>NW_011888813.1:1056977-1061896 GCF_000151845.1 Pteropus vampyrus
CCTTCAGGGCATTATGCTAAGCGAAATAAGTTGGATAGAGAAAGACAAATACTGTATAATCTCTCTTAGGTGTAGAATCTAAAACCAAACCAAAGCAAACCAAGCTAATAGATACAGAGAACAGATTGGTGGTTGCAAGAGACAGGGTAGGGGAGAGAAATGGGTGAACTTTTTTTTTTTAGTTTAAATGAATAAGAAATTATAAAAAATTTCTTATTTATTTATTATACTTGTTACTAATTCATAAACCTGAATTGTCCAATATGATAGCCACTGGCCACATGTGGTGGTTTAAATTTAATTTATATGAAATTAAAGACAATGAAAAGTTCAGTTCCTCAGTCACACTAGCCACATTTCAAGTGTTCAGTAGCCACTGGTAGCCACGTAGCTAGTGGCCGCATATGGGACAACGCAAATTCCGAACGTTTTCGTCGTTACAGAACGTTCTATTGAACAGAACTGTTATAAACTAACTTCTGTTTACCTGCATGTCCCTCCTGGTGCTTATGCCTATGTAAGTACTCAAAGGGATGTGTCGTATGAAGGACCAGATGCAAAGGAATGCAGAAGCCAGGAGATTCTGGAAGCTCTGCCTTTCATCGGGCACACACTCATGATCAGAGGACGGATGTTGGGTGGGAGAGAACTGTGAGATTCTTGTGTGTATTCCCTGCTGCCAGCAGGCTTAGCCCCTTCGGGTACCAAATGAAGTGATGTTGAAGCGGGAAGCGGGGAGGGGGCGCGTTGCACTAAGTCAGCGGTTTCTTGAAATTCTGAGTGGGGTCTGCCTTCTGATCCCAAAGGACAGTAAATCTATAGGAACTGCAGCTGGAAAGGGACCCTGGAGATTAGAGTACCTGCTCTACTATTCAGCATTTGTGTTTTTTGAGCTTAAAAGAATATTTTAATTTTTTGGTCAGTGACAGTGTCCCTCACCTCCATGTGTGTGTGTGTGTGCACGCGTGCGTGTGTGTAGAAGCTGTTTGATGGTGAATTTGGGGCTGCTTTAGTTGGTTTCTGGGTGCCATTTGCAGTAGATGCTTACTCAGTTTCATAGATGATGGTTTTTGACCTATAGTCACCATCAATACACACATTATGGCACATGTGGGGATTTCCCTGAGGTACACAGAGCTTACAGGGGACACATAGTTTGCCCCAAAAGCTGATGTGCCAAGTAACTGTTGAGTTGGGGGTAGACTGGCCTCCTGGGTTTGTGTGACCAGAGGATGCCTGAGCACTGCCCAGACAGTGTCCTGATGGTGACCATTACTTTGTGCCAAGGGACACCCTATCTGGGACTGGCTCAAGCCTCAGGTGAGGGGCAGCAGAGCCCTGTCTCTGCTCCCCGGTAAAAGGGCTTGGTAGGGTGAGGCTGATGCTTTCTAAGGGCTGCCAGCAGCAGAGACAAATGCAGGTATCAATCTAGTCTAAAGAAAACGGTGGAACAGGCCATCAAAACAAATACACACGCACATGCACATGCACATGCACACACACAGAGGCATGTTGTTATGCGTTCTCTTGTTCTAAAATGCCTTTTTTTTTATCCTAATCTATTCAAAAACATGGGCTAACCCTGTGTATCAGCTAGTCTAGTCACACTGGTGATTTGAATGGAGAAAATTTAATGTAAAGGATTATTAATTAGTAAAAGACAGTTAATTCCTAGAAGGATTAAAAGAAGATTCTAAGGGTACAGAAGTAACAGAAACACAAAGCAGCTGCTCTCTCTAGGGCCGAGGGGACAGAACAAAGACAGAGCTGAGGACTGAGCTGGGGGGCCTCCCTCCCTGGTGGTGGGGAGACATGGTGGAAGACACGGTCCATGAGCTCAGCCTGCCTGGTGGCAGAGAAATCAATAGGAGGAATAAGCCGGAGCTGATGTGTAGGCGTGGCCTGCTGGGTGGTTAGAACACTTGCCGGAGAGTGTGGGTCTGAGTTGGTCCATAGGACGGGCCTACTAGGTGGTGGAAAAATTTAGAGTGGGCTGGTCTGGGAGGGCCACTGAAATGGGTGCTCCCAAGCCATTGACCCACTGGCTGCTCTGCTGAAAATGGCATAGTTGGACCGGCAAGGGAGACTTCTTGCTCTCTTGTGGCCTCCCAGTATCCCTCCAGGGCCCCTGTTGACAGAACCTAATAATGAGCCATCTGACAGTGGAGAAATGACACAGTCCAGCTCCAGTATTACAACACAGGTGAAGAAGGGTGGATTCGGGGCTGAGCGGCCGTATGTCCATACCCTGCGTCTCCTCCCAGGAGCCAGGCCTCTCCTCTAATCCAGCCTTCTTGTTTCTTTCATCTGAGAGCTCAGAGCTCACGCAGTACTCAGTGAATCCCACTGCCCAGTGTCATTCTCTGTGTGTAAGTGGCTGTGTCACATATCCCCACCTGGCGGAGGGCATGGGACTTGGCCTGCTATAAGTCCCCAGTGACTACACGGTGGCTGATGTCTTTACTGAGAGGGGAAGAGAAAGTGGGATGTGTCCTCACCCCATTTTCCTGTCCTCTGCTTCCATTTGGCATTGACCCTGGAACAGCCTTGAATGGAGGCTGAGCATACCTCACTGGGGGAATGGGCTGCTGGGTGCCAGGGCAGCCTCCCTGGGCATCTCCGGCTGGACCTGGGCCCTGATCACAGCGTGGATGCCTTTCTGGCTGCCCTTATTCTGCTGGTGATTGTAGTTTCTCTTCGACTGGGTCGGAATCGGCGGATGATTATTTGAGCTACAAAAAGTTATTCGTTCATAACAGCCTGGACCCTTGTACTGTAAGGATATGGTACCATATTAGACCAAATTAACCTTTTTTCTTACTTCCTCAGAACTAGAGCTTGAGTGTGGCCTTGGCCAGCCATACCACTGTCCTTTCACTATCTGACACAGCTCAGTCCCCGGTTCCAAATTCTTAAGAAAGAGAATCTACCCCTCCCCCACAACCCTTTGACTCATCTAGAGGTATACTCTCTCTCTTAATTCTTAGAATTAAGTCCCTTCTCTCTGTAACCTCCTGTCAGGGAAAAAGACTCCCCTTGGCCCAACTTCAGCTAGGTATCCACATCGAAGCGGAGGACTCTGCGCAGAGGATGGAGTCATGTGTACATAGGGTTCCACAAGAGCACGTCGGGGTGGGAGGCAGCGGTGTCCAGCAGAGCTGGACGTGGACAAGCCCTGAAGGGCCTAAGGATATCCTGCTAGTGCCCGGAATCTGGGGCATCTGCTCTGCTGTGGTGGGAGGGGGCAGATGGGCATCCTGGCTGCTGGGACAAGGGTGTTCAAGGCTGCAGTGTTCTCTTCTTAATTTCTAAAGTAACGGTTTTCTGTATGGTTCACTTGGCAACTAATTATACAGGATCTTTGAACATTTCTTCCATGTTGTTTGCCAACTGTTATTTAATTCTTCACGTGGTTTATTGCCTACAAGATGCACTTAATTATGTCAGCATCTTTCATAGCACTTAAGAGTCCATCACAGATGTTAACCATCTCTTGGTTGACTTCATGGGTGGAAGAAGGTACCAGGTTCCCACAGGGCACGGGGCTCCCTTGTCTTCTGTGTGTACCCACAGCCTAATCCTGCCTCAGAAGCTGTAGCTCCAAGAAGACAGGACCCTCAGCTGAGCTGGGATGATGACTGGGGATGCACAACCTACGGGCAGATGGGGCCATTTCCAAGCTGTGGAAGGAGGTGGGCCACTAGTTAAGGCTGCCCTGTCATAGACAACCTGCCCGGCTGCCTACTCCATGTTCCAGCAAAATTTTAACTCCAGTTAATAGGAGACCACTGCAAAAGTTTACTGAGTTAAAAGAGCCCTGAGTTGGGAGTGTTTTCTAGACCTCTTTTGACATTTATTAGCTATTATTTTTATAAGCTGAACATCTGAATTTATCTTTAAAGATACCAATACCTGCCTCCCTGAGCTGCTGTAAGGATTAAAAGAAATAAGGTATATGACCATGTTTTATAAATTATAGGCCTCGAAATGAAATATAGTATTATTAGTTTGTCGGGGTTGGGTGGCCAGTACATTAATTCGATATATCGTTGAATGAATCATTAGTAGATTAGATTTGGTGAAAAGCCTTGAACAAACACTCGTTTCTGAGGGAGTGGGACCCAGACTAGGGAAGTTTTGATGGAAAGGAGATCAGAAGCATCAGGCCACATGAGAAGGCTGGCCTCAGGAAGAGGCTGGAATCAACTGCTCTGGGTACCGAGACTAAAGGAGAACATTGAGAGAGAAGGTGAATGAAGGGGGGCCGGGTGGGGTGGGGTGGGGTATGTGTGTTCACATGTACACTGGCGAATAAATCAGAGTTTTCAAGCAGAAGGGGCAGCAAAAGAGAACAATGTCCAGTGGACACTGTGTGCTCACACCTCTCTGGTCCTGGTCTCTCTCCTTGCAGGTGCACCTCCGTTCTGCCAGGCGTCTCTGTGAGCTCTGCTGTGCCAACCGGGGCACCTTCATCAAGGTGGGACAGCACCTGGGGGCCCTAGACTACCTGCTGCCCCAGGAGTACACCAGCACGCTGAAGGTGCTACACAGCCAGGCCCCACAGAGCAGCATGCAAGAGGTCCGCCAGGTCATCCGCGAGGACCTGGGCAAAGAGGTAGCCATCTGTTGGGAGGGCTGGGCCCTGGCAGTGGGTGCTTCTGAAAAGGCCCTGGCAGTTCTCTCTGCCAGGTGCTGGGGACCCACCACTGGTGTGGAACCACACTTTACTGGAGCTTTCAGTGCTAAAAGCAAAGCTGTTAGAAAGAACCTCAGTGGCCCTCTGTAAAAAAACATTCATTGAACCACATGAAGTAGTTCATATTCTATTGGTTTTGACCTGCAACCTAATTTGATTTCTATGGTTCAACCTAGTAATATCTATCAATTATTGAGGGTTTACTGAGTGCCGACAGCTGTGC
>NW_011888813.1:1062917-1078601 GCF_000151845.1 Pteropus vampyrus
TCACAGATTATTTATCCAGCTCCTCACTTTCGTTATCTGCAAAATGGGGCATAGTGTCAACCTCGTAAAACTGTTGTGAGGATTAGAAGAGGTAATGAATACAGAGTGCTGAGTGCAGCCCCTGACTGGAGCAAATGCTCAAGAATATTAGCTACTACTGTCGTTGTTATTTCCCTATGCTCTGGTCACATTGCACTACTATCTCAGACCACTATGCACCCTTGGCCCTCAGTGCTTGTGCTTTTTGGCTGCCTGGAATGTCTTTATTCCATTCTCTTTCCGGAAACTGATTCCTTGTGTTTCTAGTCATTTGTCCATCTATCCATCCCAGCCAAACCCCTGCTTTCCTGTGAAATCTTCTCTGACCCTCTGCATAACTTTGCTCCCTCCACTTGTGCATCTTGTGGCTTGGTTAGTTGCGTCTAGGTGGTTTCACTGTAAGTACTAAAGTCTTTGCGGGTGAAGACCATGGTGGTTCTATTACCTGTATCTACAGCACCAGAACAGTATCTGATATTTGGTAGGTGCCAGTGTTTGTTTAATGAACCAATGGACGAACAAGTGACAGCTTCCTTAGGCTACTCAGGGCAGGACGGAGAGCAGGGGCCGAGGTTTCATAAAGACCAGTTGTTCCATACTCTCTGATCTGCGTGGAGCTGGCCCTGGCTATTGGTCCCTTAATATAGAGGTGCCCAGCATCTGGCCAAAGATGTTCCACTCCTTGATGACAGCCTGGCCTGGAGGGGCTTTACCAACTCACTCTCTGGGTGAGGACGGATCACACTGGAGGGGAGCATAGACACCGTTGTGGACGCCCTTTCCACTGAAGAATATCTCCTCCAAAATGGGGGATATTATGCGAAAGGGAAGCCCAATTTAGGGCTGGAGTCAGGAGCAGGCTGCTGGCCAGGAGGAGCAGGGTCGGGATGGAGGGACCCCAGGCAGAGGGGACGAGATCAGCATAGTGTGGGCCCGCGTGTGGCTTTGCTTCTTGCCAAGACTATTGGCCTCCTGCTTCTTACAGCATGAGATTTACCCCCAAATTAGAACTAAATAAATCACTGTAATAACAGTGTGAAGTGCATCATTGCTGGCATGTGGCAGCTCAGGGGGGATGGCTGCATGGGAGAGAAGCCAGCAGATTAACCCTTGGAAGCTGACTTGTCTGCGGAGAGCTGGAAGAGGGAGGCAAGAGCAGGTCAGTAGTTCCCTCTAAGCCAGGATGTGGTGATATGAGAAGTTTGGGGTGTCAGCAGCCATGATGGGCCCGCCTAATGGGTCAGAGGATGCTTGTGGTTGGAAGATTTCCCCTGCATCTTCAGGACCTCTTCTCCAGGCCCTTCTGGCCAAATAGCCCTGAGCATGGTGGCCTGTGGCTCCTGCCCTGCGGGTTATCTTGAACCTTTTGAGAAGGGGAGGCCAATGTCAAGGTCATGGTTTTGGTGGGGCGTCCCTCACAGCTGGAAGCTCAGAAACCCCTGGATTCTTACCCTGGCCCCCACAGGCACATGATCAAAGTTTTCTCTTCCCATTACTCCTCCTCCTCCCTCCTGGGAAGATGGCATTTGTTCCCGGTGACACACTTTCCCAGTCTGTGGGTGGAGGGAGGGGAAAGGGGCCGTGTGGGGAGCTGGGTAGGTGCGTGTGGGGGTGGAGGGCGGGGGAAAGTCACTCACTTTGCACTTCCCTCCTCCTCAAGTCCCACCCTTGACACATCTCAAGGAGTAGCTCTCCCCCGCCCCCCCTTCCCCCGAAAGATGTGTGAGCAGGCCCTACTGCTCCCGGGCTCCAAGACTGCCTTGGGGCCCTCAGTAGAAATCTCTGTTTTGTCCCTGGTTTCAAAAGCATGGTTAGAGGAAACTTGATCTGTCATACACGCATCACCATCTTCCTTCTAGGGCTGAGTCCTCGAATGGGGTCTGAGGTTTTCTGGAACTAAAAGACTGCATAGCTGCCTCTAAATTTCAGACCGAAGAGAAGGGAGGGGTAGCTAGAGAGGAGCTCGAGGCCACTGTGTTCCAGCCTGTGCTGGTTGATTTCATCTGTGCTTTTGGGGGCCCCTCCCATCAGCAGAGACCTTGGAGGGGCAACTAGTGTCCTCAGACCAATCCTTGTTCCAGGCAGATAGGACTGGCCCTAACAGGTGTCCCCAACATGGGGGTGGGAAATGAGAGTGAGGTTGCAACTCTTCTGAACCCCATTATTTACCTGTGGTTCTGGATCAGTCCAAATTCCTGGACCAGAGCAAGTGAAGGGGAACTGTCCTGGCATAGGGACTTGCTTAGGCAGGGATTGTGTACCTGTGTACCTATGTGGGGGGCAGGGAACCACATAGCTAAGGGAGGGAAATCTAAGTGACAGGAGGAGACCTCAGATTTTCTGATTCCCAGCCCAGTGCTTTGTCTCCTGTGTAATGAAACTCCTCTGTGGCAGAAATCCTTTTGGAAATATTTGTGTGTCTGTGTCTAGGAAGTTTCTCAGCTAGTATTACCAGAAAGAAACTTACTTCTTTCTTTTTATTTTGAATGTTAGCTTAAATTCTGAATGACAAGTTCTGGAAAGCAATCAGAAACCTGAGCTTTCTGCTGCCTCAAAAGTGATCTGGATCCGGAGTGGGTTTGGGGATGGTCTCAACCATGGTCCCCTGCCTGTCCTAGGGGCTGTGCATCTAGGTGCAGTGCTGACAGTGGCCAGCAGATGGCGTCGAAGCTTGAGAATCAGGGAGGGGTGTTGGAGATATGGCCCTTCTCTGCTGAGGGGAGCTGGGACAGGTGGGTGAGACTCCAGTTCTTTCAACTCCTGGGCATCGTCCATGCTGTGTAAGGAGCCCACGCTGATATCTCTGCACCCTGAATAGGACAGACTCAGGCCTAAGCCATGAGGCTGTTGACCACTCTGGTCCCTAGAAGCTCTTGGCTCCTTGCTGGAGGACCTGGTAAGGTTCTTTACAGTGACCACCAGCCCATCCTCACACCTTCCTCACCTGAATTAGGAGTTCTCTGAGTCCTCTTGCAGACCCTAACAGCCTGTGATTCTATGGTTCAACACCTTTTCTTTCCTTCTTCCATTCCTTCTCTCTCATTGTTATCCAAGCAGCTGGGATTTAGTGAAAAAGGCACAGTGCTGGAAGCAGCCAAGGATGGGTAAGACCTCATTCTGGCCCCTGTAGTCTGGAGTCATCAGGAGGTATACTCATCACTGTCATACTTGGCTGTGTAAGTGCCCGTGGAGTTTGCTGGAAAGAGAGAGATTGAGAGAGTTGCGAGGAGGGGCAAGAGGAATGGGAGGAGCAGACAGAGAGATTTCATCTGGGCGATGGAGACTTTCTGAAGCAGGTGGCATCTGGCCCAGGCTCTCAAAGATGAGTGGGACTGGGGGTGTAAAGTCCGGAGTGGGGGTTACCTATTAATGGGATGGACTGTGCAAAGGTGCAGCACTGGAGAGCACGAGGCACAGAGAGTGCATGGCGAATGGTCTTGTTGACTAGAACACGGGGTTCAGGTTGAAGAACAGTGAAGCTTAGGTTGCAAAGTTGGAGCTGAGGTCACATTCTGAAGGGCCTTTGAATGTTCTTTTCATAACGTGAGCATGAGGGAGAGGAGAACTTGGAGAAAGACCTGAGCAAGGAAAGATGGAGTAGGGATGGATTTAGTAATATGGGAGATGAGGCAGGGAGGTTAGAGGTAGGCGGAAAGCTTAGGGATAGGAGTTACAGCGGGGTTTAGGAAGAGATAATAGAATTGTCCGCTGCCCTGGTACAGCTATCTTTGGTCACGGACACACACGTATGCCTCCTCCCCTCCTCCCCTCTCCCCTCCGCAGCACACACAGACAAGTTCAATCTGTTACATTATATTTCATTAAATAATCCAGTTTTGTTTGTTGTTCCGGAATATAGTCGTCTCACATAAGGTTTTTTCCAGCTCTGAAATTCTATGAAAAACAAAAGGAAATGAGGTCAGCTGCTGGAGTGGAGCTCAGAAATACCTTTGTTATGGGCACCACCTGTACCGGTGTTGGGGTATCAGGGTTTGGATTGTGACCTCTGAAACATATTTAATTAATCTTTTGCCACTGAGCTCCCATTTGGTTGGGGATCTAGATTTGACCTTATTTTGTAACTTCCTGTAGTACCTAGGTTCGATTGCTGTGTCACAGGTGCTCGGTGTTCTTTTTTTTAAAATAGCTTTTTATTTTTCGATTACAGTTGGCATATAACATGATATTCATTTTAGATATACAATATGGTGATTAGACATTTATGTAACTTATGAAGTGATTTACCCTGATAAATCTAGTACCCATCTGATGCCATACATAGTTATTATAATATTATTGACTGTATCCCTTATGCTATGCTTTACATCCCCATGACTATTTTGAAGTGTTCAATGTTCTTGATGGGCCATCTGACCGGAGTGGTTTTGAGAACCAGCGTTCATTAGGCTGGAGAGTGCATACCTCATTGTTTCGTATGAACCTGCAGGGACAGGTGGAGTGTGATGTTTTTGTCTTGTTTCACTCAAGTTGTAAGCACAAGTTCAGAGAAGAGGAAAAGTGGCTCTTCTTTCGAGAACATTAATCGTTTTCAAGCATGGCGGCGGTGGCAGAGAGAAGGCACTCTTAGTGTAAGAACCAGTGGCAGCAAAGGTGGAAGGTGGCGAGGTGCAGCAGGAGAGCACCTGGTCTGTGCAAGGGGTTCCAGGTGGTGGGGGCACTGAGTGGGGCCAGTGCAGAGACTGAAGCAGAGGCTTTCATGGAGGCCTGGGGGCCAGGGGCCAGGGTGGCGGGCATGGATAGTGAATGGCAAGCTCTGGGATGAGCCTTGTCATCTCTGGACGCCTGCAGAGCTCTGCTGGAGAACTTCGTGGGAACTAGGAAAAGGTGCGTCCTCTGGGCATCCCTGTCTCCAGGCTGTGGCAGCCGTCCTGGGGCCAGATCTCATCCTTCTATTAGTCAGAGAAACAGAAGCAACAGAGTGTGTGTGTGTGTGTGTGTGTGTCTGTCTATGTATGTGTGTGAGAAATAAACAAACACAGAACTGACTGATTTTAAGGAATTGGCGTATGCACTTAATGAAGCTGGCAAATCTAAAATCTTCAGAATTGGTCATCAGGCTAGAAACGCAAGAAGAGCTCATGTTGCAGTTCAAGTCTGAAGGATGTCTGCTGGCAGAATTCCCTCTTGCTTGGGGGAAGTTAGTCTTGTTTTAGTCGGGCGTTCAACTGATTGGACAAGGCCCACCACATTGTAGAGGTGCGCTGGATTGGGTGAGGGCTAGGGAAGTGCTTCCGGCAGGGGGCCACAGGAGCCTCTCCTGCCCTCAGGGCTGCATGCGCCTGCATGTTCTCGTGCTCCTTGCTTCTTTCCAATGTGCATCCAACTTCTCCTGTCCTCCTCCTATTTCCTGACAAATCTTTATTGAGCATTCCTCTGTGCCAGCCCCTGGGGGTCCCTGCCCTATGGACTTCTTGCCCCTGTCCCCACACACTGGCAGGGGCCTGGCAGGGGTCAGCTCACTGTTTCCCACCCCTGGGCTGCTCCACTGGGCCAGGCTGGGGACCACTTTGAGGGCTTCAGCCGTCCACAGATTCGTTCCCCTTGGTCCGCAGCACAGCCTTTGTTGTTGTGGCGTCTGCTTTATTTGTCTCCTCAGACAGTCCCCAAGAAAGCTACAGAGTGAGTGTTCTGGGAATGGGGCCGATGGCCTCAAAGCTGGGTGCAGGGAGGACTGGGGGAGGGGGAGAGAGATTACCTCCCTCCCAGCCTTCCCAGCAGCTCTCAACAAAAACTACATTTATATTAAAAACATAATGAAGAATAAAAAAAACGTTTTCCCCCCAATAATGCCGAACATCAAAAGGAGATTTTTATCAATTATGAGAGAGAGAGATTTTGGCCATAAATGGTAATTTAACCAGTGGGAGATGGATGGCGGGAAGCATTAATGTCAGCCGGGACGAATGGTGTATCATTAGTCACTGGTGGGGGGAGACTGAGGCGGCTGCGGTGGCACTGGCTCTTCCCCAGGTCGGCCTGGCCAGGCCTCCACCCTGCAGCCGCTGCCCCCCGACCCCCCAGGCCCCGCACCCCTTTCCCCGCCTGCTAGTGAAGCCTCCTCCGTGAGAGTCTCCTGCTCCAGGCTCTGAGTCTCCTTTTATTCTGTAGCTTCCAGATGAACCTTACCCAGCTTGGGCCACGTCCCTATCGTGCCGGCGGAATAGAGACCCCCTGAGAGCAGCTCCTGATTTCTTTCCAGCTCTGCCTCCTCCATCCCGCACACAGCCCCACACAGCACTGGGCTTCACCTCATTAACCTGCGTTTGCACCCCCGGCCTAGCCTCTTATTTCCCTCCTTTACTCATCATACTCTTTCACATTTTTTAAGCTCCAGGTATAACAACAATGACAGCAACAACAACGACAACAACAACAACAACAACAACACACACACACACACACACACACACACACACACACACACACACACACGGAATGCTTGCCACGTGTCAGACACCGTTTTAAAAGTTTCACATGGATCAACTCCTCACTAAAACCCTCTGAAATAGGTACTGTTATTTATTTTACAGACGGGAAACTGAGGTAGTTTCTGGTGAAATTGTCTCCCTTGGCCCCCTCACGCACTCCTAGTCAGGATGAATGGCTCTTTTGTGTTCTCCCGGGTCTTTTGTCCCCTGTGGCAGCTTTTATGCAGTTATTTGTTGTGTTAAGGTTGAGTACTTCCTCATCTCAAACCCCGTTGGGTCCTAGTGTGGGCTCAGCATGTAGCTGACGTGAGTAAATGTGGTTGCGTTGCACTGAAGAACTTCTACAAAGGCCCCTGTCCCCTTGCAGCCTTCGCTGACCTCGTGGCCAGGTGGGATGTGAATCTAGAGGACTTGGCTTGACCTACAGGGGGTCCTCTTGCTTCACCTGGTTGTCTGGCCATTTTGGTGCTTGGCTCATGTCCTCAGGATGGCAGGTCTCCTCCTACTCATCCTGGGGTTCCTTCAGAGCACTTGCCAGTACCTGGCACGCAAAAGGTGCTCAGTGATTATTTCATGCACCAAGACGCTCCATCCGACACAGGACATCACGGCACGGCTTTATGGGGCCTGGAGTCCTCAGGGTGGCCAGCTCTGCCTCTGCCTTGGACTTAGTTCCATTGTCCCCGGAACATTCCTGTAGGAGCCTGTGGAGGGCCATGTGAGGATATGTCTGGGGCTGTGTAAACTACAAGCTAAGGGCGAGGGCGGAGTCCGGTTCTAGAAAGAGCAAAAGGATAATTTCTGAGGCAGTGTGGCATAAGGGTTAATAAAGTAGGCTTTGGAGTCAGAGAGCCTTGTGTGAATCTCAAATGCTGCCTTATTCTAACTGTATCATTAGTTCTTTCTGAGCCTGCGTTCCATCATCTGTAAACGGATGATAGTAGAACCCTTACATTAATAGGGCTGTAATGAGGATTGAAAGATACGACCCAGCGAAAGTGCAGTGCCTGGCGGATAGTAAACCCCAGTAGCTGTTAGATGAAGCAGTGAGACTGGGACCCTCAGTTTACATCCGGATTATATCCTGGTGCCTGGATCTTCCTGGGTTTGGACAAACACTGGCTCTTCTTGCTCAGCCTCTGTTGTTCAGTGGCAAGTGCCTTAGACTTGCCAGTGTTAAATCAAATCAGCTAATTGTGTGTGTGTGTGTGTGTGTGTGTGTGTGTGTGTGTGTGTGTGTGTGTGTGTGTGTGTTCAAGAAACCACTCACTCAGGGGTTGTAAGGTTTTAGAAATCATCTTGTCCAACCTCTGTGTTTTACAGGTGAGAAAACTGAGGCTCAGAGAGGGCAAGTAACTTGTCACAACTGGGCGGTGGTAGAAGCAGGACTAGAACCCAGGTCTTCTGACTCCCGAGCCAGCACTCGTCCTCCCGGACTGTTCTGCTCAGGGCCTGGAATGAGATGGCCAGCACTCAGGAGTGAGGCCAGCTTTGTTGTTAAGGAAACCCAAAGGGCCTCTAGTAGCTTCCACCCTACACGAGGCCTTGCCATGTCCTGTGCACTTTGAGGAAGCTGTATTTTCATACGTTTATCGCTCATGGTGATAGGATTCTAGGGTGTTCTTTGTACCTTCTGCCAGCCTTCCCACTTGCCCGTGTTGGGATGATTATACCCATGTACTCACCACTTCACCTTCAACCCACAGACCGTGCTAGGGTCCTCCCTGTCTTTGGGATCTGACCTGCAGGGTAGGGCCAAACGCTCTGCTCAGCTGCTGCGTCTGGGCTTTTCTGTGGAGAGAGGTCCTGGGCTCGTGGTGGCCCCGTTCACTGACCTGGGGTGGGTGAGATCCACCACTTGCTTTGCTCACTCAGAAAGTACAGATTTGCTGAGCAGCTGATATGTTCTTCCCTCTGTGCCAACACTGTGGGGGATACAGAGAATGTCAAAGCCATGTCCCTCCCTCCCTTCCTCCCAGAGCCAGGCAGACAGAACAATACACAGAGGGAGTAATTAGAGAACAATTAAGTACTCAGCTGTGGGGTTGATGCAGAAGTTCAGGGGAAGTTCACAAGAGGGTTCTTGGAGGAGGTGGGTCTTGAGCTGGCCCTCGAAGGATGAGTAAGATCTAAGGAGCAGAAGTACCAGGGCGGCAGAGGCTGGGCAGTGTGGTGACGAGTGCCGCACACAGCTCGCTCGGGGGTTGAGAGTAGACCAGCAGGTTGGTGGTGTATTAGTTTGCTAGGGACATTGCAACAAAATGCCACAAACTGAGTGGCTTAAACTACAGAAATCTATTGTCTTACAATTCTGGTGGCTAGAAGTCCAAGGTCCAGGCGTTGGCAGGGTTGCTTCCTCTGAGGCTGTGAGGGAGAATCTGTTGCATGCCTCTCTCTTCGCTTCTCATAGTTTGCAGGCCATCTTTGGTGTTCTAGGCTTATAGAAGCATCACCCCAATCTCTGCCTTCATGCTCCCCTGGCATTCTCTCTGTGTGCGTATTTGCCTCTGTGTCCAAATTCCCCCTTTTCACAAGGGCACAGTCTCTGGGGTTAGGGGCCCACCCTGTGCCAGTATGACTTCATTTTAACTAATTATATCTGCCATGGCACTAGTTCCGAATAAGGTCACATCTGAAGTACTGGGTTTAGGACTTCAACACATGAGTATTTGGAGGACATAATTCAAGCCATAATAGATGGGTGCTTTTGTGGTTGTGAGGATCAGAACTCCACGCTGAACCAACCGAGGTAAAGGGGCAGATGGAGCGCGTCATGTAACCACAGTTCAGGAAGTGTCGGGGTAGAGCTGGCCCTTCGGGAGCCTCTTCCAGGATTCCTCTCTGTCTCTCAACTTCTTCCTGCAGGTCAGCTTTGGTCACACAGATGAGTCCTTGGCGACCAGCAGCCACTGGCAACTCTCAGCCTCACCTCTTCTCAGCTTTGTCTCTAGGAGATCCTCCCCCACCCCAGTTTCATTTGATAAAATTCCAGATCAGGAGTCAGACCGACTTAGCTTAAGTCAGACATTGTACTGGATTGAACAATGTCTCCTCCCCCTATTTACGTCTCCCTAGAACCTGAGAATGTGAACTAAGATTTTTGAAGGTGTAATTAGATAACTGAAAATGAGTTTATACTGGATTGGGGTGGGCCCTAAATCCAGTGAATGGTGTCCTTATAAGAAGGCCATGTGAGAGACAGAGATTCGAGTGATGCAGCTACATACAAACCAAGGAACTGCAAAGGTCGCTGGCAGTGACCAGAAATTAGGAGGAGGCAAGAAAGGGTTCTCCCCTAGAGCCTTAGGAGAGAATGCAGGCCTGCCGACACTAGATTTCAGACTTCTAGACCCCAGAACTGGGGGACAATAAATTTCTGTTGTTTTCAACCACCCAGTGTGTGATAATTTGTTACAGTAGCCCTGGGAGAAAAACACAGATGTTCATTCTCAGACCAATTGCTGTGGTCAGAGGGTGGGGTCTGTAAGAAGATGGGACACCTCTCATTTAAACCCCAAGGTTAGAGTTGGGGTGAGGTGGGAGCAGCAAGGCAACAAATGCATAAAAATGTGGTGAAGCGAAAAAACCATCGATATTCATGGTAGTGGATAATAATGTTATCGTTTCTGTCTATCGTTTCTGTCTATATACTACACATTGGCTGGATGCTTTACAGATATTGTTTCTAATCCTTACAGTAATTCTGCAAGGTTGGTAGATTTTACCATTCCAGTTTTCTAAATGAGGAAGCAGAGGCCCTGAGAGGTTAAGCAACAGAGACAGTCACATAGCTAAAAGAGGCAGAACCTAAGTCCCCACCCCTCCCACTAGGCAGCTGTTAGCTGGTTTCTGGAGGACAATAGAGTGGCCTTAGGCATTGGGCCTTGATGTTCAGGCTTTTGAGAGTCACCACAGGCCCCGGTCTTAGAAGTAATGTTAAGTTAACTTAGCTAAGCGTGTGTGCATGTGTGAACATCTGTGTGCAAGCTCACATGACTGAGGAAAAGAGACGTTTTGAGCAGAGTCAGCCGTGGATGGATGGAGGGGCCCAAGGCAGGAGCCGTGTGAGAAGCCTCTTTCCATCATCCACATCTGGCTAATAGAGCCTTTTTCAGCTGTTCCTCAGAGCTGGGGCAGGGCCAGTTTTTCTTCTCTTGCCATCCTCCTGGAGCTCAGATTGAGTGTCCTAGGCTGGGCAATGAGTTAGGAGGCCACAAGCCAGAGGACAAAAGGGCACAGCCACTGCTCTTGAAGGAGCTGATGCCAGGCCCCCTGGGATTGACAGAGGGACCTCCTCTTCTCCTTGACAGGAACTCCCTTCCCCTCCCCAGGGCCGGGGGAGTGAGTCTCCTCTTGCAGGCTGCGCAGGGCTGGGGTGGGTAGCAGGGGCAGGGCGGATGTGACTGCAGTGGTTTCTGGTGCCTTCTCCATGTCACCCCGTGAGCCAGAGGGTCGTCCTTACTGGTGATGGCTGGAGTAGAAGCGTTGATCTGGAGGATTCCCAGGTCCTGCCCCATCTTACAGTGAACATAATTGCCGACCTTGGCCGAGTGTTCATGGCATGAGAAGTGCTCATCCTAGAAGACCGCTCCGAGGCAAGGATTCTAGTGAGAGTGGTTTTGTGGGAAGTTGAGGTGCTGCCGGTAGGGAAGAGGGAAAGTGGTCCAGGGAAGAGAAGGCGGCCGGTTACTGTGCCCTCTTAAACCAGCTGACACAATGGCAGATGAAGATGAATCCTGTGGGGAGACTCGGCGATGGTGCCAAACAGCCACCTTAGAATTATCCCACCCAAGGGCCAAGAGAGAAGGTAGAGTTTTATACAGCAGCTTCCTACCTTCCCGAGTAGTAGTTGTTCCTGAGAGCTGTTAATTCTGTGGCTATGGAAAGAGAGTTTTTGGGCACAGATGCAAATACTTGGAATTGCAAGTCCGGCGGAAGCGGGAGGAAAGATCTGAAGGAACTGGCTGGGGCAGTGGTGTTACTTTGTAGGCATCATCTCCCATAATCCTCGCAGCTGCCCTATGAGGGGAAGTACTTTTACTGTCATTTTACAGAGGAGCAGATCAAGGCCAGAGAGGTCGAGTCACAAGCCTGCGGTCACACAGAGAGTACAAGGCAGAGTCAGGAGCAAAAGCCAGGCTGAGTCCAGAACCCAAGCTCCTAACTGCTGCGTTCCGCTGCTCTCTGTAAGGAGATCCCTGTGCTTTTCACAAAGTTTCACACCTTAGCAGTGTAGGGCCTCTCCCAGCATTCTCGAGTGGGAGGTGGGACAGGCACACAGGGAACCCTGGCTGGTCCAGGAACTAGATATTTATTAAGTGTTTCTGTCCCTAGTATGTGTTAGATGTTTTCAAACACAAGGTCTCATTTAGGCCTCACAACGGCTCAGTGAGGTAGGTATCCATTTCCCCATTTTTCCCAGATGTAGAAACAGATAAAGAGACACTAAGTAACTTACTTAGGATCACACAGCAGGACAGTGCCTCAGCTGGGAACTGAACCTGAGTGTCGTCTGACCCTAGAGACAAACACACTTCAATTACACAGGCCGCTTCATGGAGGGGAGCGGTGGGGTTCCCGGCCACGCCGAAGGGCCTGTGAGACCCAGTCTGCCTCTGACATCGTACCAGTTTGCCATCTCACCCTCGGCCCTGGGCTGGCCCTGGACTCATGTTCTCACAACAGCCAATCAGGTGATGCTTGAGGAGGTGCTCTATGAAGTGTGCTGTGAGGTTGCCAAGCTCTCCTCCATTTCACCTCTGAAAAAGGTGCCTGCTGGGGGCCATAGGCCGGGGACTGGTGATGGGGTCAAGAGTGGTCTGCTCTCCCAGTATCCCTTAGACTAGGCCCTTCTCCGGGGAGGGATCCCCCTCTGCTTCCACTTCCCCCACTCACTGTCTACCTGATGCTGCTCCTGGGCAGCAGAGGGAGGCAAGCCCTCCACGTCCGCCTGATTTATGTTCATCGTTGAAACAATAATGTTTAATCTGGAAAGGGCTAATCAATTTTTTATGCTGATTATGAATAGGCCAGCTGTGCCTGCTTCTTTATTCATGGAGCTTCGAGAATAAGCCCATGTCCCAGGCCAGGCTCCTTTGATTTCTGCCATGGGAGGCCCTGCTTCAAAGAGAAACCCTCCGTGGCCTTGCCCGTGCCACTTGGGAGGTGACTCCTGGTGTGTGTGTGTGTGTGTGCACGCACGCGTGTGCGCATGTGTGTGAGCATGTGTTTGTCACCAGAGAGGGTAAGCTGATGCCAGGTGGGGAACCAGATCTGAGTGTGTGTGCGTGTGTGGCCACATGTCTAGAGGATGGCTAGAGTGGACTAGGACACAATTAGGGGAGTGCGGGATGGAAGGTAAGACTTACAGGATCATAGGAGCAGGAAGGCTGTCAAAGATCAAGTGTTCCCACACCCTTCTATCATAAGTGATGAAGCTGCTCGTCTAAGGTCACGTGGCTGGTTGGTGGCCAAGGGTGGGTTGGAAGCCCAGTCCTCCTCTCAGAGGGCAGAGCCCCTTCCACAGCAGCACAAATGGGGCGAGAGTCAGAGGGAGGTACTGTGTGGCTGCTCTACTGACGTGTCTCACACCTCTGACATCTCTGAGGAGCTTATACCTCAGGTACAGAATGGGCTGTCGACATAACTTAGTAAGAGGTCAAGACAAGGTGAGAGAAGGTCATCTGAGAAAGCTTTCAGGTGTTCTTGGAATCCGCGGTAGGGGCATGGAGAGGGCTTTCTGGAGAAGGTGAGCAGGGCTCGAGTGCTGGAACGTGGAGAACAAGCTGCAAGACATGGGGAGGGCATTTCAGGGCAGGTGAAATGGCCCGAGTGGAGGCAGGGCTGAGGATGTCATCTCTGGTGGGTGTCACCTCAGGGAGGTGTTTGAACCTTGAGTGAGAGGTGGTAGGGGGGTGCGTGGAGTGGGGGGGCTGAGCCCCTGGGGTGGGGCTGGAACCAAGGAGCCCCAGGCCTGCGTGGGGGCCGGTGCTCAGCCTGGATGGCTTGGCTGTCCCACAGGTAGGGGCTCCTGTGTGTTTGGACACTACACTGCCTTTCTCCCTTGGACTTCACCAATCATTTGTTTATTCATTTGTTGACTCAGTAGATGTGTGCTGAGCTTCTGTTATTTGGGCCCCGGGGTGATATGGGTGAGCAAGCCTCCATCATGCTGCTTATCATCTAGTCGTAGGGGAATGGCAGATGTTGAATAAGTGATCAGAAAATAAAAATGTCATGACACTTGTGATAAATGCCATGAGGGAAAAGTACAGCGTGCTCTGAGTCTGAGGCAGCCTCGGTGGCCTTTCTGAGGAAGTGGTGATTAAGCCGAGGCCAGAGGATATAGTTGGGAGAAGGGAGGGTGGGACAGAGAACAGAGAATGCAGAGGCTTGGGGATGGGAAGGAGCACAGATCTGTCTAGGGACAGAAGGGCTGGCGGTGGCAGGGCATATTCAGGGGGTCCCAGATTGTTGGCCCCCAGCAGGCTCCGTGCAGAGAACGGCACAGTCCAGTCTGCAGCGGCCTGCACGGGGAGAGGTGGAACTGGGAGACCAGTTAAGAGGTTCTTGTGGTTGTCCAGGCAAGAGGTGATGGTGGCTCAGACGAGGAGTGGACGGACATATTTTGGAGACTGAGGTCAAGGATGAATTAAATGGCAGGGGGTGCTAAGGGAGAGATAGGTGCCATGGTCGACCCCTAGGGTTCTGGCATGGACAGTGGGGAACCGCCTCAGAACTGACCACAGCACCGAAGGGGACTGTGGCGGGGTGGGGGGTGTGTGTGTGTGAATATGTTAACAAGTCATCCTGCTAGCAGTTCGGGGAAGAAGTTCTCTGCAGGGCTGGGATTTGCACAGTGCCCCCTCTCTCCTTGGAGTGGGAGGGGTGGGTTGGTGGTCAGAGAAGGCCAGGCAGTCTATGTGGGACTGAATAATTTGGGGTTCAGCACTGAGAGGCTGGGCCCCAGAATTGGGTTCCTGGTTTTCAGGTATTAAAACAAGTCATCCACACCCTGATCTAACAAGGTCTCTAGGAGTGGGTGCGTGTTCCTGTAACTGGGACTGTCGATGGAGAGGCTGTTACTTCAACAGCTGGAGCAGCTTCTGCCAATCACCTGTGCCATCGTCATTGTAGTGAGAGGTCCCACATGGGCCCCCACTGCTGTTCTCTCTCATCTTTGGGATGTGAACTGAAGACTGGTGGTTCTGTGTCAGCTTTAAGAGGAAACCGGGCTCCTGGGGAAGAGACGTGGGGAAGGTTTTAGGATCTGGCCTGGGGTTGGAAGGGAATAACATGTAAGAGGCAACCAGGGGAGCAAAGGACCCCTTGCCCCGGGAGGGGAAATGGGAACTGGTGCTAGGTGTTGCTACCCGGCACGGCGGAACTGCAAGCCGTGATGTACCCTCCTGGTGCCGTGTTGTGGGGCTCACATTTGTCCTGTGTTCCCCACACTGTGCATCTTCTTGTCTCATTCCTCAGCTTCCTAGTCTCACCACTGCCCTGGGAAATACAGCGAAGGAGTAAATATATATACTGAGTGTTCCACTAACGCTCTACATCAGGGGCCAGCAAACTTTTTTGTAAAGAGCCTGTAATAGGTTCCTGTTGCCACTGTAACAAATTAACACAAATTCAATGGTTTAAAACAGTATATAGTTATCTTATCATTCCGCGGGTCAGAAATCCTGAAATTCAGATGTCGGCTGGGCTGCATTCCTTCTAGAGGCTCTAGGGGAGAATCTCTTTGTTTGCTTAGTCCAGCTCCTAGAGGTCACCTACATTGCTTAGCTGGTGGCCCCTTCCTCCATCTTCAAAGCCAGCGGTGTAGCATCTTTAAATCTCTCTCTCCCCCCCTCCCCATATATCCCCCCCCCCCCGTCTCTCTCTCTCTCTCTCTCCCTCCCCCTCCCCCCCACATCATTTCACCTCTGCTTCCTTTGCCATATCTTTGCTCTGACTCTGCCCTTCCTACCTCCCTTTGACGAGGACCCTGTGATCACGTCGGGCCCACATGGTAATCCAGGGTACTCTCTCCATTTCAAGAGCCTTAACTTCATCACATCTTTGGGGATTAGGGATATGGACATCTTTGAGGGGCCATTTTTCTGCTGACCGCAGGTCCAAATAGTCAGTATTTCAGGTTTTACAAGCCACACACTCTGTCACAATGGCCTGCCGCTGCTATTGCAGGGTG
>NW_011888813.1:1078651-1082048 GCF_000151845.1 Pteropus vampyrus
TCATTCCTCAGCTTCCTAGTCTCACCACTGCCCTGGGAAATACAGCGAAGGAGTAAATATATATACTGAGTGTTCCACTAACGCTCTACATCAGGGGCCAGCAAACTTTTTTGTAAAGAGCCTGTAATAGGTTCCTGTTGCCACTGTAACAAATTAACACAAATTTAGTGGTTTAAAACAGTATATAGTTATCTTATCATTCTGCGGGTCAGAAATCCTGAAATTCAGATGTTGGCTGGGCTGCATTCCTTCTAGAGGCTCTAGGGGAGAATCTCTTTGTTTGCTTAGTCCAGCTCCTAGAGGTCACCTACATTGCTTAGCTGGTGGCCCCTTCCTCCATCTTCAAAGCCAGCGGTGTAGCATCTTTAAATCTCTCTCTCCCCCCCTCCCCATATATCCCCCCCCCCCCGTCTCTCTCTCTCTCTCTCTCCCTCCCCCTCCCCCCCACATCATTTCACCTCTGCTTCCTTTGCCATATCTTTGCTCTGACTCTGCCCTTCCTACCTCCCTTTGACGAGGACCCTGTGATCACGTCGGGCCCACATGGTAATCCAGGGTACTCTCTCCATTTCAAGAGCCTTAACTTCATCACATCTTTGGGGATTAGGGATATGGACATCTTTGAGGGGCCATTTTTCTGCTGACCGCAGGTCCAAATAGTCAGTATTTCAGGTTTTACAAGCCACACACTCTGTCACAATGGCCTGCCGCTGCTATTGCAGGGTGAGAGGCACCACAGACAATGTGTGATGAGTGGGCATGCCGCGTTCCAGCAGAACTGCATTCGTGGACATGGACACCGAGTTTCAGATAATTTTCATATGTCACATAATATTAAAAAAAAATTTTTTTTTAAAACACTTAAATGTAAAAAAAGAATTCTTAACTTACGGGCTGTACAGAAACAGGCGGAGGCCTGGGTTTGGCCTGCTGGCTACAGTGTGCCGCTCCCTGCTGTGGATGCATACCATCCTTTATCATGCCCCAGTAAGTGGGTATCATTATTATCACTGCCATTTTGCAGATTAGTGAAGCTAAGTAGTTTGCCCAGGGCCACATGGCTGGACGTTGGCAGGTAGGGCTGCTGACGCCAGAGCGGGAGTTCTTGGGGTCAGCTGGTAGCGTGTGTGGTTTCCCTCAAGTGTGGGCTTTGTCTTTCCGGCAGACCCAGGAAGTCTGGGTTTACCTCGCTTTAAAAGTCCCGGGCCCTGCTGTTGTCACATGCAAAGTGAATCTGGAAAACTTCTTACTGAGAGAAACATGCTCAGATGTTCTAGAAAGATCGCAAGGGCTTTGGTACCTGACCTCCCTTGTTTGGGGCTCTGAGGCACGGGAACATAGCCTAGGCTCATTTGGTGTGTGGCATTTGCCACCTCCTGGAGGCCAAGGCAGTCTGTCCTGACAGCAGATGCTGCTGTCGTAAGCAAAGGGTGCTTATGCTTTATGTTCTCTCTCCCTGTATTTTGGGTGTAGGAACACGTGAAGGTTGTTGGAAAAAAGGCCTTTGGCGCTTTGTGATGGTGAGCCCATCAGGTTCGAGAATTCCTGAGCCTCACCAGAAATGAATGTGGGCCACTGTGGCCAGGCTTTCTCCCTGTGGGCAGAGCTGTGGACGAGGAACCCTTGCCCTGGGGGAGACCTGGAGAGCCCGATGGCTTGAATTTCGAGTTGGGAGTTGCTGGCCATTTTCTTTCTGGCTCCTTCCTGTTGCCCTATCTTATTTCTTTCCTTTATGGTTCACACAAGCTGTTCCCTCTGCCTGGATGGTTTTTCCTTTATTTCTTCAGCAAGATAACTGGCTCCATCCTTTAGATCTCAGTTCTCTGTCACCTCCTCAGAGAAGCCCTCCATGGCTGGGGTTAATCCTCTTATGGTAGCAGTTACCTCTCCCTTCATAGTATTTGTCCGAGTTGGCCATTTTACATTTTTCTGTGGTTACTTGATTAATTCCGGTCTCTCCACTGGACTTCAAGTTCCAGTAGTGACTCTAGAGGATGGTGGCTGTATCTGATTTGGACTCAGTCCCCATTGAGTCCCCAGGGACTGCACACATTAATAACTCAATAAACATTTGACAGATAAACTAATGACCTTTAGCAAATATGTTCTTCTCTCTAAAATAGGGGCAATTATATCTTCTCTACGTGACCTTAGGAGAAGGTCGAGAATTACATAAGAGCGCGTTGAGGGCAGCAAACATGCAAATGTAAGGAATAACCTGTGGTCGAAGCTTCAGTTCCTGCAGAGCAAAGGTATCTTATATCCCTTTTACCAATCCAAGCTCAAATTCAAGGAAGAGGTAGTAGGTCCTTGCGGCTTGCAGTACGGTGTACAGAGCTCTGCCTGTGCGATTCTGAGGTCTGAGTCCTGGTACTGCCTGTCTCTCAGCCCTGCGATGGGATGTGAGCACTTGGCCCTTGGGCGCTCCATGGTTCCAAGGGTGGCTCATCACCTTTGTACTTGGATCACCCAAGGGATGCCTGCCTGGGCTGCCCTGGCTCTGGGCGTCCCTGGCTTCATATTGCATTGTCTGGGATCTTTGGTTGCTTCTACCCCAGAGATCTCTCTCACAGGCAGAGACACAGACATGTCACTCTGTAAGGCTGTACAAGTTATTAAGATGGGAAATGTTGAAAGATTAGATTTATGACAGCCAACGGTGAATTATGAAGAATAATTTATCAAATGTCAGTGCCTGCAGCCTACAATTTAGAGGAGGTTTGCTTAAGCTGAGGAGATCCGATTGGACTGCCTCCTCCCCCACCTCTAGTGAATGGCAGGTCTAATGGATGGCTTCCCAGGCTGGCCAGCCACACTGGGTGTTTATCTGCTTTTTATTAATCATTATTATCGCAACATTTCCATAGAGTCCCTCCACCCACAGTTCTCAAAGTATCCAGCAACAGGGAGGCTCCCTCAGCCACCTCGAATGTACTGTAGCCACTTATGGGAGGTGTTTTAGCTATCCTATATCATCCGGAAGGCCCCAAGTCCCCTTACCAAGAAGAGATTAGGGAACATTGCACCTCATCATCATTCGTTCATTAGGAAATACTTAGCACCAATATGAGTCACATACCTGGGATGCAATGCTGAGCAAAAATAGAAGCCTCTAGTCTACTTGGAGATCCCCTCTTCTTACCTGGCCAGAAAGTCCCTTCGTGGTTGGGTTGAAGCAGCACTGGGCAGGGGGGCACTGTCTCCAGCAGGTGTGTTTTTCAGAGGCTGTTGCCTTCTGCCGGACTGAAGTCCCCTCATGGCCAGAGACTGTGTCTGTTTCGTTGGCTCACACACCTACCTAGCATGGTTTCTGTCATGTGACACTTTCTAGCCTGTAGTAAATGCTCGTTGACTGGTCGAGGCTAAGGAATGGCAGATAGGTTTCATTTTACATGTT
>NW_011888813.1:1082098-1084645 GCF_000151845.1 Pteropus vampyrus
GCTCCATGGTTCCAAGGGTGGCTCATCACCTTTGTACTTGGATCACCCAAGGGATGCCTGCCTGGGCTGCCCTGGCTCTGGGCGTCCCTGGCTTCATATTGCATTGTCTGGGATCTTTGGTTGCTTCTACCCCAGAGATCTCTCTCACAGGCAGAGACACAGACATGTCACTCTGTAAGGCTGTACAAGTTATTAAGATGGGAAATGTTGAAAGATTAGATTTATGACAGCCAACGGTGAATTATGAAGAATAATTTATCAAATGTCAGTGCCTGCAGCCTACAATTTAGAGGAGGTTTGCTTAAGCTGAGGAGATCCGATTGGACTGCCTCCTCCCCCACCTCTAGTGAATGGCAGGTCTAATGGATGGCTTCCCAGGCTGGCCAGCCACACTGGGTGTTTATCTGCTTTTTATTAATCATTATTATCGCAACATTTCCATAGAGTCCCTCCACCCACAGTTCTCAAAGTATCCAGCAACAGGGAGGCTCCCTCAGCCACCTCGAATGTACTGTAGCCACTTATGGGAGGTGTTTTAGCTATCCTATATCATCCGGAAGGCCCCAAGTCCCCTTACCAAGAAGAGATTAGGGAACATTGCACCTCATCATCATTCGTTCATTAGGAAATACTTAGCACCAATATGAGTCACATACCTGGGATGCAATGCTGAGCAAAAATAGAAGCCTCTAGTCTACTTGGAGATCCCCTCTTCTTACCTGGCCAGAAAGTCCCTTCGTGGTTGGGTTGAAGCAGCACTGGGCAGGGGGCACTGTCTCCAGCAGGTGTGTTTTTCAGAGGCTGTTGCCTTCTGCCGGACTGAAGTCCCCTCATGGCCAGAGACTGTGTCTGTTTCGTTGGCTCACACACCTACCTAGCATGGTTTCTGTCATGTGACACTTTCTAGCCTGTAGTAAATGCTCGTTGACTGGTCGAGGCTAAGGAATGGCAGATAGGTTTCATTTTACATGTTCATTCTGGTCACTTCTCAGTGGCTGCCTGGAGCATTGTGTCGAGAGAGATTCTGAGGCATCATCTGGGCCCAGCAGAAAGGAACACTGTGATTGATTAGCAAGATCTGGCATGGACACTGTTGGGGTGTATTAATTAGCTATTGCTGCATAACAAATTACCTCTAAAACTTAGTGTTTTAAAACAACGAACATTTGATATCTCAGTTTCTGTGGGTCAGGAATTTGGGAGTGGCTCACTAGATGGTTCTGGCTCAGAGTCTCTCATGAGATTTCAGTCAAGATGTCACCTGGGGCTGTGTCATCTGAAGGCTTGAGTGGGGAAGGAGGAGCTGCTTCCGAGATGGCTCACTATTGGCAGGAAGCCTTGCTTCCTTACCACATGAAACTCTCCATGGGCTGCTTGAGTGTTCTCACGATGTGGCAGCTTGCTTCCGCTGGAGCAAGCAATCTGAGAGAGAGCAAAGAGGACATCACGGTGACAGTCTCAGAAGTCACATACTACCGCTTCTTCCGTATGCTGTTTGTTAGGAGTGGGTCATTAAGTTCAGCTCACACTCAAGGGATGGGAAATAGGCTCAACCTCTCAAAAGTAGGAGTATTGAAAACATAGGAACATATTTTAAAGCCATCACAGGAGGAACAAAAGCACCTATCTGCTTTCACTGTCAGGTGTCACCTTAGAAGGTATAGGAATGACACTGAAGAGGTGGGATATAAGCCAGGCATGTTTAAGGGAGAGAAGAAGGAATTGCAGCAAAATGGGGTATTAGGGGGTGGGGTGTCTGTGAGATGTAGGGATGCCTGGAGCAGGTCTCTGGGAAATGGTGCCAAGGAGAGGCAATGGGCTTCACTCAGAGGGATCTGAGTGGGAATGATGAGTTTTCTGCCCAAGGCAGATGTCAGTGTTTTGCAGAGTCCTAGCTAACTAGAGATAACCTGTCTGCCTCAAGTGGGGTTGGGGCATTCAGTGGGAAAGGTTCGCTGCAGCCACTCCATTAGCATAGGGTCTTGTCCCTCTCCCCATCAGGCTTCATTGGATGGCTGCTGGCACCTGGCCAGGCATGGAGTGGGCCATCTCAAGACCTTGAGAGTCAGACATTGTTTGCTGTTGATGCTGTGGTAACCTGCCTTAGATGTCCTGGGCTGTCTCCGCAGCTTCTAAGTGGGAACTTCCTGGCTTTCCCATCTGCCTGGACTTACCTGCTTCAAGGCAGGCTCTTGTCTTCATCTGGAGCAGGCCAGTTCAGAGTTTGTTAGATTTGTTAGCATTACTTTACAGAATAGGTCTGATGTGAATGAGTATGGGGACAACAGGATGGAATATTGAAATTGAGCCATCTTGGAAAATCTGCGACATACCTCATCCTGTGACTGATGAGCCAGTCCCCAAGAGGGCCTGAGTCTGGCTAGCCTGTAGGCTGTGGTGGGGCTGGCTGAGACTCAAGTGAAACTACTCCCAGGTGTCATATGTGGCTTCAGCAGAAGATCCTGACGTCCTGTCACATTATTTTGCGGTGAATGTGGACCCTGGCCAGTGTTTGGCTGCTCCATGTGGCATTTTGGAAATATTGCC
>NW_011888813.1:1086472-1120549 GCF_000151845.1 Pteropus vampyrus
AATGGCCGGGAACGTTGCAGAAGCTCTACCTTCTGTTCCTGGATCCTTGTCCCATCAAGAGGTTGGAGGGAGAATGGAACTCACACTTCCTGAGCCTCTTGGGGTGTCAGGCACCATGCCCATGTTTCTTTGATTCATCCCAGATGGAGCTGAGGACACACTATATCAGTTGAACCTCTTCAGTTGTGTGTGACAGAAAACAACTCAAACTGACTTAAGCAAAGGAAGGACTTATAGGTGGGCATTTAAGCTTAGTTAGATCAACCATAGTGCTTAGGATTCACTCTCTCTGTCTCCTGGCTTTGTTTTCCTTTTTGTCATTACTCTGTGGCCCCTGGCATCTCTAGGTTTCAAGTTCAATTTTAGCAGGCCTCGGTTTCACACCCACCCTTGAGTAACAGATGGAGTGCACCTAGGTAAATCACACACACGACATGTGCTTTTACATTTGAGACCTTTGGATTAGTAGGAGTGTGGGAGCAGGAAGGTCCAGCCATTTCAAAGGGAGGAAAGAGTTCATTTAATTCTTCTCCAATGGAGAGAATAGTGGTTTCATTCCTTCAACAAATCCTTGTTTGTCACTGACTAGTTCAGCTCTGTTCTAGGCAGAGGGAATTCAGTAGCAAACAAAATTGACAAAAGGCACTGCTCACTGGGAGCTGATACTCTAATGAGGTTTATAGGGGTGGTAGTCTTTGTATTCTCCTAATCTAAGCCCAGGTCCAAGATAAAGGGTTCTTGAGCAGAGAGACCCAGGGTGATTCAGGGTGGATGATGTGGGAAGAATCGGGCCCTCAGGGAGCCTCAGTCTCACAAAGGGAGAAAAAGACAAGTCCATGGTTGGGGAAGAAGGAGGAAGTAGGCACTGGGAGGGGTACAGATGAAAACCCAATGAGGTAGAAGGGGAACAGGGAAGCCAAGCTGTACCCGTCTCCCATGACAAAGAAGTGTAGGCCCCTCCCATGTTGCCTGGACCTTTGGCCTCGCAGGATGTTGATAAATGGGACAGAGTTTAGTGAAAGCTACAAAAATGATGACAGGGCTAGAGGGAGTGATTTATGAGACAAGATTAGCAAAGTGATGGTGCAACTTTGCAAACAGAGGGATGAGATGGTAGCTGCGGATCATGTGACTTCTGAAGTCCAAGGAGAGGAGAGGGGCTGGGTAGCTGCTGCAGAAGGGGACAAAGGGAGGCGGGGGCATGGACTGAATAGGCCTCAGTGTGCAGGCCTGAGGGGGTGTGAGAAGGAGGGGACGTGTGTGATGATACACATACACATTTGTGCAGGTATGCGTGTGAATGTCTGGAGTTTGCAGAATTATGAGGCTATCCAGGGACTTCAAGAAATGGAAGGGATGAGAATTTCAGCCTTGGCCAATCTTGCAAAAAGCTTTTGGGGGCCTCCTTCCCATCTGGTAGAATATTTATATCTGGACCACGTAGGTGTGACCAGTCAAGTGAAAAAGACTTTCCCTTCAAGAAAATCGGTATGGCATTTCTAAGAGGGAAGGAAGGAAGGAATAAGGGAAGGAAAGATGGAAGAATAAGGGGTATACTTTCCATTTCATAGAGAGAGAAAGCAAGGCACAGAAAGGGCAGGGGATCTGCCCAAGGCTACCTTTGGGTGGCATTGCAGATGAGGACCAAATGCAAGGTTCGGGCTTGTAGCCCTGGGATCTCTACCAGGTGGCAGGGCTGAGAGTGGGCTGAGGGACCCATATTGAGGCTGATGTTCTGGCAGGAACAGGAGGTGGTCATTGGATTTGCAGCTTCCAGCCAGGATTCCTTGAGCTCTCCAGGTCGGTGGGATTGGAAATCTTCCATCTGATTCCTGTCTTGGGGTTCCCTAGGCTCAGGTTCTGTTAACTTTTGATTATATCCATATGTGGGAGCTGTGGAGGCACAGTGGTGAGTAATTAAATGGACAGCTGATGCCTAGTTCTCAGCTTTCTAGACAGCATTTCTTTGGCCTTAAATGGAAGTACTCAGGGCATTTAGGCACATGTAGGAGGACACATCCTCCATGTGTGTTTTCGGTCTCACCCCCTCTGTATGCCTGGTGTGACTCTCCATGGCAGCAGAGGGCCCAGGCAAGGCACTGGGCTGGCATATAACTGGTAGAACAGACAGTCTTATGGGGGCATTGGGCAGCACTGGCACTGGCCCATCCTCCTGGCCTCTCTGACCGAACTGTCATCTTAATTGCTGTGTCCTCTCTCTACTCCTGACAGATCCATGATTTGTTTGTGAGCTTTGACGACACCCCTCTAGGGGCTGCCTCCCTGGCCCAGGTCCACAAGGCGGTGCTGCGTGATGGGCGGACGGTGGCTGTGAAGGTCCAGCACCCAAAGGTGCAGGCTCAGAGTTCAAAGGACATTCTCCTGATGGAGGTGAGAACCTTCCCCTTTCACCTTCCTGCATCCTCATCCTGCATTTCCTCGCAATCCAGGCAGGCCCAGTGAAACTGATTCGAAGCTGGTAGGCAGATGTGGCCCTTTGAGCTGAGGAGGGGCAGAGAGGAGCTTGAGACCACAACAAAGGAGATATCCTGACGAAGCTGTGACCATGAGACCCATGGCTGGGTTGGTTGGTTCTTTGTGATTTTTTTCTGGGAACTGTCTGTGGATGGTCTCAGAACATACTGAATAGCTGCTGGAGCCAAGTGGACCTCAGGAGCATGTTGTAGAAATGAGACGAACCAAAGGTGATTACCTTGGGCTTAGAAAAAGCTACATCTCAGTTTGTTAAATTATAATGAAAGAGAGCACATGGTCAACCAAAGGATATGAAAATGACAGGCCGCTCACACAGAAATACTTATGCAGATTGCATGTTTGCCTATCTGATATGTGTTGAATGAACAAACGTGAGTGCCTAACAATGGCCCTGGGAAAAGCTCTAGTGGAGACCTTGCCTCTGGACTTTTCCAGCTCCATGCCCGGAGCAAGGGAGGGAGGGTGAGTAGGCCACTGCTGGGGCAGTAGCCGGCACCCACCGTGGGAGCTCAACAGTCCATTTAATCTGCCAGCATGTCCCTCTTCTTCCTGCTCTCTTTCCCTTTCCTTTGCTCCCTTTCCTCTCTCTGGACTTTAGTTTATTCTTTCAACTTGCTTTGACTAAACTTAACACACGCTGAGGGTCTCTTCTGCATTGAGTGAGCAACGTCTTCATCCTTGGGGAGCTCCTTGTTTGGTGGAGGAGCAAGTCTCTACACAGACAGCCACAATGTGGGGACACAGGGGGTATTTGTGAAGTGCTGTGGAGCACTATGCCTAGACTGACGTGGGCATCAAGGGGGCTTCACCGAGGAGCCCATGAGACTGCCAGACAGGGGAAGGACAGCCCAGCCTGTGCGAAGGCTCCGGGTCAGAGGAACAGGGTGTGCTTAGAAAGCTTCCACTGGCTCAGGTGCTGTGAGCTGGGAGTGGTTGCAGATGAGGCGCGCTGTGGAAGTAGACAGGACAGAACTTGGAGTGTTCCAGGCTCAGGAGTAGAATGGCATACATAGTAAATATGTATTTACTATGGAACTGAGCCAGTCTGATTTTATCTTGTAGTCAGTAGGGAACAATTTAAGATTTTTAATCAGGGAATGTCATGATCAGATGTGCATTAGAAATAAAAATATGTTGGCAGTCTGGAGGATGTATCAGAGGGAAGAAAGACTGTAGCTAGGGTCACTGATTGAGGGGCTGCTGCGGTGGTCTGAGAGAGAGATAATGACGTGAACCAAAGCAGTGTAAGGGGGTTCAAGGGTGGGATCATTAGGACTTTGTGATGAGCTTTACATGGGCTGGAGGCAAATACTGGTATGAACACAGAGGAGACGAAAACAAATCATAGGTTTCTGGCTTAAATGATTACATTGGGATGCCTTTAACCACGTGTGTCAGTCAGAGTCCGGCTGGGGTAAAAAGAAATTGCTCTAGGTATTTCAGAGGGAATTTGAATCAGAAAATGGGGCTCACAGGGGATGGAAGTGCTGAGCAGCTAAATGGAATGGTGAGACAATTACTGAGAGGAAGAAGCCACCCTCAAGGTGGAGGGACAGAGAGAACAGGTGTTTCCCTGGAGCCCAGGAGCTGGGGCCACCTGGTGGAAGCTGGAGCCATGGAGAACTGGCCCAGTGGGAGGTGGATCGCAGACGTACGGCCTGTCACCTGGAAGTTGGAGCCACAGATGCTGTTTGGGATGGCAGCATCCTCCTCCTGTCCCCCAGTATTCTGTCAGTGTGGCCCATTGGCCAAACCCAGCTGGAAACCAGTGGCAAGGGAGCCTGGGAAGTGTAGGCTCTGACAGGAGTAAGAGGGTCGGGAGGCATTGCACTTTGTGGAAGGGGTAATGGAGCAACCGTGTGACATAAGAGAGGCTGTCAGAAGTTTTGGGTCAGTATAGTTCTGTTTGCAGTTCAGGCAGCAAATATAGATTCAGGATTTACCAGCAAGGAGACTCACAGGAGCCGAATTTGGGGGAGTAGTTGAGATCACTTAGAAAAGGTCCATAGAGTGGGGGAAAAAAAGGAGAGAGGACAAGGAAAGAACTCGGAGGAGCATCTTCACTTGAGCAGTGCTCCCAGGAGGGTACGTTCCTGAGGGCACTAAGAAGGCATGGTAGAGAGACTGGAGGAGAACCAGGGTTGAGCAGTGTTTACATTCGATGAAAACAGTTTCAAGAAGAGAACACTGAGACAGTTGTCCAGAGCCACATAGTGAACCGCATCAAAACAGTGGCTTAAAAGGACAGTCATGTGTTTTGCTCATGAATCTATAATCTGGGCAGGGCTTAGCAGAGATAGTCATCTCTATTTTATGTGGTGCCAGTTGGGTGTCTTGACTGGAACTAGAGGATCCACTCAAGGTGGCTCACTCACATGGCTGGCAAGTCGGTGCTGGCTGTTGGTTGGGAGCTCAGCTGGGGCTGTGGGTCGGGGCCTCAGATCCTCTTCGCGTAGGCCTCTCCATGGCTGTCTGGGCTTCCTCAAAGCATGGTGGCCGAATGCCCCAAGAGTGTATATCCCAAGGGACTAAGGCTGAAAGTCTATGACACTTTTATAACCTCGCCTTGGCCATCATGTCGATTACCTCTTCCTCACTCTTTTGTTAAGAGCAAGAGTCGCAAAGTTCCCCTCAGTTTAAGGAGTGGGAAATAGACTGCACTTCTTGATGGTGGAGTGGCAGGGTTCTAGAAGAGCATTAGAATGAGAGAGATTGTTGCAGCAGCAGCAACTTGGGAAAATATAGTCTTCCAGAATTACCCAATGCTGTCAAATAGGAGATAGTAAAGCTCTGAAAGGGGCATTTGGAGCTTTTGGGAAGAGCAAGGACAGTGGGATGAGTGGGGCGCAAGAAGATCGAGGCCCCAGGGAATGGAGACGGATAATGTCGAATACTCTTTTTGAGTTTAGCCATGGATGGTGGGGGGAGTGAGGGTAGTGGTTACCGCAGAGCATAGGATTAGAGGCCAGGGGACTCCAGTCTGCTGTAGCTGATGGGGACAGTGGCAGCGGAGCGGGGGGATCGAAGATTCAGGAGAAGAAGTAACTGATAAATATGGTCCTGGAGGAGACTTGAGGGATTGGACTCCAAGGACGCAGGTGGAAATTAGCCTTGGCCAGCTTTTGTTTTGAGACTAGAGGAAGGTGGTAAGTCTGGGTACAGATGAGCGTGTGGGGCAGGAGAAGGAGGTAGGGGAAGTGGGCAGCTGCGTCGTACCATCCCGATAGCCTCTATTTTTTCTCTGAAGTAGGAGGCAAGACCATCTGCTGAGAATGAGGGGGTAGGCGGTGGCATTGGAGGCTCGAGTGGGGGTGAAGGTTTGGAATAGCTGTTGTGTGCAGTGGCAAAGGGAGCAGGGTTGCTGAGTAGCCCTGGGCATCCACCTGGAAACCTGAGTTTTCTGGAACACACGTCAGTGGCTATGGAATGGCCATTCCTGGGAGTGAACTGGGAGTCTCGGAGGATCCCTGGGTGTCCTGAGACCCAGCAGCCTCTCCTGCATCAGGTGGGAACCTGCCTCTGGCCAGCAGTGTTTTCAAGACCCATTTGGGCTGGGAGGACAGCTGATACCGTTTTCTCTGCTCAGAGCCTCACTGGCTCCTTAAGTAATTGTGGCCATAAGGTCAATAGCAATAATAGCAGTAATAAAGATTTGACATCTTCTGGAGATAAGTATCAGATGCTTTTCTTGGGAACTGTGGCCTAGCAGCCGTGTGCAGAGTACAAAGCGGCTCCTTCAGTGACTGAGGCAGTGCTGGGGCTGGGGTGACAGGGCAGATCAGAGACCCGTACACACAGCCTTCAGAGCAGAAGGTGGAAATGAGGCCCAGGGTCGCCACCTCTGTGGACCATCAGCATTGACAGTAGCACTGAGTGGCACTGTCTTCTCACTGGGCTTGGTCTCTGGTAGAAAATATTCTACCTGGATCACCCTTCTCTGCTCTAAAGCTAAGAAGAGCCCAAGTGCAAAGCTCATTTTATTTTATATTTGCAATGAGTATGTATTTTTTCCTGAGTCCAGAACTAAACTGGTGCCTTGGTTTTAGGAATGACAACCCCAGAAGGGTGCCCAGGGCTGCTTGACAGGAGAAGAATGATTTTTGGGGGGTATTAGGGCTACCTTAGCCCCCAGAAACTTGGAGACAGAGGGCAGGCAAAGCCACTTTTTTTGCCTTCTGATGCTTCCTTTCATGACAATTCCAAATCCTGTGTGCCCTCATGCTTTTTTCCCACTGCCCAATATTCTCCCTCTCTCCTCTCCAACCCTGGGATTGATCACAGCATGGTCTTGAGGGAAAGACAGTCTGATGAGAGTAATTCATACTAAGCAGGGAGTGACTAATAGTTTAACTTCTAGATTTTTGCAGTTTAAGAGGTGAGCTTGTGAATCCAAACACCTATGTGATGCAAGGATAGGCCAACTAAAAGTGGGGAAATAATAGTAACCTGTTTTATCTCACATTTCAAGACATCTGGCAGTAGTGCTGTCTTTTCCAAGGTTGACCAATCCAGCACTTCCTGTGGTCTTTAGGGACCTAGATTCCTTTTGTCATCCATTCTGCCATCCTGGCTTGTCCTTCTACAGTGATGCCTCTCATTGTCCCAAAACAGCTGTAGCAGTTCCCGCTATTAAAAGCAGATGCCAAAGAGGTGCTGTTTCTTCCTTCATATTCCTTATCAAAAAGGAACCCTTTAGTAGAATTCCCTTCATTTCTCACTGGCTAGAAGTAGGCCACATGCCCGAACCTAAATCATTCTTGGCAAGAGAAATGAGACCATTCTGACTGGCATAGACCAATCATGATTCACCTCAAGCTAAGGCTTACCTTTTTTGAAGGACAGGAAAGGTGAACAGATCTGAGGTTCTATTAGCTAGGAAGTTGGAGAAAATGGCTTTTGGGTGGGCACCCAATAACATGTGCCACCCTGCAAACCTGGCACTCCTCTTGGAGAAGGGGACAGTTCCTGGGATAGACTGTTGCATGGTTGGTGGCAGAGAAATGGAAGCTGACGCTTCGTAAAGGGTGTTTGATGAAACTGTTGGTGACTTGGCACAAAAGAGAAAGGCACAGTCAAGGGTGTTTTTCAGCTTTGTCATTATCACCTGATATTGTCCCTTTAATAGTTGGGGCAACTCTACTTCCAGATGCATGGCCAGCGACTCTTATTGATTTGAGTAGCTGTCCAGAGCCAGACTAATTGGGCCTAGAGATTGGAACAATGATTCAGCAGGAAGGGGTGAACTGACAAGGCAGAGTCCATCCGTCTGCTGACGGGCTGGCTTTGCAGCAGTTCCTGCCTGCCCGCAATAGCAGGGAGCTTAGCTGACTGGATCTCACTGACATTCTCACTGAGAGCAGGATAGGACTCAGGTGACCTGTGAGCCAGTGGTAAGATCATAATCCCCAGGTCCTAATAGCACCACCCTGTATCAGTCCGTGTTATATCTCTCAAGCTTCTGAATTTGATGATGCATAGCCCCTTCCTCTGTCGCCCCCTAAAGAATCTAGCTCATGGCCAGGTACCCTGCCCTTCATGTACCACCTGCCCCCAAGGTGCTCTGTAATGCAGGGACGGGACTCTGGTCTAAGCACCTGAATCTGATCTGCCATCTGCTGTCATCTGGCCCATCCCAAGGATCTCTAAAAATAAAGACCTGTGACGACCATCCTTTTGACTTTTTTTGAACAACATTTTCAGTGTATGCTGTCTGTCATCTTGTTTCTTTTCTGAATGTGTTGATTGAACAGTGGGTGGCTAGGTAATGTTTGCATTTGGCACAGAATCCAACAGTTGATTTTATTTTTTAAAATATATTTTTTAAAAACTCAGGGATGTACGTAATCCCATGGAAACTTCTCTTCACCCTATAATTCTGTTTTCTAAAAAGTGTGCACTTTAATAACTTATCAGAACAAAGATAAACCCGTGAATGGCAAGCTGTTTACATCATTCTGAATTGATTTTCAATCCTTGTCGAACATCCATTTTTACCAGTTCGGATCCGTGCAGCCATTCTATTTAGTGCGCTGTTTTCCCATAGAACAGTATTTCTTTTTATAATATATAATAACTTGATAACAGTAACTCACATTTCAGTTGCATTTTACAGTTTACAAAGCTCTTCTTAGGCCTTATCTCAAGCTTCCTATTGTATCATCCTGCATTGTATTGCGTGAGACTGAGCAACATAAAGAAAGAAGCAAAAAAAAAAAAAAAAAAAGCCAAGAAAACAACTGAGTCCACGTTCCGCATTTGAAATTACAAGCTATGTGACCTTGGGAAGTGCTTTAACCTCCTAGAACCGATTTCCTTCTCTGCGAAATGGGCAAGAAGAGGATGAAATGAGAGCACGTATATAAACTGCCTTGCGACACAGTCCCTGGCATGTAGCAGGCGCTAAATAATCATAATTCCCCCCACTTTTTTTTTTTTTTTTTGCTATTATAAATAGGAATCACTAGTTTTCTAGCTCTTATATGACTTAATTTTTCCATTATATTTCTCTGTGGCCCACGATTGGTTTTTCTTCTGTGAGCCAGTGATCTTATAGGAAAATAATTTCATTATTCTACCTTAAAAGAAGACTTAATTGTTGAATATACCTTGATTGATTCATAAGGTTTTAAACCAAGTAGAAAATTCCCAGGCATTTCAAAACTGTGGTTCCCAAAAATTCAGAAGTAATCTCTTTTTCCCAGCAAAACCTTAGAAACAGAAAAACTTAATCCATTTGAATAACAACATGTGAACATATAATTATCTCTGAGGAGAGGGCAAACCCTTTGAAATATTCATCTGTTCATTCTTTTATTCATTCACTCACTTATTTATGTGAATATTCAATAAACATCTGCTGAATATTGAGTATGTGCTAGGCACTAATGAAAATATTGGCTGTTGGAAGAATTTTATGGAGAAGATACATTTTGGAGGAAAAATCAAAAAGTCAAATAGATAACAACACCTGTTTTATTTTAGTTGATTGCATCTGTTGTCAAAAAAGTAACTTAAATGAATCTACTGAGGGCAGGCTCTTAAGAAAGGAATTGAATGAAAACAGAAGGTGAAACTGACTTATTCTATTCTCCTCAGCCGAGAAAGTCTAAAATGGCAGACTTGGAGCAGAGGATGCTTTATCTGACCCCTCTCCCCAAACTTCTCGAAGTTCAAGGGGTTGGTAAACTCCCTGAACTATGTGCAAAATTATGTGAGAATGTGCATTTTCTGAGCTTCATAGCTGGTGTTAAATTTTCAAATAAAGGGATAGTGTCCTCCTAGAACGCTAAGAACCCCTGACTTCCATTCAAACAGACCTCATTTTAAAGTAACCAAGGGAGTGACTCACCTACCACCGACAGAATGCTTTAGAAACCAGTTTTATGAGTACTGAATTAGTTTACTAATTAGTTATTAACAATACTATCAATCATTAAAATCTTTTACTACTTTTATGATAAATGACATTAGGTATTAATAATAACCAATAGTACTAGTAATGACTAATTATATAATTGATTGGTAACAGAAAAATCTTTAAAGTGCCTATCAATGCTGTTCAGGTATTAATGATAATTAAAAATTTCACAAATCACAGTGACTGTATAGCAAATGATGAGGATTTATTATTTGGCCAGAAGCCTCATCCCCAAGTACAGACCCTACTAGGTGGTTGTAGCTCCCTGTGTCTATCTATGTCTGGCCCAGGGATGTTCCCTAAGAGGTAGTCAGTAAATATTTATTGAACAAATGAGTGAGCCTCATTGTGGCTCCTTCCTTGACCCTACTGAGCGAGAAACTCTGGAATTTTGGCTGGAACTAAACTACAAAGAGGTTTCTTACCTGAACTCAGAGCTCAGAGCGGAATTAAGGTGGCTCAGGTGATGTGTGCACCACTGGCCCAGGCCTGGGCAGGTACTTCTTTTTCCTGTGTGCCTGCTATGCCTCCCCTTTGGCTACAGCTAAGGGCCAGCTGAGGTCACAGTGACAAGATGTGATGCCTGGAGGCTGCTGTGCCCAAGTGCCTGGGTCTGACACATGTGATCTGGACCTCTGCCTTCTAGTTTTGTGTGACACAAACAGAAACAAAACATAAACTAAATCAATTATCATAAGGTCACAGGTCCAGCCCGAGAAAGACTAGACAAGGCTTAAAAGAAATTAGACTGCAGCCGAATGTAATTAAAAAAGGGTTTTGAGAGAAATTGAATATAATAACCCTGTGTGATGATTCTTTTAGAATTGTGTCTGGTACATCACCTAGGACTTAGGTTTAAAAACAAAACTGTAAATGGCTCTACTTTAATTTATTTCTTTTGTGCCACATATGCATAACACATAACATCGTACACCAGGGCAAAAAGAAGCATAAGACGAGACTCATAGCTGGGGTTCAGTGAATCCTTCTGGACTGAATGGATGGGTCTCAGACTGGTAGGGCTGCCATAACGAAATATCATAGACAGGGTGGCTTAAACAACAGACATTTATTTCTTACAGTTCTGGAAGCTCAAAGTCTAAGATCAAGGTGCCAGACAGTTTGGTCCTGGTGCTGACCTTCTTCCTGGCTTGTAGACAGCTGCCTTTTCTCTGTGTCCTCACATGGCAGAGAGAGTGAGCTCTGGTCTCTCTTTCTCTTTCTCTTTCTGTAAGAACACTACAAGGTACCAACAGGCCCATGGTTCTTTAGTTCTAGCTCATTTAGTTCTGCTCCAGCCAGGAGTAGAGATGAGTGTTCTCAGAGAACTTGGACTATAACCTATACCAAGAATCACTGGGAGGCTTGGTCAGTGGTTCTCCTCAGGCCCCAGTTTTGAACACTGACAAGGAGGCCTTGTAGGAGAGCAGGAGAGTTGCATACCGGGTATCCCCTCCCGGAATGCTGGAATGTCTCCCATGTCCCTGGCATCACCCCTGCTTGCCCACTACACAGCTTAAGAAATAAACACAAACACAGTTCCAGAGTGACAGCATCTCCAGCCTGTGTAAACAGGGCCACGCAGCCCAAATCGGGGAGCCGCAAAGGCAGCGGTTCAGCAACATGCTTAAGAGCAAGGGGAGACCCAGGTGGAATCTGTTTCTGCGCTGGACGAATTTAGAAAAATCATATAACTTCTCAGAGCCTCAACTTCCTCATCTGTAAAATGGGGAGATGGTAAGAGTGTATCCTGTGTACCTCCCAGAGTTGTGAAGATGAAGCGAAGTAACTAAGTTAAGTGCTGAGCCAGTACTGAGCACATGGGGAGCACTCAGCAAGTGGTGCTTGTTACGCTGGCAGCTGTTGAGTTTTTGTCGCTTGGATTTGGACTATAGCGATGGGCCCCAGGGGAGCAGTTTTCCTACCTACTCTCACTCCACTGGAGGCCTGGGAGGTTGGCACGATGCCTTGGCGGGTGTCATGGGCTCACTGATGGGGTGCTTGGTGGATTGTAGGTGCTTGTCCTGGCTGTGAAGCAGCTGTTCCCAGAGTTCGAGTTCATGTGGCTGGTGGATGAAGCCAAGAAGAACCTGCCTTTGGAGCTGGATTTCCTCAATGAAGGGAGGAACGCAGAGAAAGTGGCCCAAATGCTCAAGCACTTTGACTTCTTAAAGGTAGGAGGTGCAGGACATGGGGGCACGGTGGTCTGCTGGAAGAGGGCAGCCCTGGTCTGTTCACCCAGGAGGTCTGCAGAATGCGGGAGGGGGAGTCACAGAGCTCTTAGGAGCTCTGGGTGCTAGTTCCAGAGCAGATGGTCAAGTAGTACCCCTCTTGGGGAGACCTCTCAGGATATTGAATGGAGAGGTCTCTTGCTCTGAACTAAAGTGTTCATGTGGCTTCTGAACATATCATGGAGGGAGTGTTTCCACTTCTGCTGTCCAGATTGATGAACAGAGATGGGGAGACTGGGGCTGTGTCTATCCTGGCCACTTGAGAATTCTAAAGCATGACTCACAGGAGAAAGAGCCACCGCTGTGGCGATCAGTGTGGTGGTCTCTTGACACATTAGTTTTAGGGGAAGGTGTAGCCACTGGCAAAGTTTAACTCTTCGAGTGAGTTGGGAGTCAGGTCTGTCTAGATGCCCCAAGTATGCTTGACTGCCTTCTCCTGGTTGCCATCATAGATGTGGATGTACAGATCCTCTTGTGTCTATAATTCCAGACATGCAGGCTAGATCTGGTGACACTGCCCCAGTCTTGAAGTTCAAACCACCAATTCAATGAAAACTTGGCTCTCTCAGACAAGTAATGATATTAACTAATTAGCATAATGCTCTGGAGTCTAAAATATGCTTTCACTTGCATATCCCATTTCTTTTATTCCTTTATTCCACATTTACTGAGCATTTCCTGAGGCTGTTGTTGTGCTAGTTGCTGGAGGGTGTCTAGATGAATAAGAGATGGTTGGCTCCTGCCTGGGAAAAGTTTCCACCAGCTGGGGGGCAAACACGAAAATGTGTTGTTATGGTGCAGGTCGGGCATGTTGTCAGAGACTTATCTGCATTTCTGTGGATGCCCAAAAAGAAGTGCTTAGATCCAACCAGAGTACGGCGCTTCGTTGGGACTTCCACGGCATGTTGATTATACAAGTGGGTAGACAGTATTTACCGACTCTTTCCTCTGCTGCACTGAGCACTGTGCAGGGACAATGACACTGAATTCTTCCAACAACCGTCATCCCATTTTACAGATGGCAGTCAGAGTAGAGAGGCAACCCAGATTTTCAGGCTTCAACTCTGGTGCTTGTCTAAGAACATTCTGTTGCCTCTTACCTGGCAGGGGTGCTCTTCAGAGCTAGAACTATGAGCCAGACAAACAACCATCTCTTCCACTGTTCCCATGGAAACAGCAAAATCGTCCCCCGGCTGGGGCCAACTAGCATCTGCCAGACCAAGACATGTAATAATAATAATAATAATAATACACATTTTTGAAACAAGGATGCCAAATGGGTAAATAATTAATGTAACGATTGGACGTGCTGCTTCTAAAACCTGCACACCATTCCTAAGACAATGGTGGAGTTAAGGCTCCTGAGTAATTAATTTTGCCTAAACAAATAACGAGTGGAAAGTGAATTTTGCTCCGTGAACCCAGTTCGGCTCTTAAAACTGGAGATAGATTGCTTTTGCACACTGGCACCCCATCTCAACATCTGTGCGTAATTAAGCCTCAGCAAAGAATTTACCTCTCAGTGTGTGAGGCATCTTCCAGTGGGGCTTAATAACCTCAGCCCTGTGTTATAAATCTCTGAGCCTCAGACAAATACTGAATGCAAATGTGGCGTTGGGCAGACTGGGAGAGGTGAGGGGGCAGCCAGGCTGAACGGTCAAGACCAGGGCGTTTGTGGATTTGGCATCAGTGTGTACTGGGGGAAGGGACAGGACAAGCGGTGAGATTTGTAACTGACCTCAGAGACAGCTGAGACAAGGTAGTGGGGAGAAGCCTTATAACCACAGGGTTTGGGACTGGAAGAGATGAGAGTACATCTCTACATATGGAGGTGGGGATGGGGGTCATCTCTGGAGGAGGGCCACTCCAGAGTTTCTTAGTGTGAGGTTAGGAGCCTGGAACTCTCCAGACATTGTAGACAAATCCTGTTAGGTGATGTGCATGCTTTTGGAAAAGCGCTATACCTTCCCCAGAATCTCAAAGATTAAGAACCACTGATGTATAATATTAATTAACATTTTTTACATGCTTATGCTGTGTTAAGCACTTTAAAAAAGTACATTACATGTGTTTACACTTTAATCCTTATAACAGCTCCACAAGGGGACATTAGCCCCACATCACTAATGGGGAAGCTGGGCCGCAGAGAGATGAAACCATTTGTCCAAGGTTACGCAGCCTCCTGATAAGGGGCAGATGCAGGCTCTGAATGGAGGCAGTCTGGCTTCAGAACCTACGCGGTAAACCGCTGTGCTATTCTGCCTCTGCTACAATTTGTGGGGAAGATCTGAATTGTGCTAAACTATCTGTAACATTAACTCTCAGCCCTGGTTGTGTATCAGAACCACATGTGAAACTCTACATGGCCGTCATATGGCAGCTGATGTTTGTCTAGCAGCTGCTGGGTGCTTCTGGGTTGAGCACCAGAACTCCACACATGCTAGGAGGAAGTAGGGAGTGTTGATTCCATCGTAACCTTCATCACTATCTTACAGGTCGGGAAGCTGGCACTCAGAGAGGTTATAAGACTTAGCCACAGTTACACAGCCTGGAGGTGGCAAAGCCGGGGCTCCAGCCCAACAATCTGACTCTGGGTCTGCGCTCTGCCCCTGAGCTTGGGTGGCGGGAGGATTTTGGCCCTGGGTGGTGGGCACTCTCTGAGGCAATCCAGGGCTTGCTTTTTAGGCACATTGACTAAAGCACAGGATCGAAGCAGAGGCACGGGATCAGGGACAGACTATGAGGCTGAGGCCTAGGGTCTTGAGCTGGAACTTTGTGTAATCTATGGCCTCTTTCTTGGGGTCAAGACAGGCCCCATTGTGGGGGCAGGTGGAGCCCACAGGAGTGGGGCCTCTGCTCTGTGACAAGGAGACCTTGGACTCAGCGGTCCTCATGGCCAGGGTTTGACCCTGCCTGTGGGGTCAGTGCGTACCTTGGCCATGAGCCTCCCAGAGTTTAATTTTTGGCGGAAGGTTCTTATTATCTCTTTAAAATTTGTCTCTTTCGTCTTTCCGTTCCTTGACAGAAGAAGCAGAGGAAGGAGCAGTGGTGAAACTCGGGTATTGGGGTAAAGTGAATTTCATCTCACACCCCAAACCCTCCTGCCCACGTGGTGATTTGGGGCAATTCACTTGATCTTGTGTCCCCCGTCAAGATGGGTGCCTTGGGGGAGAGGCGGGAGGAAAGGTGGAGGAAGGGGAAACCCGGCCGCCCATGACACTGATTAACAAGCCCGGGGAGTCTCCGGCCTTTGCGTTTCTCTTTCCGTCAGTGGCACTTCATGGCTGTTTCCAGGTAGGCCCAGGTGGGGGTCTGACGATGAGCCCCAGGTGCCCACTGCCAGGCCTTAGGTCTCAATAAACCTAGGGAAGAACTTAACCCCAAAACATGTCCCTTTCATTTTAAAGCCGCGAACAACAGCAGTCAACTTGCGTTTGTGTTTTTAAAAATACTTTTTGAAAAATGCGAAGCAAGACTGAATTTTAAATTCAAAGTAACAGAGAGTCACGGATTTCTCTATTGCCCCAGATTTTCAAATGGCAAACACTGTAGGAACGTAGCAAACCAAAATGACACCTTGATTGCAGTTGGAACCTTTGTTCCAGGGAGCCCGGGGTGTTACACTTTTATGTGGGCCCTACTCATCCTCAGAGATCCTTATTGAGATGGGGCAGGAACAGTGTCCTCTCCGATGAGGACCCAGGCCTACAGGAACTGGACTGAGACACAACAGTCATTAGCAGAACTAGCAAAGGATACTGGTTTCTTGACTTGATGGCCACTATCTTACTGCTGGATGAGTTTCGGGGGTTGAGATGAGGGAAGTCCTTATTCTCCAAAACACCTTGGTTAGCTTCCCTCGTTTCTTTATTTGGAAGTAGACATAAGCCCATCAAGTTGGTGGGGAGACGTGGCATGCCGACATCGGTAATTCTTGCCCCCCTGCTGTGGTGGGACTGAAGGGTGTCGCTCGCTCATGCGGGAGCCCAGCAGTTCTTGGTGCCCTCCAGTATCTTGCCTATTCCGGGAGAAGTCTGTTCTCTTTTTGGCGATTGGGTGTTCTCAGAGTCAGAGTGGGTTGGAGAGGATATCCGTTAGGAATGCATTTTCTTCAGGAAACTAATAGTCCAATTTAGAGTGTCTTAAACAAAAAGGATTTATTTTGCTCACGTAGCAAGAGGGCTTGAGCAGTTGCCAGCTGATATTATCTTAGTGATTTGACAGTGTCAGGGATGGCATCTCTGTGATTTCCTTCACGTTTCCTCTGGGTGCAAGACAGCTGCTGTGGCTCCAGGTATCACATACCAGGTATCCAGGTATCACAGCAGGAAGAGAGGGCTAAGAAGAATTACGTCATCTACAAACATCTTTTTTTATCAAGAAAATAAAAATCTTCCGAGAACCACTAGCAGATGTCCACTTATGTCTCATAAGCCAGAACCGTGTCACATGGCCATACCTATTTCATCCAGTAAACATTCATTCATTCATACAAAACAACCATTGCACAGGTGTAGAAACTGAAGCAGAGGGTTGAGATTCCTGTGAGGAGCCTGAAGTCAGCCTGGTGAGAGAAGGAAATAGCTTTTAACACCAACTGTGGCTCAGGTGTGAGAGGTTCCCCACATTTTCCCCCAAGTCCCAATTTTAGTTTTGGCTTTTAATTGTATCCAGAATGCACCGAGGATGGCAGGGAAGCTGTTCTCTGGTCCTTAAGCAGGAAGGAGTCTCTAAAGGACGGGGCTGGGGCCTAGCTGGAGGAGGCAGAGCATCCTGCCCTTCTCTCTTGGCCTGCCTCCCACTTGTCCCACCCATCACTGCTAAGGTCCTGCTCAGGCCTTCTCTCCTGTTGCTGAGAGGAGTGTCTGCTATTGTCTGGCTTGCTGTGCCTCTTGGTGGTCCTCAGCCCTGGCCCCCAGTTTCCCAGACTTTTCTGTTCTGCTTTCCTATTTCCAGGTCCCCCAAATCTACTGGGAGCTGTCCACCAAGCGGGTCCTTCTGATGGAGTTTGTGGATGGTGGGCAGGTCAATGACAGAGACTACATGGAGAAGAACAAGATCGATGTCAACGAGGTGAGGCCGAGAGCTCAAGGTGGCTGTGTGAAGGACATGGGTTTGGTTGGGGCAGCCCAGCAAGGACAGGTGTGTCCAGGTGAGGTCTCAGTGCCTTGAAAGGGGGCCTGCTGTCTGAACAATTATAAAATCACTGAGCATGAAGCGTCCTTCCAGGTCATCTAGTATAACCCTCTGCCCTATCTCCTAAAGCTGGGGTTGGCAGCACGCAGTGGGGTGCAGGCACATGTTTGCAGCCTCTCCTTGCAGCTCCTGCTTGGACAAGTGATTACCACCTGTCTTCATGTACCATCCAAGCTTCACAGGCCTAAGTGGCCACAGAGAATAATGGAGCGAAATCCATGCGACTTAATCCTTCTGCCTGTCGGAGCCTGGACACAATGCTCTCCCCTCTCCTTGCCACTCCCCAGTGCTCAAGGTATCAGGCAAAAAGGGGACAACAGTAGGCAACTATTTCCACTTCATAGAACAGGATGAAAGGGGCTTCTGCCGCCCACCTCCCACCCAATTGGTCTTAGGGAAAGCTGGCCACTGTGGTGGGGCCCGTACCCCATTTTCTTCTTTGTCACTATAAGGTCCCAAAAGTAGGGGTGGAGCTGCACTTTTACAACAACATTCATTATTTTTACAGTTCCTGCTATGTCAGTCCTAGGTGTGGGGTTCAGAGGAGAACCAGACAAAACTTCCTTCCTTCAGGAGCTCATAGCCTAGCGTTGGAGTTAGATACACAGCTTTTGGGCTTTCCTGGAAGAGTTCTGCTCGGGGGGCTGGGAGGAAAGGGTAAGAGAACTGTCATTCTAATTCAGCCCTCCACTTTACAGATGGGGAGAAAAGCTCAGAGAGAGAGAGAGAGAGAGAGAGAGAGAGAGAGAGCGAGCGAGAGCGAGCGAGCAAATGTCTTTCACTTGGCCAGTAGCACAGCCTGGGGCTTCTGACCCTGCTCCCCTCACTGCCGGCTTCTACTTCAGTGGGCTGGGGAAGTGTCAGGGCAGAGCTGCCTGCAGAGGAGGCAGGAGACCTACTTGCCCATCTCTTGTCCTGTCGGTTGGAGTGGGAGTGTGCCTTGTATCTAGCCAGGGATCCCTTTGCCCACTGGGACTCTTGAGAACAGAGTCTTTGGCTCCAGTGGAGGAAGTGGGGGAGGGAAATGGGGGGGAGGGAAGGAGAGGGGAAGTCACTTCTGACTTTTCCTGAAGAGCCTTTCCATCGTCTCTCTACTTGCTGATCAGGAAAGATCCCAGAGACCTCTCACTCCCATCTGCCCCCTGCCAGGTTACTGGCATTCAGTTACTGCCAGCTGCAGTAGGATTTTCATTATGACAGCACCCTTAAATCCATTAATCTTTTTGGATCCAGTGAGCCCAGGGCTGTAATGGCGTTTAATCAGAGGCAGCTTTGACAAGTACAAACAAAGATGTGCCCTGCTGTAGCTGCTTGCTGGTGGCTGAGCGAGGTGCCTGGGAGGAGGGGCAGCTGGGCCGAAGATGGCTGGTGGGAGCTGGGGCAGGGTGGTGCCCTCCGAGGGCCTGGGCTCATCTATTCCTGCCTCCATCCCTCTTTAATAGCCTTGCATATAAGGCCAGTGTTGTGTGCAAAGCAGACCCTCAATAGATATCTGGGAAGGTAAATAAGCCAGCCTCATGCCCTGGGTTGGCCCCTATGAGTCAGGGCTGGGGTAGAGTGCTGGTTTTCTCTTTCCTGTGGACATGTATAGCTGGGCAAGCTGATATCAGAGTGATTTGGCGAAAACAATAATAATAACAATAATTGTTATAATCAACTAATATGTGCCAAGCTTGTGACACATATAATCTCTACTCTCTATAGCTGTCCTGCCAAGGGTATATTGTTAACTCCATTTACAGATGAGAAAGCTAGAGCTCAGAGAGGTTAAACAACTTGCCCAATATCACACAGCTAGCAGAGGCTGAGCTAGGATTTGAACTCAGATCTGCATAACTTCGAAGTCCTTACTTCTCTACCTTCTTCACCTCCCTCCCATGGATTTGCCTTGGGCTGCGGTGGAACCTGGGGCCACCAGGTTGACAGCCACATCAGTAACTCCTGGAGCTAGGGGCTGGAATACTGACTGAGAAGCTTTGCCCAGCCCCCAGGCGCTATTTAAAAGCAGCCCCTCTCTCTCTGGCTTCCATCAAGGGTCATTTTATCCATTTCATACAAACGTCGTTCCATTTGATAGAGATGTGAGGACTGAGCGCTCCGGCAGTGCTTACCACGGTGCCTGGCATGTGGTTAGGACTCCAAATTGGTAGCTAGTTGATTATTGCTGCGGTTTTCATTGTTATCATCATCATTGAGCCCTGTCCTTTCCTTCTTTACCTTCTTTCACCATGAACATTTACCAACTGCCCGACTCCCTATACCAAGACTTTTTTGCATTGTAACCTTGGGAGGGAGTCTTATCGTCTGCATTTTGCAATGAAGAATCAGAGAGGGAAGGTAGCTTACGTAAGGTCCCAGATCTTAATGGTATACCTCAGTGAGTGTTTGTATGGATAGACCATGTAATCACCAGCCAGATAAAGACACAAATCATTTCTAGCCACCTGGCAGGTGCCCTTATGCCCCCTCCCAGTCGACACCCTCACGCTGACCAGAGACCAGAGCTACTGCTCTTCTGACTTCAGTCGCCATAATCACCTTCATTCATTACTGAACTTCGTGTAAATGGAATCATACAATATAGTCTTTTGAGTTTGGCATCTTTGTCATCAGTCAGCTGAGGGGCTTTTTTGGAAGCTCTTTTCTTTTCCTTTGGTCTATCCTGAGGATAATAAAGTACACTGTCTTAATTCCTTGGGCATTCCTAAGGAATCAATCAATTCCTTAATCCCCTGCCCCTGGCTTTTAGGGTTTGCACGACTCAGGAAGCTCTTGATATTCTGAGATGATGCCATTAAATACTTCCATAGAAACCTCAGGCTGGACAGGGGGCCATGGGCCATTTGTTCTACTGTGGTGTCACCAACCATTGGTGATGTTGAGAGTAGATTAGCAATGGGCTTGACTTTGCCGAAATCAATCTATTACGTCTCTTACCAACCAATATCAAAGCCACAGGCCTCGTGGAAGACAGGTGTGTGTGAGTGCATGCTTGCGTGCAGAGTGTGGGAGCCTCCATGTTACTGAAAGTTTCTAACAGGCTTCTGAGGTTCCAAAGTCTCCCCAAGACTGTGAGACTCAATGAGCCTATCCCTGGAATGACTCTACCTCCTGAGGACAGCCTGGCTCTATGTTCCTTGGGGAGGGAAGTACAAGGGACAGATAGGAATGACAAGGGGCAAAGAGCTCAGCTCAAATCCTGGGGGGCAGGGTGGTTAGTGGCATCTTGGCCACTGTAAGCTGATGGCCCAGCTGGAAGGTGGGGCTCAGCCGGAAGCGCCTCTAGAAGGAACCCCTCCTGAGGTGGGTAGCGATAGCTCCAGACCCCTCCAACGACTGGTCGAATCATCCCCACTCCACTTTGAAGAAGCCCCCTCACCCCATAGCATCCCAGCCCAGCTGGGCCTCGCATGTGAGGACCCTAAGACCAGTTCCCGAGACTCTGGTGATGAAACACCAGATTAGGAGGCAAGAGACCTGGGTTAAAGCTTCAGCTCTGCCAGTGACTGTGTGACCTTGGACAAGTCACTCTCACTCTCTGGGCCTCAGTTTTCTTACCGAAGGTTTTGGATTAGCTGGACTTCGTGCGTAGTCCTGCCTGGATATTTCAGAGAGCAAGGATTCTCAGTTTGCTGGGATCTAGGACTGGAGCCATCTCTTTCAGAGTCACCAGGGGGCTTATTTAACAATGCTGAATCCTGGGCCCCACCCCAAATTTACTAAGCGGGAAGGGTTTCGGGGGCTGGATAAAAGAATCTGCATTTTAACAAACTCTCCAGGTGGTTCACATATTCACTGAAGTTCAGGAACCACCTGCCACAAGGCCAGAGGGTCTGGGCACCTTTGGGCGAGAGGCAACCCTGCCCAGGTGTCTTCACATGCTGGGGAATGTGGGGCTGTAGCGGGTCAGCAGCCGGCGGGGGCCCTTGTTTGTTTGTGTCTCTGAGCCCAGAAGCAGATATCACTGAGGGCCTGACCCGATGATCATATTTGCCAGTCACTTTAAGAGTTGGTGACAGTGGCTGTCATTGATTTCATTATAAGTAAAGGTCGTGTGGAAACGTGTGTTCCCAGGCTGGATAGATCCTCCTCAAGCCACAGGACGACTATTGATTGCAGGACCTTTATCGAAGGTTAATTGGATTTCAGTGAGTACGTTTTTAAGACCTCGCCTGGGCTAAGGCCCAATTGAGTTTGCGTGAAATTAGCTGAGAGAAAGGTGACAAAGTTGCAGGTTTGGGGTTGGGGAAGATGGGGACTGGAGGCCTGGCGGACAGACATCTGCGGTCTGTGAAGAATGGGGATGGGTGCAGGGATGGGGGCTTGCAAAGACACCAGCCTGTCCATCCCAGAGGCCTGGGAGACAGCAGGGGAACAGGGCCAGGTGCACCCAGTGGTCATTATCTGGACTTTGAGTCAGTCCTGTGTCCTCGGTTGGCCCTCCTGGCATGTGCGGTGGCCTCCGGAACCTGTCTTCTCTTACCTCCTCAGGGAGTAAACCTGTCTTCTGTCTGGTTGGAAGGGGAGCTAGGGCTTTACTTCTTTGAAAGTCTTTCCACTAATCCTCCTTTTAAAAGCCCCCAACTCCTGTTTTCAGAGGTGTCAGGGGCCCTCAGCTGCCAGCCTCTCTGGGCTCAGAGATAGAAAACATCAAGTTCCCATGGCCAGCCAGGGTTCCCTGTTGTCCATCCTGCTGAGCCATTTCTCAGTAGCTGCCTGTCCCCTCCACCCCAATCTTGCTAGTCTTTTTGTCTGCAGTCGAGGGCCCTTCTGCTCTCTTTCTTTATGGTGGGATCTCTGCCTTTGTCTCCTTTAGAGTGTTTTTAGTGGGGTTGGTGAAGGGATTGGTCAGTGCATGGGTTTAGTCTGCTATGCTCAGCCGAAGCCCTTGCTGTGTTTGTTCTTTCCAGTTATTTTAAAATCCATTCTTTGTCACAGTAGGGGCAGTAAAAGGGTCTCAGATGCATCCTTCAGCAAATGTTTATCGAGCACCTACTATGTCCATGCGTTGCATGTAAGTGCTATAGTAGAAGTGTGGACAGATTGTGGGAGATGTGGGGCTGGGTAAGGCTACACCCGTGCTGCATGCTATGGAGGGGAGAGGGTTTCACAGTCGAGGCACCTGGCTTTGTGTCTGGCTCTGCCATTTATTGTCCAGGTACCCTTGGGTAAGTTACTTAAACTCCGAATCTGATTTTCTCATCTATACAGTTGGAGTGATAACTGTACTTACTTCACAGCATCGTTAGGCAGACTTTGCAAGTTGTGAAGTTCTATAAAAAAAGGTCATTTATAACTCCTGAGGTTACTTGTCACACGGGAGTATCTTCCTCCATAGATCTTTCAGAATCTTCTTTGCTTTCCTCCTCTCTCTGTTGTCTGTGAATGATGGTCATGAGTTGAGTGAATGCTGACTCCCCTTCCCCATCTCCTTGGACTTTCCGCTCGTCCCCCCACACCACCAAGGACCAAGTGAGATGTTTCCTTTGTGCTCAGTGCCACCTCCCAGGGACGGGGCCTCTCTGGATCTGTGATGGAAGGTGCTCAAACCAGGGAAGAGAAGCTGCAGAGGTGCACAGACCCTGTTTACTGAAATCACTAGAAAGAAAACACCTTCCATCGCCCTCCCCTCCGTAACTTCTTGGACCAAATCTTGAGAGGCTCAGGTGCACAGATGGGTTCCTAGGTGTTCATGTCCCCAACAGCGGGGGTGTCAGAAGTGGGAACCAGTGGTGCTCTGGACGTCGTCTTCCTAGAGTTGGTGCTGGCTCTGCTACTTACCAGCCGTGCCTCCTTGGTGGAGTGAGTCATCCTTTGGATGCCCCAGCTTCCTATTGTAAAGTGGGGTACAAGAGGGACCCGAAGGACTGTTTGATGATTGAAACACGAAGCAGTCGGCACAGTGCCCACAGTCCATCGCGGCACATGCTATTACACTAGAATTCCACCTCGCCGCCCACTCTGATGCTAGCGGGAAAAACTCCCAGGAGTAGGGGGAACATGTAGGGAACAAACCCCTCCCCATTGTCATATTGGCCCAGGTAAGGTGGAAGATGTGGAAAGATTTCTTTGGAGTAAGTCGTTGCCTTAGGCAGGAATGTCAGATGGCGACAGGTGTTCCTCCCTTCGCTGTGTCTTCCAGGAGTCATCACCCTGCGGACCCCCTCCCAGTCCCTCCGGCAGCCATGGTTCTTTGAGCCTGTTTGGCCCTGAGACCTGAGGAGTCCGTACTGGCCTCGTGGATGCCCCATGCTCTGGCTCTCGGGTGATGTCCCGGTTCGAGCACAATCTGGAGAAACTTTCACCAAGCTCCTCGGAGCTCCACAGTTAGAATTATTCTCCCAGTTTCCTGTAATTAACTCAGCACCTCTCCTTCCTTCCTCATTACCTCTCCCGACACCGCATGTGGTTGAAGAGGTCCCCAGTGCCTTCACGTCAGGGATTTAATCTCAGCGTTTGCTAGTCCAAGACTGACCCACTCAGTGAATAGATGTGGCCTTGTGCTGGGCAGCAGCAAGTAATATGAGATTTATATATCTCAGGGGTGGTTCCAGGGGGTAGAGGTGGTCTGTGGAGAGAGGAGAATGCTCTAGGCTGTGGTCTGGTCTGGTCTTTTAGTCCATCAAGAAGGCTGGGCAGAAACTGGGAGAAGGGTAAAGGGGGTTTGAATTGTTAACCTCCTTATACTTCATATCAGGCTACTTATGTGATCATTAATAGCCTGCAGCTCCAACCTCCTGTTTCTTTTAGAGATCTCGGCCTTGCTTTCATGACGCCCCCCCCTCCCCAAAGAACATAAATAGACTTTCCCTCGGGGGTGGGAATAAATTAATTCATGCAATTATAAAATAACTTAAGTACTTTCGGGCAATTCAAGTTTTAAGAAAAATCCAAAAATAACTCTGTGATTTAAATATTATTTACTAAATTCTTTACTCACCCTTTTTATAGAATCCTAGCCTTCCTCCCCCACCCCCAACTGTTCGAGAATAAAGGCATTGTGTAATTGCTGAAATCACTTATGTGAGTGGCACATTCTTTTCATATAGAACAATTAAAAGACTCGTTACTGACTTTTTCCCTAAAAATTGCTATACGATGGCTTTGGTTAACAGTGTGTTTTTGGTTAGATGAACAGTCCTGGATTTCCCACTGAGACTCTTTTCTCCAGATGGGATACCTTCCTGGATGCCGTGGGGGACCCTCCGAGGTTCTTGGTGTAGCTCCTGCCTCCAGGAGAGTCCCTGTAGGCGGAGAGTGGAGAGGGAGGATGGCTTGGCCATTGGGAGCTGGTTCCCTGGAGCCACACCATCTGGGTTTGGATTCTGATTTCACTGACTCCTGGCCAGGTGACCAGGCTTCTCTCCCTTTTTAGATTCCTTTTCCTTCACCTGTCCACCGTAGAGGGTAGCTGCCAGCCCATGTAAAGTGCCTGGAACTGTGCCTGGCACAGAGTGTTAGCTGTTTTCATTCTAAACAGGTGGTACTTCCTGTCTTTATTCAATTGCCACCACTGACATGGCAAGGGGCAGCCTTAGAGGAATTGAGTAGATATTTCTCCAAAGAAGACATACTAATGGCCAACAAGTACATGAAAAGGTACTCAACATCACTAATCAAGGAAATGAAAATCAAATCCACAATGAGGGATCGCCACGTACCTGTTAGAATGGCTGTCATCAGAAAGACGGGAGATCAGTATTGGTGAGGATGTGGAGAAAAGGGAACCCTCATGTACGGTTGGTAGGGCTGTAAATTGGTGTAGCCACTCTGAAAAATAAAATAGAAGTGCCTCAAAAAATTAAAAATAGGACGGCCATATAATCTAGCAATCCCACTTCTGGGTATATATATCCAAAGGAAACAAAATGGGTGTCTCAAAGAGATATCTACTCCCCCTTGTTCACTGCAACACTATTTTCAATTATTCTTCATCATGAGACATAGCGAAGTATTATGGAAGGGGTGGGAGAGGGGGCTCTGCCCAGCGATGCCTTGGGTTTCTCCCGGGACCTTTAATGTCTCCGTGAGTGGGAGGGGACCGGCTGCCTTTTTTTGGGCAAATTGGTTCCCAGAGACTATTTAGTGCAACTCTGACAGATGTAAAGAAAAATTACCCAAAAGTTAGAAATAAGGCCAAGAGTATGCAGTGTGTTTTTTAAAGTTATTCTGGAGCATTGTTCAGCCAGCCCACTTGAGGATTTTTTAATACCTAGGAGAATGTATTTTTGTTAGACTTTGCTATTGACAATTAATTAAGCGCTCAGATTGAAGTCATACGTCAATCTGTAGATCTTATCCGGTAGAGAAGCAAATAATTTCTGCCCAGTAGAAGATAACCCCAAAGGTTATGATTTCCTTATTGCCCTGTAGGACAATAACCAGTCTTGTATGTAACCCAGGAATCTTAGGCTCTTATTCTGTTAAATGCCCATAAACACCCAACCCCTCAGAATTCTCTCTGAGCCAGCTCTACCTTCATGTTTGTTCTTTTATCGATTGGTTAAATAATCTTGGACACATGTTTATTCTGTATTTTTGTGTGAGGGTCGTGTTTTTAATTTTTTTAGAAATTACACTTTGATGGTGACAATGGGTGTATTTTTTTTCAAGTTTAAAATAATGAGCTACCACATTACAAACAAACAACACGTTTGTGTTTTGTGTCGTGTATTGAGCTCTTTCCCATGTGTAATCACATTTTGACCTTGAATCTTGGGATTGCTCTGTGAGAGAGCAGAGCAGTTGGGGTTAGTTTTACTTAACAGCTAAGGGAACTTAGACCCAGGGTGAACTGACTTGTCCACTAGGTCACCCATACCCTAAGTGGCAGTACTAGGATGGCTCTGGAGTGAAGCTGGGTCCATAGGCTGGTTCTCCCTCCTATCTCTGCCTTGTCCACCTGCCTAGTATGGTGAAATCTGCTTAAAATGAACATCAAAACAGCCCCTAAATGGAAAGGCACCCAAGTAAGGGCGTCTGGATGGGGTATTGAAATGGGGAGGGCTGCTCTGGTGGATTTGCTCATGTGTGTATGAGCTGCAGTTGGCAGCAACAGCATCTCACTCTCATGGGCAAGGGGTCCCCCATCCTGACTCCCTAGACCTCTAGGGGCCATCTTTTGATGCAGTAATAGGGGGCCCAGCACGATTAGCAGTATTTCATAAAGCTTAAGGGAGATCATACATCTCCCCGTGACAGGTCTGCCCAGACTAAATGAAATGTCATTTCTCTGCTTTTGGCTGGAATTCCGTCAGCTCAGTCTGGTTGCACTGCTTATCGTGGGCTGATCAGGATCCCTGATTGGACCTGTATGCGTCCTTGACAAGTAAAATGAATTATTACTTAATAAATGCAATTGGTTTGGCAAACACAGCCTTTCAGACCATGGCTCTATGGAGCTCCAACAAGCCTGACAAGAGGGGTTCTCAGAAGTGGGGACTTGCTGGCTCTCCCAGGACCAGCTCTGGCTGGGCCTGCTCTCTGAGGAAACAGAAAATGGTGGCTCTGGGACACCTGACATCTCAGCCTGAGTCTGAGAACTTGACACAGGGCAAAGTCCTGTTCCCAAAGTCAACAGACACTGCGAGCTGGGCATTCATGTCACCCCAAGGAAACATCAGGAGCTGGGGAGCTGATGTGGTCGCAGGACAGTGTGACACAGGATAAGTGTCAGGACTTTAGACAACCTCTTCAACCTTGGTTTCTTTCTCTCTCAAAAAAGTACAATGAAATGTAATCTGCCACCCTCCCCGGAGTGTTATGAGCAATCAGTAACAGGGGCAGCTGTGAGAGGTCCCAAGGTCCCATGCACTGCAATGTTCTCATTTAGCCCTGGAGAGTGGTGCCGCTATTATTTCCATTTTACCGAAGCTGAGAGTGGAAGCAACTTGTTTAAACTCAGAGTTCAGTTGAGAAGTACCGAAGTTGCTGGGTGGGAGCCATTACAGAATAGTGGTTACTGGAAGGCCGTGGGTCACGCCTAGTTTGAATCCTGGCTCTACCTCCTTCTGGCCATTTAGTTCTGGGGAAGTTAAACCTCAGTGAGTCTCAGTACCTCATCTGCAAAGTGGGGATCACAATCGTACCTACTTTTAGCGCTGTTAATAAGGATGGCAGCTCTTGTTACTAAAGTAAAGTCATTCTCAATGATCTATTTTGGGGCCAATTATAATCGACTGGGATTCAGAGCAGTTAAGGGGGTTAGGATGAGCATCAGAGGCAAGAATCGCAGCATCTCAAAAAGAAAGTACGTGGAGATACAAAGGTCTCACTCATGTTGAAGACAGAATCCTAAAATCACATATTTGGCTTGTTACAGGCAAGTGGATTCATAATAGAGCTAGTCTGTGGTATGTATACTATACCTCAGTAAAGCTGTTTAACAAAATAGAGCCAGTCCTTGCCATCGTTGGAGCTTACGATAGTGGGCTAGATGGTCATTAATCAAATAATGATACAAATAGTGAGCTAGTGCCATGAAAGAAAAGTATAGCATTCTATGAGAGAGTATGGCAGAAGAACCCCATCTAGTCTGAGGTCAGGGAGGACTTCCCCAGGGAGGTGATGCTGAGCTAGGAGAGGAAGGAAGAGAGCAGTAAACGAGCTGAAGGAGAGTTAGGAAAAATGCTCCTAACAGAGGGAATATCATGTGCAAAGGCCCTGAGGTAGGAAGACATAGGGATCTCAGAGAAGAGACAGAAAGCAAATGTGGCCGGAGCATCAGTGTGGTACCAGGGAGGGAGGCTGGGCCTGGTTGTGCAGGACTTTGTAGGCCCAGGAAAGGAGTCGAATCTTTATTTAAGACCCTCATCCTATGTTCCCCACCAGATAAGCACCAACTCCTCTCCTCTGGTTGGGATATCTTTGTTAGTGACCATGGGATCCAGCTGAGGCTGAGAGGAACGCCAAGGGCAGTGTGTGTCCTGGGGTGTCAGCTTTCTGGGTTGAGCATCTCTTTGTCCCATGGAAATCCATTGGCAGGCCGTCTTTGGGCCCAGGTATGGCTCTATTCAGTAGCCGTTCCCTAGCTGGGAAGAGGCTTTTAGCTTTAATAAAAAGGGAGTAGAGATAAGAAGACTGCCTCGGCAGGGAAAGCGGCAGTGACAGGATGATTTAAACGGCCTCTCCAGTGTCATTTCTTCTGTGCAGACATCATAAATCAGATTAGCATTGGGCTCTGGCAGGAAGGGGTATAGGGAAAGGGGCCTGCAGGGAGAGAGGAGAAGGGCTTATGGCTCTGGGTTCTCCTGGGACCGGCCTGGAGCTGGTGGGGCAGCACCAGAGGGTGGCAGGGTCACCTATTCAGTACCCCAGCCTTACTCTTTGGAGGTGGAGCGATTCACCCCAACCCAGCTTTCCGGCCCATATTCAACTTTGGGGAAAAAATGAAGAGGGATTGATAAGAGAAATAGAGAAGAGAAAAATCGGGAAGAGTGGAGGAGCGGGTGTAGGAGGTGGGAGTTACAGCCATCCGAAGAACTAGACGTGGTGATTCGCCTACCTTGCCATGCATTAAAATCACCATGGGAACTTGAAAAAATACCCAACATTTATGAGTTCCAGGTGATTCTAATGTGCAGCTAAAGTTAAAAACTGGATGAGAGCTCAGCTTCTAGCTTAAACTCAGGAACTACACAGCCTCAAGCTGTCACTTCCACTGTGACGGCTCAGGCCCGCCAGGTCCCTCTGGCCTTCCTCTTGAAAGTGGCCAGACTGAGGGACCAGAGGGGAAGCCTCAGACAGGTGTTAATGCAGCTCAACTCCCGCCTGCCTCCCTGCTCTTTCAGATCTCGCGCAACCTGGGCAAGATGTACAGTGAGATGATCTTTATCAACGGCTTCGTGCACTGCGACCCCCACCCAGGGAACGTGCTGGTGCGAAAGCGCCCGGACACGGGAAAGGCAGAGGTTGTCCTGTTGGACCATGGGCTCTACCAGGTAGGAGAGGTCTTTCCCACTCAGCCAGCCCCGGGGTCTAGTCCTGCCTGGGCTCAGAGCCCGTTGAACTCCCCTCTGGGCCACAGCAATGGGAGGCAGATGGCCCAGGTGTCTGGAGAGACTGAACCCTCGCCCTTGAACTGCCATTCTGTGTAAGTCAGTCATATACTCTCTGAGCCTCAGCTTCCTCTTTAGTAGGTTGAGGTTGGTAACACCTCCTTTACAGGCCACTGTGTGGAGTAGATGGGAATGTGCCTGCATGTGTGGAAGCGCTTTGTTAGCTGTACAACAACCTTGCTTTCCAGGGAAGTCCAGGCCAGCCCAGACCTTGGAACGCGAGCTGCCCTTAGATGAGCTAGGACTTCAGGGAGAGAGGGGTAACTCAGCCCCAGTGAAGAGGTGATGTGTAGTAGGAAAGGGGGCCAGGAACTGATAGGCACTGGATGCCTCCAGACTCTGTCGTCTGGACTTGGGACGCAGAGCTGGTTCAGTTGAACCGTGATCTCCTGCCTAGAAGTTGGGAAGTTCACTGCCAATCCCAGGACCCAGAGCCTGGTTTGATTCTAGGAGGCAGACGGTCCTGGGGAGTTTTTCCCGATGGTCTCCTATTCCTTCCCTCGGGGCCTTAACTCCACATCTCAAAATCTTGGCCTCCTTTGAAAGGCTCAGTGACCTTGGATGTGTTAGTTTAAGGCAGGCTTGCTGATGCCACACATAGCTCCGAAACAAATGCTGGCCCAGACATAGCAGTCGTCTAATGTGCTCTCATATACTCATCCTGGGTGGGTGGAGGAGGCCGAAGTCAGGGACTGACAGAGGCTCTGTGTCCCAGACCTCCCTCAAGGTGGTCTCGTTATCCTCAGTCACAAGGGTGAGGGCTCGGAGGAGTGTGCATGGGCCAGGTCTGGAAGTGGAGCTTCTGCCACATTCTGTTGGTCAAAGCTTGGATGGCCACATCTAACCAGCAGGGAGGTGGGGAATGTGATTTTGGTGGGCAGTTGGTAATTTCTGCACTTAGGACGAAGGCTGGCCAAATAGTAGCTTTGAACTTGGACTGTCAAGGGTGGCCAGACTTTGGGGGAGAACCAGACATTGTGCAGGAGCCATGGTCTTCATCCGTCCCCCTATACAGTGGTCACTCAGCCAGGGGCTGGGTCTCCCATGAGGAGAGGAGGCTTAAGTTCTGCCACGGCTGTCCCCACCACAGGTGCTCACAGAAGAGTTCCGCCTGGATTACTGCCACCTCTGGCAGTCGCTGATCTGGACTGACATGAAGAAGGTAAAGAAGTACAGCCAGCGTCTGGGAGCTGGCGACCTCTACCCCTTGTTTGCCTGCATGCTGACGGCCCGCTCGTGGAACTCGGTCAACAGGGGCATCAGCCAAGCTCCAGTCACTGCCACTGAGGTAGGTGCCCACTCCTGGCCCAGCCCTCTCCCAAAGACAAGGGACGGGGCCAGGGCTAGAGATGGCCTTTGGTTTCCTTCCACCCCAGGGCCTGAGGCTCTAGACTGGTGGGTCGTGGGAGTGGGGCGGTGGGCAGAATTGGAGCAACAGTGGGTGGAAGGAGGAGAGGGGAGCGATGTCCTACTCCTGCCTTATGAAGCTGGTGTGTAACCAGGTCATGTTAACCGTATGATCCAGACTGTTGCTCCAGCCTGCTCACACAGAATATCAGGCATCCACAAGGTTCTCCCCCAGGACTTCTGGGAATCTCCCGGGGCTTTCCATAAATAAGTCTGGCACCACTTCTGCTGCCTTCTGCTGGGCACTGTCTCCATGATGTGGTTCCTCGGGGGTGCCCTCCTGGGAGAGTGCTTCAGTTCTTATGCGGTACCCATGCAATGTCACTTGTCCTGTTGCCCTACAGAGTTTTTAGTGAAATAGCTATTTGGCCTTTCTTTGTAGCTCATTTCTCCATCAGATCTAAACAGGAGTTCCATGGTGTCTGGGCTGAGACCAGCCCGAGGAACACCTCCTCCCTGTTCTCATACTCACCACTGCCCCATCATGGGGACTTCTGGGGTAGCTCATTCTTCTTGGCTCAGAGCTCCTTCCCTCTCGGGCTTCTCAATCCCTCATGGAATCGGCTTCTGTCTTCCCAGTCAGTTTGCCAGACTTATGCAGACTTGCCCATGTCCAGTAGGGGACAGGCTCGGGCTCACTACAAGAGATGGGGTTCTGCTCGTGCAGTCAGAAAGATCTGGGTTCTAGTTCCAGCACTTGCCCTTCCTGGTGGCGTGACCTCGGGTAGCTCTCATCACCTCTCTGAGCCTCAGGGTCCTACCCTGCAAGCTGTCTTGTGGTAGGGAACTTTAGGAATGGCTGGATCCCATCTCCAGTGATGTCACCAAAGAAGCCACATCTCGCCATCTCTTGGTTCTGCTTTCCTCCAAGCTGACATCATTCCCCAGCAAGCGTGGTGGCAAAGATGACCACCAGCTGCCCCAGGCTTACAAAGCTTTAAAGAATGTCATCTCAGAAGAAGAGAGACAACCTTCCTCCTTGTTGAATAGGGATGATAATTTCTGCTTTACTGATAATGCAGGGAAAGTGCCTTCCCATAGCTCCTGAAGTTTGCTCATTGAATATTTGTTTTTGCTGGACCCTGGTCTAGATCCTGAGGATTCAGTGATGAGCAGACAGACAGGCCTGTGTAACTTGCACTGTGGTTGAGGGAGACAGACAGTAAATAAGTGAATAAACAGCTGAATGGAATAATTGCAGGCTGTAGGTAGAGGGAGGAAACAGCTTGTGGTGGGGGTGCTATAGATCGGGGGCTCAGAGCAGAGCTTGCTGAGAAGTTGACATTTAAGCTGAGGTGTTTTAAGAGTTTGGTGTGGTCTGGAGTGTCGTGAGGTAGATGGTAGAATCAGAAGAATTTGGAGCACCAGGCAGGGAGAGCCTTACACAGGGCCCATAAGCCATGGGAAGAAGTTTGGGTTAATTCTCAGCACAAAGCAAAGCCTTTGGCAGGTTTTAAGCAGAAGGACATGCTCAGACTTGCTGTTTTAAGTACTGTCTGGAGTGGGGCAAGATGAGCACTGGGGTGATTAGTTAGGAGGCTAGGGCAGGACTCCAGGTGCAGAGATGCTGGGGGCTCAGACTATGCTAATGGCCATGGAGGTGGAGAGAAGCAGATGAAACCAATATGCGTTTTGGGCTTAAGACTGAGAGGCCTTTCTGTTGGCTTGGATGTAGAGAGGAGGGAAAGTTGCATCATAGCTTTTTGGGGTGAGTTACAGGATGGGGGGTGGTGTTACTTCCTGACATAGGGGAGACTTTGGGAGGACATATTTGGGCTGGGGGTAGCAATAGTTCTCTTAAGTATTCAGATAGAGGTGTCATGGGCAGTTAAGCCTGGAGCTCAAAGAGATGTAAGCTTGAGCATCAGTTTGGGAGTCCTCAGCATATAGATGGTATTTAAAGCCACAGGGTTGGACAGGATCACATGACACACAGTAAATACTCAGCAAATGATATCTGTTTTTATTAACTAAGTTAGAACTTTATTTTCACATTCTTATTCATTCATAAAGACCCAGCATAAATGCTACCGTCTTAGTCTGCTTGGGTTGCCATAACAGAATACCACCGACTAGGTATCTTATATAACAGAAATGTATTTTCTCACAGTTCTGGAAGCTGGAAGTCCAAGATCAAGTTATCAACAGGGTTAGTTTCTGGCGAGCCCTCTCTTCCTGGCTTGCAGATGGCTGCCTTCTCTCTTTGTCCTGACTTGGCCTTTCTTCTGTGTGTATGCACTCCTGATATCTCTTCTTGTGAGGACATCAGTCCTATCAGATTAGGGCCCCACCCTTATGAATTCACCTAACTTTAATCATCTCCTTAAAGAGCCTGTCTCCAAATAGTCATGTTGGGTTTAGAATTTCAACATAGGGGTTTGAGGGGCGGGGCACAATTTAGTCCATCGGTCCAGCCCAGGAGGTCTTGCCTCCTACCTTTGCCAAAAGTGGTCCTTGAATATTCGTATCACTCATGGGCAAGCACCTTATACTCCCTCTCAGAGTTAATTATTTGCATACTTATATGAACTCTATAGTTGGTGAGTATCTGGAGGGCAGGGGTCCTGTCTTGTACATCTTTTTATAAGGTCCTTGCATTTCTGGGACCAGGACTAGTAGAGAGGCCTTTGTGTAGGTTCTGGAGACATGGACTCCATTTGCGCACTTGGTACAGAAACCCAGATAGAGAATAAACATAGCCACTCTAGGCCAGCTCAGCCTCTGAGATGTAAGAGCTCAGTTTTCTGAGTCCTAGTCATACTGAGAATTGGGGGAACCTCTAAGATTATATTAAGGAGATTTTCTCCCAACCCAAAGTGTCTTAAACAATTAAGAATTTGTTCTCTCCATAACAAGGAGCCTGAGGTGCGTGGGTCCGGGTTGGTTAATTGAGCAGATCGGCAGACTCAGAGCTCTGTGCTGACTCCTGTACTCTCCTCTTGGCTTTCCTTTCAGGAGTCCAAGGTGAGAGTGGCAGTTCCAAGCTTTACATCTTTATTCCGTGGTGTCCAGAGGTGGGAAGAAGGGCAATTTTTTCTTCTTAAGAGCAAGAAAACCTTTTCCAGAGGTCCCCTAGCAGACACCTCCTTGTGTCTCATTGGCCAGACTTGTGTCACATGTCCATGCCTAAACCAGTCACTTGGCAGGGGCATTGACCTCAGAGCCAGCATTGGCTGAGGCCTGTAAAGATGCCCCCACACCAAGGGCTTCACCTCCCTGAAGAGCACAGTTCCAAGAGGTCAAGTGAACAAAAATGGGGTTCTTTTAACAAAGG
>NW_011888813.1:1120599-1122749 GCF_000151845.1 Pteropus vampyrus
TCACAGTTCTGGAAGCTGGAAGTCCAAGATCAAGTTATCAACAGGGTTAGTTTCTGGCGAGCCCTCTCTTCCTGGCTTGCAGATGGCTGCCTTCTCTCTTTGTCCTGACTTGGCCTTTCTTCTGTGTGTATGCACTCCTGATATCTCTTCTTGTGAGGACATCAGTCCTATCAGATTAGGGCCCCACCCTTATGAATTCACCTAACTTTAATCATCTCCTTAAAGAGCCTGTCTCCAAATAGTCATGTTGGGTTTAGAATTTCAACATAGGGGTTTGAGGGACGGGGCACAATTTAGTCCATCGGTCCAGCCCAGGAGGTCTTGCCTCCTACCTTTGCCAAAAGTGGTCCTTGAATATTCGTATCACTCATGGGCAAGCACCTTATACTCCCTCTCAGAGTTAATTATTTGCATACTTATATGAACTCTATAGTTGGTGAGTATCTGGAGGGCAGGGGTCCTGTCTTGTACATCTTTTTATAAGGTCCTTGCATTTCTGGGACCAGGACTAGTAGAGAGGCCTTTGTGTAGGTTCTGGAGACATGGACTCCATTTGCGCACTTGGTACAGAAACCCAGATAGAGAATAAACATAGCCACTCTAGGCCAGCTCAGCCTCTGAGATGTAAGAGCTCAGTTTTCTGAGTCCTAGTCATACTGAGAATTGGGGGAACCTCTAAGATTATATTAAGGAGATTTTCTCCCAACCCAAAGTGTCTTAAACAATTAAGAATTTGTTCTCTCCATAACAAGGAGCCTGAGGTGCGTGGGTCCGGGTTGGTTAATTGAGCAGATCGGCAGACTCAGAGCTCTGTGCTGACTCCTGTACTCTCCTCTTGGCTTTCCTTTCAGGAGTCCAAGGTGAGAGTGGCAGTTCCAAGCTTTACATCTTTATTCCGTGGTGTCCAGAGGTGGGAAGAAGGGCAATTTTTTCTTCTTAAGAGCAAGAAAACCTTTTCCAGAGGTCCCCTAGCAGACACCTCCTTGTGTCTCATTGGCCAGACTTGTGTCACATGTCCATGCCTAAACCAGTCACTTGGCAGGGGCATTGACCTCAGAGCCAGCATTGGCTGAGGCCTGTAAAGATGCCCCCACACCAAGGGCTTCACCTCCCTGAAGAGCACAGTTCCAAGAGGTCAAGTGAACAAAAATGGGGTTCTTTTAACAAAGGATAGTGGGAGGTTGACTGTTGGATAGGCACCCAGTGGGGTCCACTGCAGACATCACCATCAGGATTATCCAAGCTTTATGTCTGTGCCGCTTTGAGAGATGCCCCCATGAGGTAGCCTGGGTGGGCGCAGGTGCTTTCTGTTTGGCCTCAGAGGGCTGTTCCAGGCTAGTCCCGACCTCCTGAGAGAGGGGGGTCTCTATGGTGAGCAGGGCCTTGATCAGGCCTTACCCCTCAAGCAGGGTGACCTGCAGCTGTGGTGGGAGGCTGCAGGGAGGCAGACAGCCTCTTGGTGTCTGGCTTCATGCTGAGATGTTCCAGTCTGATAGCTTCTGCCTGAGGGACATTTCAAGTTTCACAGCAACTCAGTTATCAGCGAAGCACATGTGTTCCTGAAAGGGCAGAGAGTTCTGCTAATGCTGCAGAAGCGGCCAGGCGGCGAAGCCTTTGGCAGCCCTGCTGGATCCCTCATGACTTCGGTTGGCACCAAGCACCCCTGCATGCCTTATCTCTGCTGGCCCTCTTGGTACTGCTGGGAGGTGGGCACAGAGGGTATTAGCATTCCCAGTTTTTAGCTGAGGACACTGGCTCGGGAAAGATGAAAGGACTTGCCCAGGCTCACATAGTCCACTGTGCGGTGAGCAGTATAGCCTGTGGTGAGGGCGTGGGCTTGGGAACTGGACGGCCTGAGTTTTAATCCCGACTCACTCACTAGCTGTGCACCTTGGGCAAGTTAATTTCTCAGCGCCTCAATTTCCTCCTCTCAAATGGGCGTAATAACGCTTGCCTGATCAGGTTGTTGTGAGAATTAAATAACTTAATACTCACAAGCAAGCATTTTCATAATGCCTCGCTCATGTGGTGAATAACCAGTATGTGTTGGCTGTTGTCATTGTCATCACTATTGTTTTTCTGGAGACTGAGAAGGGATCAGAGCCTCACTGGGGGCTGTTATCTGCCCAGAGCCACGCAGAGCCCAGGGA
>NW_011888813.1:1122799-1134237 GCF_000151845.1 Pteropus vampyrus
AAAGATGAAAGGACTTGCCCAGGCTCACATAGTCCACTGTGCAGTGAGCAGTATAGCCTGTGGTGAGGGCGTGGGCTTGGGAACTGGACGGCCTGAGTTTTAATCCCGACTCACTCACTAGCTGTGCACCTTGGGCAAGTTAATTTCTCAGCGCCTCAATTTCCTCCTCTCAAATGGGCATAATAACGCTTGCCTGATCAGGTTGTTGTGAGAATTAAATAACTTAATACTCGCAAGCAAGCATTTTCGTAATGCCTCGCTCATGTGGTGAATGCCCAGTATGTGTTGGCTGTTGTCATTGTCATCACTATTGTTTTTCTGGAGACTGAGAAGGGATCAGAGCCTCACTGGGGGCTGTTATCTGCCCAGAGCCACGCAGAGCCCAGGGATGGGGAAGTGTGTGGGAAGCCAGACCCCAGAATTATACACCAGGATGGGTCCTGCTCTGGGGCATCAGGACTGTGGGCCCTGGATGGGCTGAGACTGGCTCCAGCATGGAGGAGAGTGAGAGGCAGTGGCTTCTAGGGCCTCTGGTGGGGAGTCAGGTAGGGTATGGGCAGGACTTTGGAGCTGGGTTGTGGTTGGGAACTCAGACCTGTGAACTGCACCAGCCTGGGCTTGACTGAGGAGATGGGGGATATGACTCAGCCGCTATCAGCTTTCAGGGCTCCTTCAAGCCTGGCCTCAAACTGGTGGCCAGTGAAGAAGCCTTGGAGAATAATGCAGAGTTGGACCTCTGGGCTGAGAGGCTAGCAAACTGTAGCCTCATCAAATGGTTGTTGGGGAGTTAGATTTCCTGTTCCAGTCAGTATGGGTTTGGGGACTTGGGGGATGGGTATTGGTGATCTTGGCCATGGGGAGCCAGAGACGGCGGAGGCAGCAGAAGTAGGCCTGAGCCCTGTGGATGTGCTGCTGTTGTGCTTGGGCAGGTGTTGGGGTGAGAAGTCCCATCTAGGTTTGTTGGGCTACAAAGCTTCTTGTGCTAAGCTTCCCTTTGGGGAAGGTTCCCAGTGGAAGGTCCTAAGCCAGCGGTGCTGGAACTCCCTCCTGGAGCTTACTTGCAGCCACTAAGGTCACAAGCTGCTCAGACACCGGCCACCCATCTTCTCATCCCAACTGTTTTCGTCTCCCTGTTGCATCCTCAGGACTCAGAGATCCGCAACAACGCGGCTAACTACCTCCCCCAGATCAGCCAGCTCCTCAACCACGTGCCACGCCAGATGCTGCTCATCTTCAAGACCAACGACCTGCTGCGTGGCATCGAGGCTGCCCTGGGCACGCGCGCCAGCTCCAGCTCCTTCCTCAACATGTCGCGTTGCTGCATCCGAGCGCTGGCCGAGTGAGTGTGGGCTCCCGCCCTTCCTCCTCTTTACCTCCCTCGCCGGCCTCAGGGGTCTGCACGCCTCCATGTTCTCCTACTGGTCCCTAGGGCCCTGCCTGAGATCCCAAGCCCCAGGTATCCCTGGAAGGAAGTTAGGGGCAGGAACAGCTCCAGCCAACTGGCCGATGCCTCAGGGCAGTGTTGTGGGTGGTCTGAGAGCCACTTGCATTGTTAAGATGGTGGATTCTAGGACCTCACCCTCCTAGTCAAGCTTTCCGGGTGATCCTTACCCTCAGTAAAGTGACATTGTTTTCTGAAAGTCTCAGTTCCATACAAGTGTCCCCTGGGCTTGGGATTAGGACACCCTGATGCACTTCTTACTTCTCTCTGGTCCTGAGACCTGTCTCCCCAGGATTGGCCAAGCAGTGAGGCCAGCGTTTTCAGGAAAGTGTCTCAGGTATGGCCGGGACCTGGGAAAGTGTTGCCAGCAGATTCTAGGCACTCTCGGGATCTCAGGTCTCCTAAGATGCCTCATCACCCTTAGGGAAGGGTGCTTCCTCAGTGAGGTAGTGATAGAGAATTGAAGGTTCTAGGCCCTTCTACTTCAGGGTGGCAAATGCATGGAAAGCCTATGCTGTGGCTGAATGTTCTCACCCAAGAGGGGAGGCCTAGGCTGTGGTCCACATCCAGCCCATCCACCCAGGCCGGGAATGGGTCATTCTGTCCAACTATCTGGTGAAGGGAGAGTTGACCACATATATCACCTGCTATCAAACATCAAATTATATTAGAGCAAAATAGACTGCACAGGGAAAGGGCTGAACATGATTTATTATTTCTCTGAGGGTTCAGAGAATGAAGTCTTGAGTAGGTCATCATCATAAACACCAATTTTCATCATGTCCTTTTGTTAGTACAGAGGGATTGAGCTGGGCTGCATCCACAATAGCCTCAGCGTCCTAGGATCACCTGAGCAGGTTTCCAAGTGACTCTTACCTTGGGAAAGTTTGGGAAAGCTTTTATATTTGAGTTTGGGGGATTCTGGTTTGATAAATAGTAACTCTACTTTTGGGAAAATAGAAGCATTGGAATGTTGTCCTCAGTGGGCCCACCAGGCCTTTGATGCCCTGTAAAACAACTGCTCTGGCTTACCCTATTTATCTGGAAAACTCCTTGGAGTAGTTGAGTTCCTCTGGTTCCTGATTGGGCGGTGGTATGATCACAGAACCAGGAGTCATCCCTGGGGTGGGGAGCTGGCGAGTTGGCAGAGCTTTCATCTTCCATTTTCCTAAATGATCCCGTGTGTTTCTTGCCTGTTTATCTTTTGTTCTTCCCTTTCTTCTTGCCTCTCCTGCAGGCACAAGAAGAAGAATGCCTGTTCGTCCTTCAGAAGGACCCAGATCTCTTTCAGTGAGGCCTTCAGCTTATGGCAGATCGACCTTCATGAACTCATTCTGCGTATGAAGGGGTTAAGGCTGGCCAGCTGGGTCTTGGCCCTGCTTTGCTGGCTGTTGCCTGCTCCACGCTGAGTGGACTTGCTGTCCCCTGCCCATTTTCTGTGTGACTCTATGGCAGGCAAGGGTTTTTTTTCACTCACTCTTTAGTCATGTCTCCACATTGTGGCCTGGAGCCCCCCAGTCGCTGTCCATGGTCCCATTATATCCTCCTCTAGAATTCCTCTCCCACATGGTAGCCCTTGTCTCGGGACCTCATACTGAGCCATGCGACATGTTTTTCTGCTTATCCAGGGAGATGGCACACAGTCTGCTTCCCCACTCCCAACGTGTGCCACTGGGTTGGGTGTCCCCCACCGCTTCCGTTAGCCCTTCCTTTGTCAGGATGGACCATGAATCGCACCGAGGGCACATCTAACTTGTAGGAGGCTTGATTTTGTTGGAGAGGAGTGTGGTCTCTGAGCTCGCTGGAGAGCAGGTGCCCTTACCTTGTGCTGTCGTCGGTCCCCGGAGGTGTCGCACCTTAGTGAGTGGCTTGGCCTCCGAGGCAGGCTGTGTTGCAGCCATGAGTTCACTGCTATCATGGGGACCCCTTTGGTATTTTATGTGCTGTGTTTCAATAAAAACTTTTTCAGGGTTGCAGGGCAGGGCTTGGCTGGTGGGATTTTTATTCAAGTTTGGGTGCGAATCTACTTTGGCCATTAGGCGGGAGTGGACCTGGATGCCACATGCCATCGTGGTCTGCTCGGCTTCTTGCTCCTGTATTCCTCCAGCCTGCCACTGTGGGGCTACTTCCTGCTTCTTGTAGGTTTCTCTCACCTTCCAAGACTGACACCGTGGTCGAAGTTGTTCAGAAGCCCAAGACCAGGAACTCAGAGACTCAGCTGAAACCTCAGACTTTGGTTCCCCTGGTTTCTCACCTCATTCCCTGTGACCTGGTACCTGCCTTGTTCTACTAATTGTTTCCTGACTTAGCCCTTTGTTTTTATCATTCGGCGCCCACAGTCCTGTAGCCTGGGGTCCAAACTTCACTCACCGTGGCTAGGGTTCCATTCTGAAACCTCCTTCTCACCTGTCTGGACTCTATGCTTCACCTGTTGCCTGCTGCCAGCCTGCTCTTCCCCCAGCTCGATCCCCTGCTCCTGTTTCTGGGACATCTCAAACTCCTGCTTTAGCTCCCGTGTTTGTGTGGTCTCCAGGTGCTACTGGGTTGGATGTCTCAACACTTCCTTTGTCAGGATGAACCATGGAACCCTTTGAGGGCGCATCGAGCTTGTGGGATGCTTGCGTTTGTTGGGGAGGTGCATGGTCTCTGAGCTGGCTGGAGAGCAGGTTCCTTCTTGCCATGTTACTCCCCAGAGATGTCGCACCCCGGATGTGGCAGGTCCTGGCTCTCATTGAGCACCCTTGCTCACAGACAGTAATTGTATTCGGGTCTCTCTGCTCTTATTTCACCCAACTCATGTGGCAGAAAGCCCCTGAATTCGAGTCTCTTTTTCTATTCTTTTTATTCATAATACAGCAAACAGATTTTCTACTGACCGGAGACGATTCACAATCTCTTTATTTCCTGAAAAAATTAATTGTTCTTAGTGACCAGTTGGATATACCTAGAGAATAATTTGCAAGATCTATTATTAATCATGAGGACGCATGCTGCATATTATATTTTTATGGTGTCTTTTATAGCCACTGAAGTAAATATAAATGTCCTTTTTGTTCAGAGTAATGGTTACTTGCTTTTCACTTTTGGTTTAATGGTTGGCTTCCTGCTGGCCTGTGATGTAAAACATCAGCATGTTGCCAGTGGGCCTAGCACCCAAGCAACACCCAAATCCAGGAAGAGTACAAAGGCTGGAAGAGTTTGGGGTACAGGGCAGTGAAAATAGGAAGAGAATAGGCCGATGATTATTGAGTGCCCGACACGTGCAAGAGAATATGCTCGGCTCTTTGTAGCTAAGTTACATCATTGAATTATCCCATCAGCTCCATGAGGGAAAGGGGTCATTAGCCTCATCATAAAGAGATGGGAACTGAGGTTCAGAGAGTTTTTGAAATTTGCCTGACGTCACACAGCTGCTGAGTGATAGAGAGGGACCATACTTGCTTTCTTATTCCACAGTACCATAGATATGGATCACACTTGTTCTTGGGCCTCCATATGTGCCTGAATTGGGTCTTAAACACCCTGATTTCAGAGGAAATTGGATTTTCAGTGGAGTTGGGCAAGTGAATAGGTAAAGGAGACGAAAAGTCCTGGAAAATGCAGACTGAGTTCAGCATGTACCCAGGGCCTGTGGTGGGTGGACCTGGGCTACTATGCTCTGTGACGCAGTTCTGACATTGACCACCTGGCCTTAGTGCACACTCCACAGGCTTACGGGCACAGTTCCCCACAAGACTGCCCTAACTTCAGACACTAGCTGCAAGTTCGGGGGTCCCCAGGCCACCTGCAGTTCTGACTAACTGACAGCAAATTTGGGGGCTCCCCCAACCCCCTCAGATTCAATAATTTGCTAGAATGACTCAGAACTTAGGAAATTACTATATTTGTGATTATAATTGAATTATAAAGGTTACAAATCAGGACCAGCCAAATGAAGAGATGCATACGGCGAGGTCTAGGAGGGTCCCGAATGCAGAGCTTCCGTGTCCTCTCCCGTGGAATCACAAAGTGTCTCCCTCTTAGCCTATCAGTGAGTTCACTGAGCTTCAGTGTTCAGAGTTTTTGTCAGGGTTTCATTACACAGGCAGGATTGACTAAATCACTGATCACATGATTGAACTTAATCTGCTTTCCCTCTCCCCTCCCCAGACAAATGGAACTGGTATTGCCCCATCCTAAACCATCTAGTACAAACTCAGGTGTGATCCAAGGGGCACACCATGAATATCAGAGATCCTCCTGTCACTGAAAAATTTCAAGGAGTTAGAGGTTCTCTCCCAGGAACCAGAGGCAAAGACCAGGCAAAATCTTTATCACATAACAATCACTCTGGTGTCTTCTTGTCCTTTGCACTTGGCCTGAGGTGCATCTTTATTGACTGACTGCTGGCCTGTGTGCCTTCTGCTTAGCCTGGGTGGAGCCATCTTTGGAGCCCAGAGCTGTAGGAGGAGAGCTCTCCTAGTGTCTGTTCTGCAGTTCAGAGAGAGCTTGCATGAGTTTCCATGTGGGACCTTCACCCTGCTCCCTTCTCTGTCCTGTGGAGCTTGCCATGAACTGATTTGGGTTTGGTGCTTTGCAATAAAATCCTGTGACTTTTTTTCCTCCCAGCAGTGACAATGTGTCAGGAAGACACCACCAGCTTACTTTGAAGAGTGTTTTCTCTTTTAACACTTGGATACTCAGTGAATTTAGGTGTTGGCTTCTTTGATTTGGGCAACATGGCTGTTTTTCCTCCCTTTTCTCAGATGGAGGAGAGAGGAATTCCAACTCTGTGGCCCATTTGATAGAGAGCCCCTCAGATATGTGCCCAGCTTAGAGTAAGTGCAGATGCCCTGGCTTTTAGTTAAGTGCTCAATAAACATGTCGATACTTAGAATCTCAGAATACTTTACTTTCATGGATGTTGAAATCGGTGTATTAAAAAAGCTATATATGTCACTCATCCTCTACAAGAGGTGCTGCCTTGTTTGATTATTAATTTCCTCAAGCTCCAAGCCCACTCTCAGGATCAGAGACGGCCACTTTTAGCATTACAGGCTGCCCAGGCCCCTCCTGCCACAGCTGCAGGGCTCTGAGAATATGAACATCCAATGACATCTCAGAAAACAAAAGTGGCTCCAGGAGGCACCTAAGCAAATCCTCAGGGGTGGGACTTGTTGAGAGGCATAGAATTACTCTCAGTGGAAGCCAGTGTGAGAGGAGTTCCACGGAGCCATGCGGAATGATACTTGGGGCTTAAGTGGTCTCAAGCTATGGCCCTAAGGAGCTAGGGTCTCCGTTGGGAACTGATGATTGGGTGATTCTAAACAGATAGGAGAACAAAACCAGAAAGTGGTGTGTTCCTTGCAGCCTGGCCTGTGGGAGTGGTGAAGTCTGTTGGGCTGGACCAGGAGGGTCTATATTTAACAGGAGGACTTGAATGCCAGGCTCCCTGGTGCCACGGCTACAGATAGCTGGCCGAAGGGGAACTAACTGCAGGAGGCTTGGTCCCCTAAGCCTTAGTCTGGAAACATTTTGGTAAAAGCTCTCACCTCCTTTCCTTCCTCTTCCCTCCCTCCTTCTTGTGAAGCTACATAGACTGGCTTGGTTTTCTCTCTTTTTCCAAAGGAAGTATGAGATCGGCCCTCAGCAGAGTAAATATTAAAACTTGGGCTGTAGCGGCAATGCCCATTTTCCTGTGGTGAGTGCCTTTTGGATTGGTTTTGCTGGAGGCTGCCTCAGCCCCTGCCAACAGCTAGCTTCCCTCCTTAGCCAGGTCGCTGTGCCCCTGGATAGCACAGCCCAGGGCAGAAAGTGCTCAGTTCTGCTCAGTTCTGCTTTGGACTTAATAGTTGCATAGTTCCTCTGATGTTCCTTCTTCTTTTGCTCTCTCTTGGGTGCGAGAGGAGTGCCAGGCCAGTGAAGTGATGGCTATTAAGCTGTCGACTGCCGCCATTCCAGCTCCCATTTCCTTGCCTCTCCCCGCAGTTTCATCCTAGAGCAGCGCTTCCTAAACTTTCATGTATAAAGGAATAACCTGAGCTCTTGTTCAAGTACAGATTCTGACTCAGTGGGTCAAGGTAGGGCTGAGATTCTGCATTTCCCAGGGGATGTCGATGCTGCTGGTTCGTGGACCACACTTTGAGTTGCAAGGATCTAGATCACCGGTTCTGAAGGCATGATACTGAGACTGGCAGCATCAGTGTAACCTGGGAGCTTGTTAGAGATGCAGATTCTCAGACCCCACTCTAGACCTGCTGAATCAGAAACTCTGGAGCGGGCGCCCCAATCTGATTTAATAAGCCCGTCAGGGGATACTGATGCACACGCTCATGATTGAAATCTCTGGTCTGCAGTTCTTAACCCTCCCTGTACATCAGGATCACCAGGAGAGCTTCAAATGCCCAAGATTCTAATTTACAGTAGCCCCTCCCCCCTTATTTGTGGTTTCACTTTCTGAGGTCACCCACAGTCAACCATAGTCTGAAAATATCAAATGGAAAGTTCCAGAAATAAACAATTCATAAGTTTTACATTTTGCCATTCTGAGTAGCGTGATGAAACTTAGTGCCATCCACTCTGCCCTGCCCACGCTGTGAATCATGCCTTGTTCCAGCATATCATGCTGTGTCCACTACCTGCCCTTAGTCACTTAGTAGCATTCTCTGTTGAGCAGGCCACATTTGCATAACTTTTATTACAACATGTTGTTATAATTGTTCTATTTTACTGTTATTGTTATTAATCTCTTACTGTACCTAATTTATAAATTAACTTTATCCTAGGTATGTATATATAGGAGAAAACATGATATTTGTAGGGATTGGTGCTCTCTGCGGTTTTAGGCATCCACTGGGAGTCTTGGAATGTAAAGGGGAACTACTACTGTAATTGGTTTAAATGAGGGCCAGCAATTTTAAAAAATTGTTTTAGTTGATCCAATCAAGTATACCACATTACCCTCGGTCATCGTATCTCCTTAGTCTCCTTTGCTCTATGATAGTTCCTCAGACTCCCCTTGTTTTTCATGACACTGAAAGACCCTGACCTTGAAAGACCATGACCTTTGGAAGAATACTGGTCAGATACTTTATAGAATGTGTCTGAATTTTGATTTGTCTGATGTTTCCTTGTGATTAGACTAGGGTTATGGGTTTGGGGAAGTATAACCACAGAGGTGAAGTGTTCCTCATATCACATCATATTTGGAAAAACATGACACAGACATGACTTACTTTTTGTTTCTTCAAGCTTCCAGCAGGATTGGGATCCTTGCTTTTGGCTCACATACCTTTAAGTTGTCTTTCGGAGAAGGAAGAAATGTAGTTTATGAACTCTTCCATATGTGAGCTTAGGCATAGCCTCTTTGTCAAGTAGCCTGGCTATTCCCAAATTAAAAGGCTCCCAGGAAACTACAAAATACAGAATAAAAATGGCAGTACAGTTTGGATGTTTACATTTACCACAGATAAACTTTTTAAGCACACACATCCAAGGTAATGAAAAATGGATGTAACATTAGAAGTGTAAACATTGAGCCTTGTCCCCCAAAAGATAGGCTTGGCACTAGGATTTCGTTTTCCAAGGGTATTTGCAATTCTAAAAATGGGAATCACTGATGGGGCAGGGGGTGGAAGAAGGTGCCTTTGGTCAGTCACTGCTGAGTGGTGGGCCTGGCGCCCTTTGCACTAGCCTGACATGGCAGTCAGGTCCCACTGCCCAGAGTCGGCAGGTCAGTCTCACTGGGGTGGTGGTTGACTGTTTCCGGCCATGATCCCAGCCACAAATGATGGAGGTGGTTGCTGGCCTTTCTCTAGGTGGGTAATAACGGAGAGAGAGGGCCTGAGGGATGGAGTGCCGGCAGCATGGACTTGCCTCTCCAAGGCTCACACTGCATGGGACATGAAGTCCTTCCAGGCTGCCCAAGCTGATGAACTGGGGACAGAGGTCAAGGGCTCTGGCTGTTTCCTGCCATCTTGGAGCTTCTAGGGCCATGTGTTGTTGGTGGCGGGGGGATTTCCTTCTCTGGCCCCTAGGGGTTCTTTTTGTGCCAAATATAAGCATATGCACAACCAAAGTATCTGCAAACACTGAGGCAGGCGGTATAGGGTAGTATTTAAGGGCCTGGGCTCTAGAGTTGGCCTGAGTTCAAATCCTGTTGCCTTCAGTATTCTGTGTGGTCTTGGGCAAGTAACCCAATCTCTCTGGGCTTCAGTTTCTCAATTTGAAAAGTGGGGATAAAAGTACCTACTTTGTAGGGTCATTGAAAGGATTAAGTTAGATAATATATTCAATCTACTTATAGAAGTGCTTGGAGAAGAGAAACCATGGTAAGTGCTCAATAAGTGTTTCATTTTTTAATTAGCCCTTGTGCTGACACTATTCCCAGCCCCCTTAATTCTTGCCTGCCTTCTATTTGTGAGGCTGAAAAAGTGAGGTCTTGCTTTCCCAGCCTCCCTTGCTGCTAGAGGGTAGTATATGGCCTGAGAGGTGAAGGGGAAGCTTATGGAGAACTTCCGGAAAGTTTTTCATTGGAAATTGGTAAGGATATAGTTTGCTAATAAATATTGCACCTTTCTCTCCCTTCTAGCAGGGGAGGCTGGTGCATGGTTCTGAATGTGTGGAGCTGTAGTAGCCATTTTGTGATCTTGAGGCAATGAGCACGACCCAATGTTTTATTTGGGCTCCTAGCATCCCTGCTGGTTGCCGGGCAGCCCCCATCCCAGGCATTTATGGGTGTCGGAAAGAGTGACACAAACATCAGTGGCTGTGAAATAAAGTTTATTACTCACGTAGTAACTAGCAAAAGGATTTCCCAGGGAGAAGGGCTTGGGTGTGGTCTGGAGCAAAATATGAATGAGATGTGGGTGGGGAGTGGTGTGTCTGTTTTTTATTGTGGTCGAGGGTTGGGACCAAAAGGATGGCTCCTGTATAGGAGCCAGGGTTTGGATGGCTTGAACTTCTCTACTAGTGCCAAGGGAGGGAGCATCTGAGCTTTCTTATGTATTTGTCCAGACTTGGGGCAAAAGAGAAAGGGGAGGGGTGGGGCTTGAAAGCTGTCAGTAATCAACATCAAAAATGGAGTCAGACTCTATCACGCATGAAATTCCAGCGAGCTGGAGATAGCTCACCAGACAAATGGAAGGAGCCTGAGAACGAGCCCCCTGCTGAGTGGCGAGTGTGGCCATGGGCTCTCTGCAGGAGTAGACATGAGAAAGATTTGTTGAAGAAGTGAATGTGAATGGGATGCTTTTGGGGCATGGGGAGGCTTTCTTCTGAGTGTTCTTTAATCAAATGCTCCCTACACCCATGGCTCAGAGGTGGTAGTCCAGAGCCCATGTCAGTCACAGTGCTCTTGACCACTGAGTGGCTTAAAAAAGACAAATTTGTTATTTTTCGCTTCTGGAGATCCGAAGTGCAAAAATCGAGGTATCAGCCAGGCTGCATTTCTTCTGGAAGCTCTAGAGGCGAATCCATTTCCTCACCCTCTATAGGTTCTAGCGGCTGCCTGCATCCCTTGGCTCACGTCTGCATCACTCCAACCTCTGCTTCCTTTGTCACATCTCCTCTCACTCTGACTTTCCCGCCTGCCTATTATAAGCACCTCGTGATTACTCTGGGCTCACCTGGATAATCTAGGAAAATCTCTCCATATAAAGAGCCTTAACTTAATCACTCCTGCAAAGTCCTTTGACCATGTAAGAACATGCACAGGTTCCAGCAATTAGAAAGTGGACACCTTTGAGGGTAAGGGAGCATTATTCTATCTACCACACCACTGAATCCTGTGGTAGGCTTGGGAATGCTAAGGTAGGCTTTGTCCTGAGTAGGAGAATTAGTGCTCCATAAATAATAATAATAATAATAATAATAATAATAATAATAATAATAATAATACTGAGCACTGACTATGTGTTAGCCTCTTCATAAGGACTCAGTTTCTCTTAATATGTGACACCCTATGAAGCCTAGGGACACTGTTATTGCTCTTATACATTGAGTAAACTGAAGCTCAGAG
>NW_011888813.1:1134932-1138498 GCF_000151845.1 Pteropus vampyrus
GGGCTGTGGTGAACATAAATGGATAATGCCAGTGAGAGTGACAGGCTAAGCAACACTAAAAACTAATACACACAACATAAAGTGGACAGTATTTACCCAGCATCCTTTGCAGCTTATCAGAACTCCCTTTTCCTGCAGAGACACCCATTCTTCTAAGTGGGCTGATCGCGGATCTCCCACAAACCTTGGAGGTGGACAGATGGCCACTTCTTTGGCCACAGAGATTGGTTCTGGTATGGGCTCATGACCCCAAGGACCTTCCTGCGACTTTCAGCTAGAGCTATGGAGAATGACTAACTTTCCACTTGCTGCTAAGCTCCAGTGGCTGTCTTGCCTGCCTCATCTTTTGATGCATTTCTGCAGGCCAGATCCATCCTTAAATTTTTAATTACATCAGTCAATAAATCTGCCTCTCCCTTTTTGGGTATGTTACTTCAAATTGGGTATCTATTAACCAAAAAAAGTCATTATCACTGCAGCTATCATCTTTAAGGGCCCGGGACCCATGTTTGGAGGATGTGGAGAGCTTGGAGGAAGTCTGGGGGAGAATAATAGAGATGTCTACAGTGATAGAGAATAAAGAGAAGCTTGTAGACTAGACACTCTCCGGAGAGCTGTACAAGAGCAAACACAGTTAAATTATAATAAGTTCTTATTGTTATTGCCGTTGTTGAGACAGAGTAAGGGCTACTGCCTGGCTACTTTATATGTCTTTTCTGGTTAAAACCAACACAAAGACCCATGCCATTCTGAATGGATGCCAGTTGTATGGATATGCTTTTTATACTAGTCATTCCTGTTTTCTAATGCCCAAGGGTTCTTAGAAACTGGCTATTTGGCTGAAATAGGCTTAATTTCTCTTATTGATTCTGCTAGTTGCTGTGCACTCAGGTCACTTCCAGAGAGCTGACAGGAGCTCGTTCTTTAATCATAGTATTAGTTTGACAGAGACGTCCCTGGGAGCATTTAAGATGAAGGCAGTCTCACATGAGTGTTTGCTATTGGCCTGAGAGCTGGCTGGCCAGTCCACAGACCCATGTTTAAGCAGGGACAAGTTGAGGAACTGGACTGTGTGTGTGGAAGCTTCTCTCTCCCTTAATTTCACACGTCTGGTTATGTGAGATGAGAGCTCACGTGAGGGTTGTCACCCCTCTCTCCCTGTCTGGGCTGTGAGGTTCCGAAACAGGCTGACCTTGATGTGTTACAGATGCCGGGCTCACCCATCTGCATCGTCTGCTCTTGTTGTTTACTCTGCCTCTCTCTGCTTTTCCTAATATTCGTGCTCTGCCTTGGCCATTCGTGACAGCACTCAAGTCTTTGTCGGGACCATCCCAAGACCACTCTGCCCTTGTCAGTCTGCCCCCTCCTCCCAGTTCTCCTGACACTTCTTTCTACTCCCACTGTCCACACTCGACTGTCCACCTGCCCTGTGCCATCCTCAGAGGGCGAAGAACACTTCTTTGTATGTTCTTCAATACCAGAACAGTGAAGACCATAGTCGGCCTTTCATCTGTCATTGTGTGGCCACTTACACATGTAGCATGCTTTCTTTCAATGCCCGTTTACTGGGAAGTGGAGTGAAGAGACAAGATGAATTGGACGTGATGCCTGTAAGGAACTGTGACTAAAGGAGTTAGCTTTGGGTAAGGAGGGAGGCTATAGCTGGTGGAGGTAGTGGTGAGCCAGGAGTCTGTGGTCTGGGTGGAGAGAAAGGGATTTAAACAACTCTTGGGTACCAGTGATGCCAGTTAGTTACTCCACGTGGAAGCGAGATTTGATGAGACCATCTCTATGTTTTTCTTATGGGCCAGGATTTTCCCAAATTTCTTTTTGACCAAGGAGCCTGCATTCACTGTCTCAGTGGATGGTTGCCAGCCATTACCCAGGTCCAAAATCCAGGAGTCAGGTTTTATCCCTCCTTGATCTTCAGAGCAACCCTCGCAGACTCTACCTCCTCGTATGTCTTGTATTCACCAACTTTCCTTTACTTCTCTACCACCACCGTCCTGACTCAAATCTTGTCTCCTCACTGTTTTCCTTGCCTCCAATCCTGTCCCACCAAACTGGCTCTTGTTCAGTTCACCTAAAGCTAACTTGCCTACAATCATATTGCCAAAAAGCCTTTTGCCTAAGGATCAATTCCCTCAAAGACCAGTTTATCTCAAATTAAGTATTCTCGAAAGTTTTCAGATCCATTTGACCTTATTATTTCTTGCCTTTTATTCATTTTAAAGATTTTTTAAACCAAATCATGTAAGAATATTTGACTTAATTTTGTATTTCTAATAAGTAATTATTAAACAGGCAGCACGTTTTGAATGACTATTTTTTATTCCTATAGATGTCTTTTTTCTAAGTACTCTACTTTCATTAAATTTAAAGATATCCAATATTTAGCCATTTTTCTTCTAAAGACATTTTTCTCAAAATACAGCTGTCCTAGCAAGAAATATTCAAAGCCCTAATTACAATCAATTGTTATGCACTGTGTCATCTTGATCCCTTAACTAAAGGCATATAAATTTCAGATAGAAAATGGTATGCATTAATGTTGAGTTTCGTGTGATGTATATTATTTCATGAATCAGGGACCTTGAAAAAATGATTATATCTTGATGGGTTTGTTGATAAGTGATATATAACGTATACTCAACTCACGCGTACTGAGTAAGACTCTGAGATGATGTCCTAGTACTGCTACTTGTAGCAAAGTAATTTATCTCATGATCGAACTGTGCCACCCATTAAGAAGGAGACATTTGCCTCAAATTTTTTAAACCAGGAAACTAATAGAATGAAATAGACTATCATTGGCAAAACTAATGAGCTTTCAACGTAGAAAGGCGGGTTGGATTTGTCTGGGGTTCTAAAACATATGGCAAAGACCCAGCATCAGGCTGCCACCGCCTACCGTGGCCAGTGCAAACTCTACAAATTGATCACTGCATTCTTTTGTGTTGAGCTGAGATATGGCTCCAGAATCCTTAACACAGCACACCAGTCAGCTACTACCGATTGAGCAGAGTTGGCATGTCATGCCCAATTGCTATTTTTGCTATCAAAATAGAATCCTTTCTTTACCTGGGATAGTTTCAGGGCTCTCATTAATGAACATAGGAGGACGAATAAGTCAACTTCTCCACAATAACAGAACATTCCTAGCTTTTTGGTGATGGGGAGGAGACATCTTGGGTTCACTTGGGCAGATTAATTTAAAGGCATTGCAATGTCATTCCCTAGCTTAGAGGACTTCACAGACACTGTATGGCCATGTTTTCTTTTGCAGGGCGTTTGAATTTCTGGGGTATGGGGCACCATCCTGAGTCTGTGTATTGGAACCAAAGGAGTTCTAGGTAAGAACTGGATCTCCTCCAATAGTGTTCAGTATGGGAAGCTGCAGCATGGAGCTAGGAGGGATCCTGGAATGGGAGTCCAGAGGTGTGTGGGTGCTGACCAGGTTGTCCCTTAAGACAAATCTTTTCCCACCTTCTGAGTTCTCACCTGCAAAGTAAGGAGATTGGGTTAAATCTCGGTGGTTCTCAGTGGAGTGCTGCTACCCCAGGCAC
>NW_011888813.1:1139908-1147776 GCF_000151845.1 Pteropus vampyrus
AATTATTGAGCGCCTACTTTGTGCTGGGAATAAAGTAGGAAATGGTCAATTTCTCCTAAGAAGGGAGGATGAGGGGGTGGTTAGTGTTTGTAGTTGTCAAGGATTTGGTCAGGGAAGTGGCAGGTAGGTGAGCCCCACTGGCCTTCTAATTCACCTATGAACGATTGTATGCTAAAAGTCTCACATGGCCACACTCTGGGATCGGGCAGGCCGGTTTTGGCTCCAGATGTCACACATTGTATTCTAGGTCTCTCTGGGTTTCTCTTTCTTTGACTGTCAAATAACAATTAGTTTAGAAATTAATAGATAAATGAACACCTGCCGTGTAAGGTGCTCTTAATGACCTCACTGGTCTTCCCACTCCTCACCCTCTCCCAGGGCTCTTTCCTTGCTCTCCGTAATCAAAGGCCTTGCCACTCAAACCTGAATGCGCATTCTTGTCAAATGCAGAGTCTGATTCCACGGGTCTGGTGGGGCCTGGGATTCTGCATTTCCAACAGGCCCCAGGTGTTGCTGATGCTGCCGAGTGGTCCACAGACCACACTTGGAGTAGCAAGGTGCTAGGAACGGTGGATTGCCCTTCTTTCAGGTGCTGTCACTCCTTGAGGGAGAAGCCAAAGCAAAGTTGTTAAACAACTAGCCTCAGGAGATTGTCCGGTCGTGGTTCCCCTAGAGCAGGACGATTACTGTCAAATTGCACTGGTGTTACTTCCTCTCTGTCTTTCTGTGTTCTTTTATGGGGCAGGATATGTTTTCTTACATCTCTGGGTAGTGGCAGTATTAAGTAGCTCATCAAATGAGTTTGGATGTGGTGACCAAAGTGACATGTCCCTGAGGTTGGTTAGGCATTTAGTGATTTATTCATGGACTACTTCCTGTCCACCTAGAAGGAGCTGAGTCCTGCAAAAGAGGAGACAAAGGTAAACAAAGATACTCCCTGGGGTGGGAAAGGCAGGCATGCAAACCAAGGCATGTTATTACAGTGTGCCCCTTGTGGAATAACCTGTCCCTGCTCTGTTCCGGGGACGCTAAAGGACCAGCTGGGTGACACCCGGTGTCAGGGTGATTGCACATCCACTTTACCAGGGATGTGGGCAGGCTGGTCCACATGGGAGCTTGAGTCAGAGGGCTCTCAGGTAACCAGCCTGCCCAAATGGAAAGGACCCCACTCCCAGAGTTCTTTACCTTGGTCTCCTTCCCCATTCGCCACCGTTTTTCTCCTTGTCCTCTGCCCCTCCACGGCTTCCAGTAACACAGTCTACCTGCTGGGCAATCAAAAAGAAAAGAGGTGTTGGCAGTTGGGCTGTTTCTCTAAGAGGAAAGAGGAAGAGCTTTAGTCACATCTATTGTCAACCCAGTGGGTCTGGTAACAGCTCGTCAGGCTGAGAATCCTGGAGAGGTGGGACCCCCTTCTCCTCACCTCCCCTTTCCTGCTCATACTCTGCAGCACAAACAGAGCACTTTTCAGGGGATGTGTATCTCAGCTTCTGCTGCCCCTCTCTGCCCGGGCTCCCTATCCCTGTGCTCTGGAGCCATGTTCTGACTCTCTCACAGCGGGGGCTGGGTCAAGAAGGCCACTGTGCTTCCCCACTTCAGACTTGAGCTCATTCAGCTCAGAGGGAGAGGTTTCACCATAGCCATTTCTCCCCTCTCTCCTGAGTTCTGAGTATTTACTTGGGGCCAGGCCATCCAGAGGGGCCATCTTGCCCTTGATGCTGTCCAGCCATGCAGGCATCCACTGGGCTGGACTGGTCCTCAGTCAGTTTGAGCTGCTGTTTACCTTTCCTGGGGACATTTTCCTTGTGAATCTCTAACACTATGTTTGCCTGGGGGATGGCCCCCCTTCTCTGCTTCTACCCCATTAGGGAGAGGAGCTCTGTCATGAGTTCTGTGTGTAGTAAACACAGGAATGCTGTTCCTGAACTATGCTGGGACATGGGAAAGCTCCGAGGTCATAAACCTAGAGACCACTTCCATTCTGGGCACTTGCCTCCAGTCCAGAGGCAGCTCTGGGAAATGGTCACAGGTGTCCTTTGACATCACACCCCCGGGACTCCTGAGATTTATGTGGGCCCAGGGAAGAGGGTGTAGGGTTCTTTCTCTGGGACCCAGTGATGTCTCAGCTTTCATAAGTTTCCCCCGACTCTCTCCCCTCCTACCGGCCTGGACATTGTGTTTAGTTAGGATTAGGTTGGGGGAAGTGGTGGAGGGTGGAGGGAGAGAAGGGAATCTTTCTCTTATTCCTAATGTTTTCTCCCAAATCCTTTGCTTGTTTTGAGTCTGTTCCTTTTCCCTAAGGAAGATCCAAATAGTTAGCTTTTTGAAATTAAAAGCCAATAAGTAGGTGCTCAGTAAATACTTTTTGAATGAATGATAGTCCATATTTTCAATGATAATAAATGATGGGGTCATATTTTAAATCATTTTCTCTCTCTCTCACTCTTCCTCTCTCCCTCTCCCCACTCCCTCGCTGGCTCGAGCAAGTGCTTACGCATGTGCACGCTCTCTCTCAAACACACACACACACGCACACATGCACACACGCACACACGCACACACGCACACACACACACACTCAGGCATACCTCGTTTTTAAACAGAATTCAGCAAGGCTTTAAGCAGACATAGAATGTTTATTAGTTTTCTATTTCTCTGTAACAAATTACCACAAATTTAGTGACTTAAAATGGCAGACATTTCTGTGTATGCCATTTTAAGTCATTTACTCTGCATACACCCTGGTGGGCCAGGAGTCTCACAATGTGGCGGGGGCCTCCGCTCAGGGTCTCAGAAGGCTGCAATCAAGGCTGAACATCGTGAGCCTGGCTGTGTTCTTCTCTGAGGCTTGGGATTTTTTTTTCCACGTTCATTCAGGTTGTTGGCAGAATTCAGCTCCTTGCGATTGGAGGACTAAGGTCCTCAGCTCTCAAAGGATGCCCCTCTCCACAGGCAGTTCACGACATGCCTGTTTGCTTTCAAGGCCAGCAGGAGAACATCTCTTTACCCTCAGCAAGGACCTCGTTCCACTTTTAAGGGCTCACTGGTTAAGCCAGGCCCACCTGGGATAATCTCATTTTGGTGAACTCCAGATCAATGATGCTACAAAACCCTTCTACCTTTGCCTAGTAACACAGCGGAATCAGAGTGACATCCCATTATGCTCACACACATTTAAAGAGGGGAGATTTTACAAGATGTGTAACAGGGTTGTGTGTATGTGTGTGTGTGTGTCGGAGGGGGAGGCGGTGGGAATCTTGAGGGCCATCCCAGAATTCAGCCTGTCACAGAATGTGTTTTCCATGTGTCTATTTCAGCGCAGTAGTTTTGTTTTGTTTTGTTTTTTGTTTGTTTGTTTGTTTTTTTTTTTACAAATAGAAACTATAAGATGTATTTCTATATCAGAGTTGATAGCAACTGAAAGAAGGCAGGCATCTTGTTGAGGGCAGTCCCTGACTACAGCATCATAAAGTTCATGACAATGATAGTTTCTGTATTCCAGGTGCTCTTCAGTACTTTAACATTTGTTATTTTATCTAATTATCACAATTACTTCATTTTACAGAGGAAGGCTGGAATACGAACCTTTGTGTTCTGACTGGAGCTACTCTCTGCACTCGTATATCCTGAATAGAATTTAGAAAAACGTGCACCAACAAACAAATGCATGATAAAGGATTTATAGTGACAATCGTGATGGTAAATTTTATGTCTATGCTTGATTTCTCTTCCCTTTTCTCCCTCCCCCCCTCCTCCCTCTGTCTCTCTCTCCTGCTCTCTCCCATTTCCTCCCTCCCGCTCTCTGACATTAAATGCTTGGTTACTCAAGGCCGCAGTTATAGGATGTTAAGTAAACAGCACTCTACCCTCCTTTTTTTTTTTTTCAAGATGAAAATGTAAGAGAACATCAGGGAAGGAGGCTTATTGGAGTCCTGGAGCAGCCAGCCCTCTGGTGTGACTGTATGGGCTCCTGGCCCTGCCTGCTCCCGGGGGTGCTGATCTGACCTCAAGTGGCTCTATATTGCCCCTGGCTTCCTAATGAGCACCAGGAACTGCCCGCTCTGGTGCGTGTCCCTGTCCAGAATACACCTCTGAGCAATGCTGACCCTGGGCCCTCTCCCGGGCCCCTGCAGAAAGGGCTCTGAGGCATGGGGGACAGGGAGGTCGCAAGACAGAGCTCATCACTGCTTCCCTCTTCTTTTCATGCCACCGACCTCCCTCAAACCAAGGCTCGGCTTCTGACCTACCCCAGCCTCTCCATGACCGCCCCCCCAATGGTATTTCCTGCTTTCTGCTTTGAGGAGAACAGCTGTAGCACTGGGCCTGCTCAGCAGGGTTCACAGAGTCCAAGCTGGCTTACAGGCAGATATCGTTTCTGAGTCCTACTGCCAAGGGACTTTATATTAACACATAGAGTGTTTGTATATTAAGCCAGTAGAAATATGTTTTTTGCTTCTCTAAATAAATATCAGGTCTCTTATTTTTTTCTAGAAACGTACAGCTCTGTCCTTTATTTCTTCTGAGTATACAGAAGACATGGGCAGCCCCTTTCCACTCAGAAACTCATCGTAGGCGGTATAGATAGAGATTACTACCCTCCTTCCGCCATAAGCACAGGAGTGGGAACACAACTCAGGCCTTGCCAATCAGATCATCTCATTCTTCTGGCCACAGACATTGGGTAAGAGATGTTTGCATGAGCTGTGCTGGACCAATCAGAGTGCTCCCTGAAACTTTCCTCCTCCCAGTTTCTGGGGAGAGGAGCTCTCCCTCTAAGGCTAAGCTGGATTCTGTCTGATGGCAGCTATTCTTACCTCTAGGGAAAGCTTGTATGAGATATGGAAATATGGGCAGAACACTAGTGGTAGTAATTGAGCTCCTGGATCCCACTATGCCTGAAGCCTACCTACTATGACACTTTGGGGTTATATATACCAATAAATCCCACTCCTTTCTAAAGTTGGGATCAGCTGGGATTCTGTCACTTGTGACTTAAAAGTCCTTATATAAGAACCAATACTCTGAAAAATTCTACTATTCTACATGTGCCAGGCACTGTGCTATGCACTTTAAATACATTATCTGATTTAATCTTTGTTTAAATCAGATAATCTAAGGAACTTGGTGATTACTTCTGTCTTACAAACTAGGAAAGGGAAGCTCAAATAGGTAAGTAAATTTCTCATGAGCATATAGCAAGTGTCACAGCAGAAACTCTGTGCTTTCTGCCCTGAACTCCTATAATACTTTCCATCATTGCTATTCATTGGTATTTGGGCTCATACTACCTGATAGCATTATTTCACTTCTCTATGGCCTTATATCTAACCAAACCATCTAAACTGTAAGATCCTTGATAGCAGGGATTGTGACCTCACTTTGTTTGATGACCCCCACTGCTATCACCACTACACATGCCCATACCACTTAGCATTGGGTGAGGCACATCATAAGCCCTGAGCAAACCCTTGCTGAACTTAGGACATACCCATGGCCCTTCACAAAAGGCCTGTCATAACCTGAATCATGGGAGAAGAGTTATGGGGCAGAGAATGCACCTGCTGAGCTAAATGTGCTCTTTACAATGTTATAACCAATTCTTCCCAGGAGATAACCCCAATGAGTCTCCATCATTCATTCATCCATCCATCCATCCATCCATCCATCCATCCATCCATCCATCCATCCATCCATTCATTCAATATCCAGCCATTCTTATATTCAACAAACATTTTCTGAACATTTATCATATACCAAACATATTGTAAGACGCAGGATACTAAGTGAACAAGACATGGCTCCTGCCCTCAAGGATCTTATTTATAATTGTTCTTTAATTACCCTAAAGCAAATTCCCAAAGGTTGGCAAGTTGATAGAGTTGTTGAACACCTCTCTAGATGGTTCATCACTAGAGCTAAGCCTTGTCCACGAAGGGAACATCAGCCCCCATACTGGTCTTTATTAGTCATCTTGACCTCACTTCAACCTACAGGGCTGCCACAATGCACAACTCCAGGGGCACCATTCATATAAGCAAATGACATTGTTGGAAGTCGAGCAGTGAATAGTCTGTATAGCTGTATGCGGCAGCCTTGATAACCTAAACAGGACCCATTAATGGTACCCTTCCCCATTCATGGTCACATTTGTGGAGCTCTTTATAGTTTACAGGGAGTTTCACCTACATTTTGTCAGTTGAACTGAGAAATTCTATTTTGGTTCCCGTAATACAGTCTTTCCCCTCTGCCCTTTACCCCATGGAATTTCTCTGTTGGCTCCATGAATGCTCTGTAGGCCCCTCTCAGATGGTGACAGCTCAGCCGAACTGGTGACAATTACCAAGCACCAAGTCACATTGTCAGCCCCAGGCTCTCTTCCACCCTACAGCACTTACCTGGAATCAGCAGAGGTGATGGTGCTGGTGATAACGAACGCACTCCTTGTTTGTCTTTTCAGCCCCGAAATCCTGTCAGTGAGGAGAAGTGATAATAACATGTTATTAAGTTCTTTCTGGGTAATGTAATTCAGGAGTCAGGAGGCAGTTTGGTCATTTATATCTTTGGAAAGCTTAGAATAATTTTCAGTGTCATTATCTCCCACTTTAAAGAGCTAGGCTCTAATATATAAATATATATCTGTCCAGGCCTGCGGGTATACATAGATACACATGCACTCTCAGATGTGGACATGTGAACATGTGTACAGGCGTATACACGTAAGTGCGGGATGCGGGCAGATGTGTAGAAATCAACACAAGCTTCAACTTATTTATAGATCTGTGTATATGTATACAGACTCCTCCTTTAGGATCATGGCTTCTACAATCCAGGTTTTCAGGAATTAAATTTTATTCCTGACATTTTCCCTGATGTGTTGTAGAGTCACCATTTTTGCTCATTATTATAATACCAAAAAGAAGAACAACCCTGGTTATAAATATACCTCTAAGGTGGGTAGTGACAACCTATAGGGACAATATTTCAGTGGCCCAGTCGTCTCCATAGCTCCCCTTTACCAAGTCTCTGTTCCTAGTAACCTTCTTAGAACTTTTGATTTCATCAGAAAAAATCTGTCTAGCGAGCACCAATTATCTGTTGATTTTTCCCTAAAGCCTTGAACCTGGTGTGACAGGAAAGGTGCAGCTTTGGTATGTGTTAATCTCTCTTGTTAATGGAGGTGGTATCTTTATTTTAGACTGGAATTTCTAAGAAGGAACTTGTAGGATTTTGTAAGATTATGTGAGCTGGTTTTCTCTCTGCACAGTGAGCAAGGGGATGGTCAGAGCGGGCAATAACTAGTCCAAGGCTCCCGGAAGGTGGTGGCAAAGCCAGAATGAGAATCCATGCCTCCTGACCCTCCATTCAGAGCTCTTTCTGGTAAGGTATTTCAGCTCCTTCAGGAGGCCTCTTTGCCACACTCCATGTATGTTCTTCCTATATTCCTTGGAGAGCATGGAGATGGGCACTGGAGATGGGATTCCCTGTAACTTTGGTACAATCTTCATCAGCTCTTATCGAAGCAGTTATAGTGCAATAGTGAAAACAAGAAGACTAAAGCCCAGCTTCTTTTCTCAGCTTTGCCAAATGGCACTGGGCAAGTTCTTAAGCCCTTTACACTCATTTACTTGTCTGTAAATGAGGAATAGTCATAGTTCTGAATTCATAGGGTTGTTGTAAATTAGTACGTAGAAGATGTCTGACATATTTTATGCGTTGGCTATTACCGTATTACTGTTAACCCTCACTTGCCCTATAGCATTTTCATCTTGTAGTTTAGACACTCAACTCCTAACATACCTTGTGACTTTGTACTTCCCATCTATAGCTTTATCTCCTCCATCCAAGGTAATTTCATCCACTCCCATGACTCC
>NW_011888813.1:1148971-1159320 GCF_000151845.1 Pteropus vampyrus
CTGGAGATATAAATTTGGGAAGGTCAGTGTAGAAATGATTGAAAGCCATGAGAGATCGCATGTCAGTGAGTATCAATAGAGAAGGTCTGAGGACTGAGGTCTGGGGCTGCCCAATGCTACAAAGTTGTGGAGATAAGATGGAACATACAAAAGGAACAATGAATTAGGAGAAAACTAAGAGAATATGGGTCCTGGAAACCAAGGGCACCATGCATCTCAAAGAAGAGGGACTCTTTGTTAAATGTTGCTAGTAGTATAAATAAAAGAATCAAAGACTGATCATTGTATTTGGCAATGCGGTGACCCAGCATAATTAGGGGCCTGGGGTACAAGCCTTGTGGTTGCAGCTGTGACATAGCAAGCTAGTGGCACAAAGAACAGAAGAGGAAATTTATGTGACTTCTAGACATATGAAAAGATGTTCACCTTCGCTGATGATGAATGAAATGCAAACCAAAACTACATGAAGATAACCTTTTTCATCTATCAGATTAGTCAAAAGACAAAAAGTTTAATAATATACTGTATCACTTAGGGTGTGAGAGAAACAGGCATTCTCCAATTTTGCCGATAGGAATGAAAATTGTTACAAACTCCATGGGAAAGTATATCAGAGTTCAGTTCAGGGAATCTGAAACTATCTTAGATATTTCAAGCAGAAAGGGATTTAATATAGGGACTTAAGTGATGATGAATCACTGGCAAGACTGGAAGAACAAAAGTTAGGATTGTAGAATTATGCCACTGTTTTTTTTCTCTTTTTTTGGTCACACTGCCCAAGTTGTAATCAAGAGGTCTGGAAAGCTGTTGCTGCCACCCAGAAACTAGTAGGCCATAGCTGAAGTAATAGCTGCTTTGCAGCTCTCAAGCCAGTGGCTGGCTGGCTACTGCAAAAACTCACAGTGGCCAAAGCCTGCATGTCAGCTATTCACGGTTCTCTATCTGATGGGATGACCCCAGCCTTCCTTCCCGAAGGATATGATGATATGATCTCTTGGTGGTCCTGCCTGTATTAAGTTACTGTGGTTTTCCAACTTTTAAAATGGTAGCACGAGGCATCCCAAAGAATCCTCTGGGTTCCAGATATATTCCTCTCACGTCCTCACTGGGTAGCATCAGTCTTATTTTCCCTTAACAATCAAGATCATCCAGAACTGAATTAAAGCCACAACTACTTTCATGAGGTTAGAAAAGGACCCAGGTTCCAGATGAAAATGTAGGCTGCCGTTTATGGCCATGCCACTCTGATCTTGTCTGATCTCAGAAGCTAAGCAGTGTCGGGCCTGGTTAGTACTTGGATAGGAAAATGTAGCCTGCCAACACCCTGACTTTATCCATGTGATATTATCAGCAGATAACCTAGCAAGGCCATGCCTGACTTCTGGCCTATGGAACTGTGAGCTAATAAGTAGATGTCGCTTTAAGCCACCAAGTTTGTAGTAATTGTTTGCACAGCAATAGAAAACTAATACACATTCAGAGATTAGAAAACTATAGAAACCCAACTGTTCAAAGTTAGAATCATTAACAGTGGGATAACAAGACATTACGTGCACGCAGATGTGATATGAAGTTTAATAGGAAGTTGACAGCATCGCTTTAAAGTATTTTGACCAATCATGTTAAATCTGAATCAGACCTTTTAGATTAGATGACTGTTTGCATTTGTCAAAACTCATAGGACTATAAAGTAAAAAGAATAACGTTTACTATATATAAATTACACCTCAATAAATCTGGCTTAAAAAACAAGCTTTTAAAAAGGGGCCAAATATGTGGTGATAGAAAAAAATCTAATTATGAGAGGTGAAAACACAATGTAAATATGTATATGCCTTACTGTTAAAAGATACAGCTGAAACTTAATCGGATTTTGTTAATGTCACCATAAAAATAGATTAATTAATTTAAAAAAGGCACATGTGGCAAAATAATATCTAAAAAAGACCAAGCCTTTAGATATACCTCATTTTTCAGGAAATACTAGGGATAATTAAATGACATCATAAGGAAATAGACATATTCAGGATGTAAGACAGTCGACATGATAGCTGGCCTGATCTTTTTAAGCAGTCAATGTCTTGAGGGGGATTGTCCTAGATAAGACAAGACTTAAGAGGCATAATAAACAAATTAATTGCATGAAACTTATTGGATCCTGATTTCAAAGAAAAGGCTATAAAATATATTTTTTAGGACAATTGTAGGAATTTAAATATGAAGTTAGTTTTAGGTGATATTAGAGAACTACTGTTATTGTTAGGTATGATATTGGTATTGTTAATTGGAGAACTATCTCTACTCTTTGGAAATAACATGTTGAAATATTTATGGGTGAAGTGTCATGATGTTTTTAATTTACTATGAAATGATTCAGTTATGAAGCATAAAAATGATACAATATTTGTGATGGTTGAAACTAAATGGATGGTACTTTGGTGTTCATTGTATTCTTTTCTGCATGTTTGAAATTCAAATTGAAATTACACTGAAACAAACAAAAAACAAGAGAAAGCTGCTACTGACCTACAAAGCTTCCCTACACAGCCCATAACCCCAAAGTGGGTGATAGACTGTAGAGTATGGAGCCAAAGGCCATTGTAAAAACTCATATCTGCTGAAACTGGCACCTCAGCAACTGCCACTGGCAAAGGAAGAAGGGCTGCTGCCTCTCTTCCACCTTCCAAGTCGTGCATGTGTGCTTGATCAGACTGTATCTAGATAAAGCCTTGCTGGCCAGGGGCATTTTACTGTGCAAGCAATGGAGCTCAAGCCTCAGAAGCCCTGACTTGCAGTGACATCTCCTAAGGACCCAGGAGGGCTCTAGCAACGTGTTCACATGGTCATGTACTTTGGTCACCATCTTTGCAAAAGTAAGATATTTCAACTGCAGATAGTTAAGACTGCTGTCTCTTTCTACTCTGATTTTCCTGTGCCACACTTTCCCTGTGTTGGATGGTATTGCAGTTGCCATGGGAATTTTTGGGATCCAGAAAAGAGGAAGATGGACTGCGGATGTATTTAATGGGTGGTTAGCAGGATATGCTCCCGTGGTTTGCAGTCATTTGCTAGTCATTCTGTTGTAGGAATGGCTTCTATAAATACCCTCTACTGTTCCCTGTGTCAATTCTGGCTTTTTGAAACCAAAGTTCAGAGCCAGAGGTCATATCACAATGTGATCATGTCCTATGCCCAACTTCAGAAGTATTTGGTAGTGGAGGAGACAAAAGGTTAAAATGCACAGAGCCTGAAGCTGGTCTGTGTAATATTCTTCTACTTATCAGATGTATAAAATTATAAGTGGAAAATTGGGTACTCTCTGATGCCTAGTAAAATAAGCTTTCTCCTATCAGAAACATGCTTAATAACTTAGTTTATACATTTATAAATACACCAAATACTTTTTCGATCAGTATTATAAATCATAGAGTTAATTGGAATTCCTATATTTGTAGGGCAAACCTGTGGTAATACTACAAATCGTATGTCTCACATGTTTTTTGCATATCAACTATCAACAATAAAAATAAATTTTAATGAGCCATGCTGAAAGGAAAATTCAATTATCTTTTTATCTATTCTTCAAAAGATGTTACAAAATCTTATCCTCTGAAAAAGTGATCAAAGATCATGTGGCCAAAGAAATGTAGGGAAGAAAACTTATTATGAAGATATGCTGGGCAGTCAGATAGTTATTTTTCCTAAATTTTATGATATGTGTTTAAATGCTAAAATAGCATTTAAAAATTTATAAAAATTACATTATGATTTTTTTCCTCATTGTAAATAGGTATTTGTAATTTTGTATTATTTCACTTAAAGAAGGCCTCCACAATTGTATAAGCTTTGGATAAAAAAGAAGGAATCCTGGTCCCTCATGGTACTTGGAAGCCCAAGGTAGCTCTGAATAGCCCACCTTTCATTTGAAAAAGAAATACATCTCTATCTTGTTTAAATGACTCTCTTGGCTTTTCTGTTATGAGCCACTAGACAGAATCTTAACTGATGTGCCTTTTGACTCAGCAGTTCCACTTCCAGGAATTTGTCCTACAGATATACAGGCACATATGCAAAATGATGTATAGTCAAGGTCATTCATTGCAGTAAAAGATGGGAAGCGATCTATATGTCCATCAATGGAGACTGGTTAAATAAATTACGTACATCCATACAGTGAAATTCTAAGCATCATGTATTAGGAGGAAGCTTGTTATAATGATATAGAATTATCCCTGAGGTATATTGTTAAGAGAAAAAAGGACGTGTAGAAAAGTGTGAAGACTGGGCTATTATTTGTGTAAATACATATGTATTTATACAAGTATATCTAAATATATTCATATATTTATTTCCTCGGCTAAATGGCTGAGGACAGGAGTGGGAGGGAGACTTTTCTTTTTGAATAATACAGGGGGAACTTTTAATCTATTTTAAAATAAATAAAATAAAAACTAGAAAACATCCTATGTTTAATATCTGTATAACAAAACATATTATTTGTATTTGTAAACTCTCTTCGGATTAAAAAATAGATAAATAAAAATCTCTTAAGTCACCCATAAATAGAGATGCCATATGCCGGGTTGCCCAGGACAGTCTCAGTTTATGGTTCTTGTGCTGGTATATTTGTCACTATTGCCTCACTTCACCCTCAGTGGTGTCCTGGTTTGGATGATAGACTGTCTGGTCAGCCCGCCCACAAAGCACATTGCAGCCCATAAGAAGTTCAGCCCAGCCTACGATGAAAATGAATTCGCTTCTTTGGCTGATGACCAGACGAAGTAGTTGACTTGCATTTAGGGGTCTAGAGTGAAGAAGAATGTGTGTTTTTAATAGTCAGTGAACATCAGTGAGGTAGGCAGTGATCACATCATGCAAGGTAATGGGAAGTGGACCAAGCTGAAGGCACACTAGCTCCCCTTTCCCATCTCATGCCAGTGCTGATTGGGAGGAACGGTGGATGGGCTGCCGTGTTACTTATCTGATTATTTTCTCTCTCTCTCTTTGCTGTGTAATGATATGCACGAATGTTACCCACATATACCTCATGACTCAACTCTGTAGAGCTTACTACAGTATATTTGCAATCTTCCTCTACCACTTGAAATGTGAGCACTTCGAGGGGAAGAACCATGTCTGATTTGTGTCCTGGTACACAATCAGACTCCCTGTGTCCTGGCACACAGTCAGACTCACTGAATATTTGTTGAAAGAATGAATGAACTCTGTGGAAATCTACACTGACATCTGGCGCTCTCTTCACAGATTCTGATTGTCAATCTTGAAGACTGTAACCTTTATGAAGGCAGGGACTAGATTTACTTGAATCAACACTGGAACCCCAGTGCAGAGCACTGATATATAGTAAGTACTGATAAATATCAGTTTGATGAGTGAATGAATGGATAAATGAATGATTCAGTTTTTGCATCAGTCACTTGAGGATCGATTTCTTATATTGATCTTCCCATCAGTTATGAACTGTTATGGACTGAATGTTTGTGCCTACCCACCCTCCACCCCCCAATTAAATTCATATGTTGAAGCCTTACCCCCCAAGGTGATGGTCTTTGGAGATGGGGACTTTGGGAGGCAATTAAAGTTAGATTAGGTCATGAATACAGTAGGGCCCTCATGATGAGATTGGTGGCCTTATAAGAGAAAGCTTGCACGCACCAAGGAAAGGCCCATGTGAGGACAGAGTAAGAAGGTGGCTGACTGCAGGCCAGGAAGAGAGCTCTCACCAGGAACCCAATCTGTTCACACCTTGATCTTGGACTTCCCAGAATTTAGAACTATGAGAGATTAATTTCTGTTGTTTAAGCCGTCCAGTCTGGTGTTTTGTATGGCAGCTGAGCAGACTAAGAAAGGTGGCCTACCTTGCCCTGGCACAGGGTGAGAGAATTCTCTCACCTGGTGGAGGAAGAATCCATAGAGGAGGCAAGGTCTGGAGACCTTACAGGAAGACAAGGAGGGCCTTGTAAGCTTTTAGGGCTTTCCATGTGTCTTGGTAAAGCGCCATCCTGCATCTGCAGTTTCTTAAGAGCATTTCTGTTCAGCTGCTGCATTCATGATGGATGATATTCCCATGCCAGCGAATATAGTCCCCTGGGGATGCTCATGTTTTGATAAAGTCTAAAAAAACACTGGGTGGAAGAAAGTAAAGTGAAATAATAATTTTAAATGCCACAATTACTTAGAATACAACAGTCCTAATTATTAACTTGGATCGTGCCATATTCGAATGGGTTGTAAGTTATGCAGTTATAATTAAATTAGCTGTCATTCCATCCTCTCTTCTACTGAAGAGTACATATCAAATTCAAGTGACTGTGTTGTTGTTTAGGGAAGATATTGAATTTACTCTAGTTTTCCAAAAAGAAACTAATTCACAAATTTTAGTATTCTCACTATTAATGGCAACAAATTACAATTGATTGAGACATTGTAAGGTAGAAAACAAACCATTTCTTTTAGTATTGCCTCTTTCTACATCCACTTTAAAACGGTAAATGCTCTTGAAAGATAACATGTCACTAACTCCCTATCCACTTGTCTGCATAATGATGGAGCAGTGTCAGGTGTGATATGGAGTTGTTTGTGTGTGTGCATGTGCATGAGCATGCGTGTGTGTGTGTGTGTGTGTGTGTGTGTGTGTGTGGCTAGGGGAGATTTGGGGGGGAAAGTAGGAGGGGAAGCTAGAAAGAGGATAGGCAGAGAAGGGGGCTGAAGGCTCCATAGCCTCATAATTTTTGCTTTAGTCCCTACAACAAGGCTCAGAGGCAGGCATGGGGTCATCTGAGGGTGGTGATTCTGTGTCATGTGGCCACAGTCACCATTTCTCCTTACCTGTGTATCATTAGGCCTTATTGTCTTTTGATAACTGATTGGCCCTGGGACACCATCTTCTGAAGAGACATTAGTGCCTGGCCCACACTTAGCCTCCCTTTCAGTGTCTGGAACCAAATCGATCTCTGGGACAGAGTGAGTGGTTTGGTGGCGGGAGGAAGTTCCGAGCTTGGGGTCGGATGCACCTGGGCTTGAATTCCAGTTCACCCAGTAACTTCATGGCCTTGGGCTAGTCGCTTGACCTTGATAAACCTCAGTTCCTTCATAAGTAAGTGGGGTTGATAATTAAAGTTTCTATCTCATAGAATTATTGTATTAAAATCAATGTCGTGTTTAACATAGGTCTTGGCACATAATAAGCCTTCAATAAATGTGAGCTATTATTTTTTCAGTATGTTTGTTCATTCTTTTCATATACTGAAGACCAGGAATAAAAAGACCTTTGTTGAGACACTTCCCAGTCATCATTGACAGTCTGCCACTCAGCTTGGGATGAGTTTATTGCTAGGACAAAAACCAAAATGAGTGGGCAGAGCCTACTACTGTACAGTGTCAATCAGGAAGGCTATTCTTGACTGACTGACTGACATTCGGGATGCACAGAGCACCCTGGGGGTACTGAGCTTCTCTGAGTCCTGAACATGCAGGTATAAGGCAAGAGTTCAACGCTGAGAGAGTTTGCTGGAATCCAAAGCCTGAGTTCTAGAAAGCAGGATTCTGGGTAGGATCCCCAGAGCAGTTCTTTGTTGGGAGAAAACAATATGGGAGTGCCAGGCTACAAGGAGAGGGATATAATCATCCTACAAATCGCTGGTCGCTGACACACAGCCTGGAAGGTCCCTCTCCTAGAACGATGTGTTGTGTATGGGAAGCTATGTCTACCCCTGGAACAGGCCAGCCTGAGGCTCAGATTTTAACAGACAATGAGCAACTAGCTCAGCATTTGGAGGCTTGTCACTAATCATGGGTGCCTTTCTGGTATGTGTCTTTGGGTCTTGGTTTTGTCACTTGTGAATGAGAGAATAGATGGTCCCTGAGATCGTTCTAGATGTTTTCCCTATAAGCATCTTTGCTGTAGACATCTTTGCTGCAGCATTTGTGCTGCAAACAATTTTGCCACATAACTAACTGGCTGGCTGTAAGGCAATGTTGCCATAAAAAAGATAAAATCAAGAAAAATTAAAGAGGCACATGAAAAAGTACATAACGAAATTAAAGACTTTATTATGAAATATAAAATATTTGAATACACCTAAAATATGTGTAGAGTCATGGCAATACTGCGCAAATAGCTGGTTTTATTTTGCGGATTGTGCCTAAGCGTTTGTCTTTGTGCTGTGGGAAATGTAAGCTCAAACATGCACCCTCAAAGAGAGACCTCGGCTTCTCTTTCGCCTCCCAATTTAGTGTATTTCAAAATAAAAAACGCACTCTCCAGGTAAATCATCATCCTCTGGAAGGAATGCTAGTTATTTTAAGACCACCACCATATCTGCTGTCATGGTAAAGACCAACAGTCCCCAACCTTGTTGGCACCAGGAATCAGTGCTCCTATGAGAATCTAATGCCCAGTGATCTGAGGTGGAGCTGAGGAGGTGATGCTAGCGCTGGGGAGCAGCTGTGAATACAGATGAAGCTTTGCTTTCTCACTTGCCGATCACCTCATGCTGTGCAGCCCCATCCTAACAGGCCATGGACCGGTACTAGTCCACAGCCCCGGAATTGGGGACCCCTGATATAGACCATTATGAGAGCTAGTTAAGATTTATATATAACATGAAAGTGGGAGTCACCGCGAGAACTTCCTTGATGGATAAATGAAACCAAGCAAACAAAAACTACAACTATCAACCAGTTTTTATCTTTTTTTTTTTTTTTTTTTTTTTTACGGCAAAATTCCCTTACGGCCAACTAGTTATGCAACAAACATGTTTGCAGCAAAAAGGCTTCTGGCAAAGAGGCTGCAGCAAAAATACTGAACACGTCCTGAGTACCTCCCATTGCAGATATTCTGTGGCTGGAAGACTGTGGTGAATGAAATGGTTAGTTTTTGGTGGTCTGCCCTTTCTGCATCTCACTGTTTCTTCCCCCTTGCCACTCGCCCTGGGCCCCAGGGACATTCTTGCTGCTACCGGGTGGTCTAGGACTCCAAAATTTGTGGTTTCCTCAGTCACCAGTACTGATTACTGTGAAATTTTGCTCCTTAGCTGCCCCTCTCTGTCCATTCATGAGGATGACTTTCTCATTTCTCCTTTTACCTTTCACTCACAACAATGGTGCCATTAGGTCATTCATTCCTTCATTCCTTCATTCAGTAGGTGCCAGGCATGGTGCCGAGGGCAGAGGAGACAGCGAGAGTGAAATGGGCTTTGTATTGTGTTGTGCTTATGGAGTGAACATGATGGTGGAAGAAACAAATCTGATGACAAGTGTAATGAGAAAGGAACCAGCTCTCTGAGGGCAGTTATTGGCGAGATGGTGTGGGGGGTGGAGTTTAAAGGGAAAGGAAGTGGGCAGGTAAGATCTCCCTGAGGACGGAACAGGTGAGCTGAGACTTAACTGGTAAGTAGGAGGGGCGGGGAGGGAGAGGCGTGTGGGAACGGGGGGGAGGGATGTTAACTCCATGAGGGCACAGATTTTTCACTCATGTTTGCTGCTGTATCCCAATGCCAGAAATGGTAGGCACGCAACAAATAGTTGTTGAATGAAAGAATAAATTGACCCTGTGGCATGAAAGGAGCTGAAAGAAGTTCAAGGTCTCTGCCGTGCTCTTTTCGGAAGGTCACAGCTCAAGAGTAGAAGTCAGGGAGCTGGTTAGGACGCTCGTCCAGTTTGGACTCCCCCAAAAGCAGACTCTGAGACCAGGATCTGGGTGTAGGTAGTTTTTATTTGGAAGCATAAGTGAGAGAATAGGGGAACCGAGAAGAAAGAAAAGCCAATAAATAAAGAGTGAGTTAGTGAATGGGGAGGTGGGCTGAATCCAGTTGGGAACCTCTGAGTAATCTTGTGGAACATGCCTGAGTATTGTCCTCCCAAGGGGTGGGGATGGGGAGCATCAAACCTCTAACACTTCTAGGCTGCCCTTGTCTGGGCTGAGAAATCCCTTAAGCAGAGGAGCCACTTGGGGTGGGAAGGGGCCAGCTTTTCAGCGACCCTCCACCACAGCTGCAGGTGAACTTAGGAGGCTAGAGGGTCTGGGGTGGGCATCAGCAGGATCTGCTGCAGAGGTGATGCAGGGCTCCAAGCAAGAGAGAATGGTGGCTTCGATTACTGTGGCAGCGTTGGATGTGGAAGACGTAGGCAGAGTTGAGGTATTTGTTTGGATGTGAAAGGCGATCAGCAGTCAAGAGTCAGGGCTCTTCCTTCCTCCCTCTGTCTCCCCTCTGTCATCCTGTAAGTATGTGTTGTTGTCTGGCTTCCGTGGAGGTGGACTCTGAGGCTGAGTTTATGAAGCAGGCTGTTTAAGGAGAGGCCTTACACCAACCCCTGTGGAAAGGAGG
>NW_011888813.1:1168400-1171040 GCF_000151845.1 Pteropus vampyrus
AAAAAATTCAAGTCCCTCTGACATAGAGACTTGAACAAAAGCACAACTTGAATTCCAAACCGAACCCTAATATTATTTTGAACTACACCCAAAATATGATGTGAGTTTTCATTGTTCTTCTAAAAATCCCCATGCGGTGAATCAATTCACTCTGGAACAAACCCAGGTGCTATCTAAAACCAGTCAAGTGGAAGAAAATGGGAATGCAAAATATTTTCTGACTCGAACCTGATCAAAACTGGAGATGTCCGACTGGTCACTGTGGGAACTTGGCCCGTGGTCTCACATTTCCAGTGGTTGGTAAGACGCTGTGTTCTCCTACCTTTCCATCTCTCTCTGAGTGGGGACCAATTATGGAGAGGTCCAGGTGGCATTGTTAGGATGTTAACAGGTGGCAGTGTTCAGGGTGCATGGACAAATGAATAAAATGGAGGTATCCTCCTAGGAAGAGGGAGATGAAAGATAGGTAGGGAGTGTATGGAGCTGCTTTGTGTTTATTTTTTGTGGTTTTAACTGCTGGCAAAGAACCGTTTCCTGCCTAGAGCTCTGCTTGGGAGCAGGGAGAGGTGTGGGAGGGGTTGGGGAAAGAGCTGGAAGCTGACCTTCCCCTGCTCACCATAGTCAGCAGCTCATTAGGGATTCTAATCAGGCAGAAATATTTTTCCGTCAGCTCATTACAAACTCTAACAAGGTCCTAACTCCAGGTCCGCTGCGTTTCTCCTGCTGGGGATAACGATGAGCAGCTTGTTGGAGCCTTTGGTAACTCATTTGTTACAACATGCAGTTCACAGCAGCAGGAGGGCTTTGGGGCGGAGGAGGTGGAGGAGAAAGCAGGGGAAGAGATGGAGGGAGAGAGTCCCCTTTGCAGAGGACAGGAAGTGAAAATGCCTGATGCTTTGAGGAAGCCAAGCCCAGATCCTAATGGGTACCTAGAATCTTCTGGGCCTCTGGGCCTAGCTCTGTGTAAGGCACAGACCAGCTCCAACTGTGTGTGGAAGCAGGTGGCATCAAGACTACTTGCTGGCTGGGGGCAAGTTTTTAATCTTGTGGAGACAATCCTGAGGCCCTGTGCTTTGCATGCTTTCATGGCCCCAGAGGCTAATTAATCCTTGAGCTCACTCAGAGATTTGAAAAATATTTGCGTGTTATAATTTCCAGCTCAAAAACTATCAGTGTGTCCCTAATTCTCATCGTCCTACATCTAGACTTCTTTATTTGTCTATTGAGGCTCTCCACAAAATAATCCTACTCAAACTGGCTGTATTTCAAGTATTCTCCCCATCTGAAATCTCCTATTTGAAACTCTTAAGATCCTGGTCTCTTTAATATTTGATATAAATTCTTGTTTTTACCTTCTTGATTCTTCTATCCATTCACCAAACCTTAACCAAAACACTATATCTTCTATAAATCCTTTCATGATTATGCTAACTTTCATGGCATTCCTACAGCATGGCTTAAAACAGGGATTAGCGAACTACAACCTGTGAGTCAATTCTGGCCCACCATCTATTTTTACAAATAAATTTTCATTGAAACACAGCTATACTCTTATGTTTACTTATTGTCTACGGCAGCTTTTGCACCATAACAGAAGAGTTGAGTGGTTGCAGCAGAGATTATATGACTCACGAAGCCTAAAATATTTACTATCTGCTGCCCCTTTGCAGAGCAAGTTTGCTTACCCCAGCTTAAACTATAAAATTTATAACATGCTTTGCTTTCTTAAATTCTTCTAAAAAGGCTCCCCAGAATCTTCTGTTTTCCTCCTCTCTCCCATCCAATCTGCACCCTTCTGCTCTTGTCATGCTTTGCACCTCCATCGCATTTTTATCTGTTAGTTTCTTGTGATATTTTCTCTTTGTAAAAATTAAAATAGTCATTTATGTGCCCGTTTTGTGTAATCCTCTAGTCCGTAACCTCTTTGTGGGCAGGGTCTCTCAGTTTAATCTCTGCAGCCCCTCACTCTTAGCACAAAAATTCAGTAAGTGGGGGAGGGACCTTGTTGGTTGCAGAGTCTGCCATGGCTCCTGAGTAACCTCCCTGGAATTGCCTTGAAAGGTGTCACCACCTTCTGAAAGTTCAGTGCAGGGTAAGGCATCATGAAGAACTGCATTCCTTGTGGACTGAGGCTATCTAATCCTGCCCTTGAATTCGGAGCTAGATCCTGCTTCCGTAGTAGTAAGACCCCTGTGTCATGGAGGGAGGGATGCTTACAACTTCGTGGATGAGTTTTGGGATGCTATTGACCTGGTTCCTTTCTATCCCTCCCTTCTTCTCTAATAGCCCATTTTGTAGAATTCCAGATGTAGACCCATCGATACTATGGAGATATTCAATAAAAAGAAAAGCTTCCTGTCTTTTATTCCTTGTTATATAAAATCACAATGACATTGTGGTAGGCAGAATAATGCCCCCCAAAGAGGTTCATGTCCCAATCTCTAGAAACTGTGACTATGTTAATTTACAGTGCAAATGGGAGTTTGAAGATATGTTTAAAGTTAAGGACTTTGCGATGGGGAGATTATCTTGGATTATCTGATTGGGTCCAGTGTAATCACCCAGAGTCCTTACAAGATTAGGGAGGCAGGAGAGTAGGATGGAGAGATGTGACATGAGAAGTACTCAATCCATTGTTGC
>NW_011888813.1:1171090-1173344 GCF_000151845.1 Pteropus vampyrus
GGCGTCTTGCAATCATAAGAACCACAAGGGCTAATCCAGTCACAACATTGGTTATCGATAGGTTGAGACCAGCACAAAATACCCTACTCTTCCAAGACCGAGTTAGGCACGGTTAGGCTCTCTGAGATCAGCTTCCTCATCTTTAAATGGGTGCAGTAGCAGGTATAAAGCCTGCCATGAACATGCGGCTGGCACATCATCCATCCTAGTATATTTAATCTGTGCATTTTAAGAGCATTGAGCAGGAGTCTCAGACTTAGATGCCCACCAGTGCTGGGTGTGTGTGTGTGTGTGTGTATGGTGGGGGGGGGGTGAGTGAAATGAGAGCGGTCATCTAAAGGGCACAATAGAAGGAGGGGGAAGGGGCAGCTGGATTTGGTGCTAGCTGGTTTTTGCCACAAGGTAAAGTGAGGTCAGATCTTATAATTTTTAAAACAATCTAGATATCTGGATTTTCACACAAAAATATAATTTAAAAATATTGGCAACTAATTTATATTTTTCTTTAAATAACATTTTAAACACTATGTAACTGCAATAGACAAATGAAACCTAATAGTTACATCGTTCTTACTACGTGCCAAGTTTTATTCTAATTGCTTCATGTGTATTAATTCATCAAGGCCCAGCCTCTTCCTTTTCTCACCAGCTGTGCCGTGGTGTGCTGGTAACTGTCTAACAACTGGCTCTCCAAAGGTGTTTGCTAAGCTGATCCACATTTATAGCCTATAAAATCGAAATCAGAATGTCTACCTCTTAAGGTTAAAAGTAAAGAGATTTTGTGAGGGAACGTTTGCACTAAGCCTTATTTCAGTAAACAGTAGTTATTGTTATTGTGATTACTTCTGAGTGTGACCCTCTCGCTTGTCACCAGGCTTTGGTCTCATGCTCAGGTACATAGTAAGTGGTTAATAGACGTTGAATTTATTTTCTTATGCCCTTCACTTACTGGGATCTTCCCTCTTGTTCAAACCTGGGCCAGTTCAGCTTCTTCTGTGATGCCCTCTTGATTGCTCTTACTCACATGTCACCCGCTCCGAATTCTGCCAGTTAACATGGGAACATCTCTAAGGAGATGGAGGCCCAGGACATGGGCAAAGAGCAGCAGCAACCTCTAGGGGGCAGCATGCTGGCTTTGTTGCAGACACTAGGACAGGTGTGTTACCTTAGGTAAAACTTGCATCTTCTCTGATAGTAAATTGTTCTGCCTGTAAAATCACAGTGTTAACTCCTTTCCTGTCTCCCAGGTGGCTGAGAGGCAAATAAGTGACCACTAAAAGAGGAAAATACCTTGAAAGTTAATTCATCACATATATGTGGTACCAACTTCTCCAACTTCTCTGTGTTTTCAGTTTTGTCATCTGTAGAATGGGAATAATAACCATTTCTACCTCACAGGGTTTTGTGAGGATTAAATGAGTTACTTTATGTAAAATACTTAGAACAGCCCCGTCATATATTGCGTATTATATGTTAGCTATTATTGTAAATAATATTAAAGGGTAATAGACTGTCAGCTTGAAAGTTGCTTTCAGGAGTCTGGGGATTCTTTTAAGTGGGATTTTGCAATATTTCCTCCTTGCTGGGTGCTCAGAACCCAAAGCCACTGGGGACCTGAATTCACCTCTCCCTACCCTCCACACAGACCCCTGTGGTTATGCACAACTCACACACTTGAGAATTCGAGAAGGTAGCAGAAGGTTGGACACCCTATCTTTGACGGTAGGCTGGAGAGCACAGAGATACCTTCATCCAAGTCCTTTTTCCTTTAATCCAAAAATAGTTTTTAAGACCAAAGGAGGCCCAAGGTCTATATTAGACAGGTTCTGATCTCAGAGGAGACAACATAAGTATCATGCAAAGTGCTGGACTGAGGTCAGAGAACCTGAACTGAAGATCTGGCTCTGCCAGTCTTTGCTTGGATGTTCTTAGTTACGTGGCTACTCAGTGTTCTCATCTGTAAAATGGAAGGATTCGACACGCTCTCTGAATGCTTTTTCCATCTCTCAAGTGCTGTCTGTTCTTTGGTCTTCTTTCTCTCCTGGGCCTGGAGGTCAGAAGAGATGGAGGCAGCTGGAATTTTAAGAACCTCTTTCTTGATTTCTAATTTATAGTTCTGAGTGGAAAGCCTCTATAAGGGATAAATTGCTGAGTAATAGGGAGGACCTTAGCCCATTTGTGAGGAGCAGAGAGTAATGCTGGTGAGAGCTCATGGCAAGAGAAGGAGAGATGGTAGAGGAAATCTCAAGTGCTT
>NW_011888813.1:1173394-1176071 GCF_000151845.1 Pteropus vampyrus
GCCCAGACCACCCACAGTCCTCAGGCATAGCCCTGCCCCCCCAGCCCCCCCAGCCAGTCCCACAGACTAGCTGCTCCTAGTAGGGGAGGGCGCTGGCCAAGGGCCACCTCTGGGGATGCCCTGGCCGAGGGGGAGGGGAGCTTCACTCTGGGCTCTAGCCTGCTGTAGATTTAGCATTGGGAAAAAATAAAAAAACCGACACTGAATTAATTGGCAACTAGCCTGTCAGGTTTCTGACACCTTGGGTGGGCTTCTTGGTGACTGCATGTAGCAGCAGGGCTGGATGAAGACCTGTGGAAGCCCCAGCACTTACTTGCAACATGAAGTAAGACCAGTAGCGACTCCTCACATCAGTGTGAGGAAGGCAAAGACTGTTCTCACCTTTGGTGGCAAGGGCTGTTTTGTCAGAGCTCCTGAACAACCCTAAGTTGAAGCGTCCCTCCTCCTCTTTCCCTTTGTCTGGCTGGGCTGGCAGAGGGCCCTGGGACATGTTAGGGCTGTCCCATTTACCGAATTTTTTAAGGTTAAGTAAGTCTCATGCATTATTTGAAACATACATATATATTTGTACTAAAATAATTCATTATCTGAAATTCAATGAATTTGAATAATTCATGGGACATACTTATCCTAAAAATTTGGTCATTTATCTGAACTTCAGATTTAACTGGCATCCTGGATTTTATCTGGCAACGCTACTTGAGAGCCACATCTCACTTGGCCCATCATGTCCAGGGAGCCAGAAAAGGTAGGCAGAGCCTACCCCACCCCATCCCACCCCACCCCAACATTGTGAGTGCTCCCTGAGCTGCTTCTGAGTGAAGGTTCCTGTTTAGGGGTGGTGGTGGGTGTTGAATTAGGAACCAGAAGGCCTGGGCTCTGAGTCCCTGAGTAGTGTGAGCCCTGACCTGTTATGCCACCTTTTTTATAAGGCAAGTGCTTGACTTGAACTCTGACTGCCCAGGCACACATTCACAGAGACATCCACTTCAGAGATGGCTATCTCCGATGAACACATTGCCAGCGAGTGGAGTCGAGTCAGGCTGCCTCTCCGCACTGAGCCTCCTTTGTTTGAAAGATCTCAGCTGATTGTGATAACTGACCCTTTGGTCTCCTTGTTTGTTTTCTCTTACCCTGTTTTCAATTTCTGCTCTTATGTTTTAAATTCACCAAAAGAGAGTAAGCTGTGGAAACCCTAGACCTCCACCCTTGACCCAAATAAAGGCAGAACCTTAGGCCAATATGCACGAGCTCTTTCTCTCTACCCGAGACCTTGCGGTGCGGCCCCAGGTGTGATGTGTAGCTTCCCTGTCTTGTAAGTAACAAACTCGTGTCTTTTCAGTTTCCTGATGGTTATTGCTGAAAGGCGTCTTGCAATCATAAGAACCACAAGGGCTAATCCAGTCACAACATTGGTTATCGATAGGTTGAGACCAGCACAAAATACCCTACTCTTCCAAGACCGAGTTAGGCACGGTTAGGCTCTCTGAGATCAGCTTCCTCATCTTTAAATGGGTGCAGTAGCAGGTATAAAGCCTGCCATGAACATGCGGCTGGCACATCATCCATCCTAGTATATTTAATCTGTGCATTTTAAGAGCATTGAGCAGGAGTCTCAGACTTAGATGCCCACCAGTGCTGGGTGTGTGTGTGTGTGTGTGTATGGTGGGGGGGGGGTGAGTGAAATGAGAGCGGTCATCTAAAGGGCACAATAGAAGGAGGGGGATGGGGCAGCTGGATTTGGTGCTAGCTGGTTTTTGCCACAAGGTAAAGTGAGGTCAGATCTTATAATTTTTAAAACAATCTAGATATCTGGATTTTCACACAAAAATATAATTTAAAAATATTGGCAACTAATTTATATTTTTCTTTAAATAACATTTTAAACACTATGTAACTGCGATAGACAAATGAAACCTAATAGTTACATCGTTCTTACCACGTGCCAAGTTTTATTCTAATTGCTTCATGTGTATTAATTCATCAAGGCCCGGCCTCTTCCTTTTCTCACCAGCTGTGCCGTGGTGTGCTGGTAACTGTCTAACAACTGGCTCTCCAAAGGTGTTTGCTAAGCTGATCCACATTTATAGCCTATAAAATCGAAATCAGAATGTCTACCTCTTAAGGTTAAAAGTAAAGAGATTTTGTGAGGGAACGTTTGCACTAAGCCTTATTTCAGTAAACAGTAGTTATTGTTATTGTGATTACTTCTGAGTGTGACCCTCTCGCTTGTCACCAGGCTTTGGTCTCATGCTCAGGTACATAGTAAGTGGTTAATAGACGTTGAATTTATTTTCTTATGCCCTTCACTTACTGGGATCTTCCCTCTTGTTCAAACCTGGGCCAGTTCAGCTTCTTCTGTGATGCCCTCTTGATTGCTCTTACTCACATGTCACCCGCTCCGAATTCTGCCAGTTAACATGGGAACATCTCTAAGGAGATGGAGGCCCAGGACATGGGCAAAGAGCAGCAGCAACCTCTAGGGGGCAGCATGCTGGCTTTGTTGCAGACACTAGGACAGGTGTGTTACCTTAGGTAAAACTTGCATCTTCTCTGATAGTAAATTGTTCTGCCTGTAAAATCACAGTGTTAACTCCTTTCCTGTCTCCCAGGTGGCTGAGAGGCAAATAAGTGACCACTAAAAGAGGAAAATACCTTGAAAGTTAATTCATCACAT
>NW_011888813.1:1181466-1184018 GCF_000151845.1 Pteropus vampyrus
TTTTTTTTGTTGAATATGTATAGTGTACAAATTTCATGTATTTAGCACCAGCTGGTAGGACTCTGGTTCTCAGAGAATCAGGAACCCTAAAGTTCAGGGCCTGGGGTGATTTTATAAAACAATTGGATGAACCCTGCCTCAATTATCTATTGACATAATAATGCTACATAAAAACCGCCTCCCGAATCTCACTGACTTAAAACAGTAGTCACTTATCATTGCTCTCAGGTTTATGGATCAGCTGGCCAGTTCTGCTTATCTGGGTTGGGCTCGGCTAGGTTCAGCAATGGCTTGCTTACACATCTGTGGTTAGTTTGTAGGTTGGCAGGAGGCTCATTGGTCTGAAACGTCCTCAACTGGGGAGATGGCTCTTCTCCACAGGTTCTTTTTTCTTCCAGAAGGCTAGCTGATCTTGTCCTCATGTTGGAGGGAAGGAGGGAGAGAAAAAGAAAGAGACAGAGAGAGAGAGATGGAGGGAAGGAGAGAGGCAGGCCTAGGCTTGGAACTGATATGCCATCACTCCTGTTGTTACATTCTATTGGTCAAAATAAGTTATAAGGCAGCTTATGTTCAAAGAACAGTAAGATAGACAAATAGGCTCAACCCCTCGATGAGCAGAACCACCAAGTCACATTGCACATGGTGTGGGAAGGATGGCAAATTGGGGCCATTTCTGCAGTCAATCTGCTACAAATTCTGGGAAGGAAAAACATCTTTTCTCCCCAGTAGCTCCTGAAGGCTGACGTGAACAAGGCCACTGCCCACATCTGGCTCCTCTCCTGGCTGTGGGAGCTATCAGAGCCTCCAGATCCTTTCCTCTCTTCACTACCCAAGAAAGCCGTGATTCTCCTTATGAATTGCCAGCCACCAGCCCCCTCTCTTCTCTGTCTCTCTGCTCTGAGCCTGAGGGATATCGTGGGCGACTGGCTGGCTTGATGAATGCTGCTTCTGTAAACCTTCCCCTGGCCTCTGTCGCAGCATCAGCGTGAAATGAACTTGCTGATACTCCAAGAGCCACAAACCTTTTCCTCTTCCCCAGCACGACGCATCCAATCGATCTGGCTGGGTGAGCCACAACAAACCCCGCAGAAAAAAGCATCAGCAAATTTAAAGCCTCATTCGAGGTCTTGATTCACCATAAACTAAGTTGCCGGCAGCAGGCATTGACACCTCTTCCACTGTCGTTGATTCTGGATTTATCGACTTGCCGTTATGATGTTGATATTGACCAAGACTGAGTTCCAAATGAAAAGGCCCATGGCAGTATATCTTTATTGTTCAAGTAAGCCGAGGACTTGCTGATCCTTCCTCGTCCCACTCAATATTGTTACAGAAATTCTTTTGGAACGGAGAGACCATCACTTAGACACAACAAGATGCTCTCCCCGCCCCAAGGTCTCTTGAAATGGGGATGGAGGGACAAGGAGTATGTTGAGAACACAACCAAAAAAGTGTTGGGAAATCTTTTCATGTGCACACCCAAAACCGTAATACCTTTAACTTTATAGAGGCCTAACTCTCTCCTCCTGAGAAATAGCCCAGAAAAAAACAAAAAGGGATTTCACATGGGACCTGCTCATGAATAGTATCTACTTCCCTTTCCCCGCTGGTCCTCAGCCTTGTGTACTTCTAAGCCAGGCTAACAAATTTCAGTCTCAGGGGATGCTTAGCCCTGGCCCCCAACAATGAAATTAACGTGACATTTGGTTCTTGCTAATTTCAAAGCCCACTAGGAACACAGAAAAAAGGGAAAATTTATTACCTGCTAATTTATTTTCTCACTGAAATACAGTCTGCAGCCCTCGCTTTAGGGGAGAGTACGTTTGCGGTAGAGTAATATACTATGACTTTTGAGTTACATTTGAGTTACTTGGGGAGTCAGGATTCCTGGAGAAACCAACAAGGAGCTGAGCAGACAAAACAGGGCCAAGGAAGGAGCCTAGAGAGGCAGCATCAGGCAGTGAGCCAGAGGGGCAAATTTCTAGCCCAGCTTCCTTCCCCAGCTCTGTTCTTTATAGTCTCTAAATGCCTGTTCAAGGAGGAAAACAGGCCAGTGGGAAGAAGCCAAGGAAGGCAGAACCACAGGAAGATGGAGCTGTGAGACATGCTCTCCCCTGCCAGTAGGTACTCAGGTGCAGGGGCTCTTAGATGCTGATCTGCAGCGGGACTCTTACTCTGTTCTCTTTTCTGAGACTTGAGTTGTCGTTAGCAGTGTGATCTCCACTAGCCCTCCTGGCTTGCTGCTCCAGTGAGGGGAGGAATAGATGACAGCATCGGCCGCATCCCAACACAGAGATTCAGAACACAGGCTTGGCAGCCAGACAGTTTTGGGTTTGAAATCTAACTTTAGCACTTAACAGCTGGGTGACCTTGGGCAAGTCTCTTAACCCTTCTAAGCTACAGCTTTCTTATCTGTAAAAAGGAGGAAAATATAACAGTCCCATGGCAGACACTGTTTATTGCCTCCTTTTCTTTTCTTGCCAACAAAATATCAATTTTGCTCAGGTATCACTTCCCATGATCTTTGAAGAGGTAGGCCTAGTTCCTAATCT
>NW_011888813.1:1185753-1188025 GCF_000151845.1 Pteropus vampyrus
TGTTTAAGGCTGCTATTTCTTCTTGGTGAATTGACATCTGGTAATTTTTTATTTCTGAAATCTTTGCTGTCTGATATTAACATAGCCACTCTGAATTTCTTCTGTTTAGTGTTTGCATGCGTACATTTCCCTCTTTTTATTTTTTAACCTACTTATATCATTATACTTAAAGTGAAATTCTTGTAGAAAGCATATAATTGAGTCATTGGTTTAAAAAAATCTATTCTGACAACATCTGTCTTTTAATTTTCACTTAATGTAATTACCGATAAATTTTGGTTTAGGTTTACCCTTTTATTATTTGTTTTCTGTTTGTGTCCCCCACTCCGATTCCCTTCTTGCTTTTATTTAGACTCTTTAAACAATTTTTAGTGTTTCATTTTAATTTCTTTATTTTTCGAATATATCTCTTTGTACATTTTTTAATGGTTGCTCTAGGGATCACAATATACATCTTAACTTTTCACAAACTACTTAGAGTCAGTATTTTACCATTTTGGAAGAAATGTAGAAATCTTACATCGTTCTCTCTATTCTCCCTGTTTCAGGTCATAGTTATCTTACACAGTACATTTACATACACTGAAAACTTCACCAGATGATGTCATAATTCTTCTTTTGATCATCAAACATATTTTAAAGAACTTAGGAGATGATGAATAGTTTATTACATTAAACAGCTATTTACCCTTTCTTCCTTAATTCTGACGTTCCAAATTTTCTTTGGGTATTATTTTCCTTCTGTCTGAAGAAATTCCTTTTGCAATTCTTTTAGAGCAGGTCTGCTGGCAATAAATTCTCTTAGTTTTCCTTCATCTGAGAGTGTATTTCTTTCATCTTAAATTCTGGAGGATATTTTTTGGTGAGTATGGAAACCCGGTTGACACTTCTTTACGCCCGTACTTTAACAATGGTGTGCCACTTCCTCCTGATCTCTGTGGTTTCTTATGACAAATCCAGTCATTTGAATCAGTGTTCTCCTACAGATGTTTGTTTTTCTCTGGTGCTTTCGAGGCTTTTATTTTGTATTTAGTTTTTAGCAAATCGATTATGATGTATTTGGCCATGGATTTTTTTGGGTTTATCTTGTTTTGGGTTTTCTGATCTTTTTGAATTTATAGTCCCCCCTGCACCCCCCCACCCCCGCAGATTTATAAGGTTTCCAGCCATTATTTATTCAAAAAAATTTCAGCAGCATACTATTTCTTCTTTCCGTTTGGGACTCTAATAGCACAAATATTAGCCCTTCAGTTTGTGTCTCACAGATTCCTAAGGGTCTGTTCATTTTTTATTTTTCATTTCATTTATCTCTGTTGTTCATTTTGGATAATTTTATTCATCTGTTTTCTAGTTTGTTGACTCAGTCCTCTCTGTCATCCCTGTTGTGCTATTGAGACCATACTGTATTTTACAGTTCTAAACTTTCCATTCGGTTCTTCTTAACATCTTTTATTTCTTTGCTCAGACTTTCTCTTTTTACATTAATTTCCAGAGTGTTAATGATTATTTGTTAGAGCATTTTTATAATACCTGCTTTAAAGCCTTTATTAGGTAAATACAGCATCTATCTTATCTAGATGTTGACATCTATTGATCACCATTTTCCAAGTGAGTCTTAAATTTCTAGTTCTTCATATGTCAGGTAATTTTGGGTTGTATCCTGATTTATTATATTTTGTTATGAAACTGTGAGATTTTCAAAGTCTTATGGACAATGTTGATGTTTTTGTTTTAATAGGCAATTGGTCTGGTCAGGTTCAGGCTGCAAGTTCCAACTTACTTTCTGTGGGCTGTTGTTCCCATGTCAATTTGGTTTCTAAATCCTTTGTGTGCTACTTGAATCTCTTCCATGTGTCTTCTACCCAGTAGCTAGTCTAGGACCTGGGTGGTGATCTATCTGTTAGTTCAGTGCTCAAAATCTTTGACATGTTGATTGGAATCAGATCCATGCCTTAGCAGCTTGGAGACAAGCCTAAGAATTTGTAGTGAACTGTATGAGATCACTTTCCTAAACTCGTTTTTCTCCATAACCTCCCCATTACTTCTGAGTCACTGAGGTTCCATTTTCTGTCTTGCAATCAGAACTCTGGGGCTTTCTTTACCTTATTTTTCCACCCACACTCACAAGTGTGCCCATGTCTGGATCCAAGGAGTAGAAAGACAGAGTGAGAAAGAAAGCAGTGAAAGTTCTCACCATCCTCTTGAGACCATAGCTCCATTAATAATAGAGAAAGGTTCTCCTTTGAGTTTTGGTTCTTGTGGGATTCTATTG
>NW_011888813.1:1188075-1190360 GCF_000151845.1 Pteropus vampyrus
TGGTTATTCTGTTCCTTGCGGCCTAAATATTCATAAACGATACAAGTACCTACTTGATGGGTTTGATGAGAGTATTAAGGGACATAGTCAAAGGGTCTTCTGGACAGAGATGTGGAAATTTCTCCAGTCTCTCTTTTGAAGTCTTGGTAGTAGTTTTTTGAGATTTGCTGCCTGGGAATAATGATGAAAGAGAGAGACTGGGAAAAGAAAAGAAGTGGGAGCACTCCACTCGTCTTTTTTGGTTTTGGGGAGAAGGCAATTCAGGTCTTAGCTGAATGATTTTCCATCCACCAGGCGTGTGCTTTCTCCTGGGTCAAGCACCTATTGAATATATCTTGCAGGCAATGACCGAAACGTTGTATGTGGCACATGACTGTATTTTGAAGATTTTGCAGCTATGTTCATGAGAAATGTTGGTCTCTAGTTTTCTTTACTCTTTTCTTTCTTCCATTTTTTTTGTTTGTTTGTTTTTTATTCAAGGGTAGTACTGTCTTTGGTTTTGGTATCAGAGTAATGCTGACTTCATAAAATGAGACAAAATACTCCCTTCTCTTCTAATTTTAGGAAGATATTGTCTAGAATTGTATTTCTTCTTTAAATGTTTGGTAGAATTTGCCAGTGAAATCATCTAGTCCTGTGGATTACTTTTTCAGGGGAAGATATTAAATTATAAATTCTATTTCTTTAATAGTTATAGTACTATTTAGGTTATCTATTTCATCTTGGGTGATTTTGGGTAGTTTGTGGTTTTTGAAGAATTGGTCTGTTTCTTCTAAGTGGTTGAATTTATTTGTGTAGAATTATTTATAGTAATCCTTTATGGTCTTTTTAATGTCTGTGGTGTTTAGATTGATAGCACATCTTTCAATCCTGATATTGATAATTTGCCTCTCTACTTTTTCGTCCTTCTAGAAGTTTTTCAGTTTTACTGATCTTTTCATATAACCAGCTTTTGATTTTCTTAATTTTCTTAATTTTTTGTTTTGTATTTATCTGCTATCTTTATTATTTCCTTCCTTTTGCTTGCTTTCTGTTTTGTTCTTCTAATTTCTTATTGTGGAAATGTTATTGACATGTTATTAGAATTATTATAATCTTTTATAGCTATAAATCTCTCTAGAAGTCTGGCCTTAGCTACATCTCACAAATTTTGATATATGTTTTCATTTTTGTTTAGTTAAAAATATTTCCTAATTTCCTTTGAGACTCCTCTTTAACCCATGAATTATTTGGAAGTGTGTTGTTTAATTTTCAAGTATTTGGAGATATTGCTGTTTTTCTTTTTCTTTCTTTCTTTCTTTTTTTTTTTTCTGGTATTATGATCAAGTTTAATTCCATTATGGTCAGAGAACATTTTTTTGGTATGGTTTCATTTTTTAAAAAATTGGTTAAAGTTTATTTTATGCCCCACGACATGGTCTATCTTTGTGTATGTTCCATGAATGTATATCCTGCTATTCTTGGGCAGACTACACTATTGGGAAGAACGTGTATTCTTATGTTGTTGGATGGAGTGCTTTATAAATGTTAATTATATCTACCGTTTGAGGATGTGGTTTAATTTTTCTATATTCTTGCTGATTTCCTATTTACTAGTTCTAGTCATCATTAAGGGTGTTGAAGTCTCCAGCTATAATCATAGACTTGCCTACTTCTCCTTTCGGTTCTTATCAGTTTTTTCTTCACGTGCTTTGAAGCTCCGTTGTTAGGTATGTGTTTAAGGCTGCTATTTCTTCTTGGTGAATTGACATCTGGTAATTTTTTATTTCTGAAATCTTTGCTGTCTGATATTAACATAGCCACTCTGAATTTCTTCTGTTTAGTGTTTGCATGCGTACATTTCCCTCTTTTTATTTTTTAACCTACTTATATCATTATACATAAAGTGAAATTCTTATAGAAAGCATATAATTGAGTCATTGGTTTAAAAAAATCTATTCTGACAACATCTGTCTTTTAATTTTCACTTAATGTAATTACCGATAAATTTTGGTTTAGGTTTACCCTTTTATTATTTGTTTTCTGTTTGTGTCCCCCACTCCGATTCCCTTCTTGCTTTTATTTAGACTCTTTAAACAATTTTTAGTGTTTCATTTTAATTTCTTTATTTTTCGAATATATCTCTTTGTACATTTTTTAATGGTTGCTCTAGGGATCACAATATACATCTTAACTTTTCACAAACTACTTAGAGTCAGTATTTTACCATTTTGGAAGAAATGTAGAAATCTTACATCGTTCTCTCTATTCTCCCTGTTTCAGGTCATAGTTATCTTACACAGTAC
>NW_011888813.1:1194755-1199224 GCF_000151845.1 Pteropus vampyrus
CTTCAACTCTAAATGATAGCTTTGCTGGATAAAGAATTCTTGGTTGTAGATCCTGGGTTTTCATTACTTTGAGTATTTTGTGCCAAACCCTTCTGACCTTCATAGTTTCTTTCAAGAAATCAGCTGCCAGTCTTATGGGTACTCCCTTGTAGGTAAGAACTGCTTTTCTCTTGCTGCTTTTAAAATTTTCTCTTTGTATTTATGCTTTGGCATTTTAATTATGATGTCTTGGTGTGGGCCTCTAGGGTTCATCTTCTTTGGGACTCTCTGAACTTCTTGGGGTTGTATGTCTATTCTCTTCGCTAGGTTAGGGAAGTTTTCCATAATTATTTCTTAAATACCTCTTCAACTTCTTGTTCCCCTTCAAGTACCCCTATAACCTGAATGTTTCTACATTTAATTTTGTCCCATAGGCTCCTTAAATTATTATTATAGTCTTGGCTTCTTTTTTCTTGCTGTTCTGATTGAGTGTCCTTGGCTTCTCCATCCTCTATATTGGTAGTTTGATCCTCTTTTTTTATCTGCTCTGTTGATTCTCTCTAATATATTCTTCATCTCAGATAATGTGTTCTTCATTTCTGACTGGTTCCCTTTTATAATTTCCATTTCCATTTTTATGTTTTTTATCTCTGTAAAAGTTCTCATTGAGTTAATCTACACTTCCCCTAAGTACATTGAGCATCTTTATAACCAATGTTTTGAACTCTGCATCTGTTAGATTACTTGACTCCATTATTCCTGGATCTCTGTTCTGTTCTCTCATATGGTTTCTGCTTCTTTGCCTTCCTATTTTGGCTGCCTTTCTGTATCTGTTTATATTACTAAGCAAAGCTTTTAAGTCTCTCGGTCTTGTTAGCATGGCTTTGTGTAGTAGGCGTCCAGTGGCACAGTCCTGAGAGGGCTTTAGCTGCAGGTCAAGTTCAGCCCCAGCCTGTGCCCCTCCAGGGCCATCTGTTAAGATTCGGCAAGTAATCCACAGGTGCTGTGCTTATAGTTGCCTCAGGAGGCCATGCCAGAAATCAAGGCCAGCTGCCACCAGTGTGGGTCTTGGGGTTGGCTGAGTAAGGAGCACTGGACTCACCGAGGACACAACTGGATGTGGCTTGGGTGGGGCTGTGAGTCGGGGGAGGCAGAGTTTCAGGGAATCCTCTGGGCGGAGAGACCTGTTATCTAGTTTGATGACACCTCAGCTATGGTGGCAGAGTCTCTGCACACTGGGAGTGGGGAGGACTCAACAGAGAAGCAATGGATACTACCAGCAATTCTGCCTGGGAGAAAGCCTCACCTCCATACCTCACTCCAACTCAGTGTCCCCCTGGTGCCCCCTAAGCAGCCGACCAGGCGCTGGTGATCAGAGTGAGCAGGTCCATCACTGTGAAAGTCTGGTCTCCAACACGGCCTCTTTAAGAGGCATCTGCAGCTGCTGGCTGCCACTGCCATGGTCTCCGTCCCACACAGCCACTTGAGACTGGGCAGCCTCGTGTATTAGCCCCCTCTTACCTTCTACCATTACAAGACGATTAATGATTTCTCTCCTTAGTTATAGTGCTTCTGTTCATCTAGATCCCAGGCAACTTTGCTTGCTATTTGCTTCATGTTTCCGTCCCAACTTTGATGTGGTTGCAAGAGGGATGAACAAAACCTCTGTTATCTATGCTGTTTTTAGGTGCTTCTCCATTTTTAATTTTTTGAGGAAACTCCAGACTGTTTTCCACAGTGGCTGTACCCTTTCTTGATCCCCAACCCAGAGGTAGAGCCTTGTCTTGGAACCCACTGTCTGTGCCACAGTACTTCTTCTGGGGTTTGGGCTGAGTTGAGTTTACACTGGGGGATACCAGATGGAAAAATGGTAAACTCTCTGATTACTTTTGAGAGTAAACAGTGCAGTGAGAGTAAATAGCTGCTCCATGCATTCTGTTCAAGATTTACAGCTTCAATCAAAGAGAGAAACAGGGTAAAATATGCTTACTCCATTTTACCTGGAACTAGAAGCCAGTATTCTCTTTCAGATTTAATAATGATTACCATTTCTATACACCCTGCTAAACACTTTATGTGACTTATCTTGTGTTTTAACAATCTGACTAATATATGGCCTCATTTTAAAGGAAAAATGTTCTTTCTCGGACTCCTGGAGTTAAGTTATTTTTAAAAATCATTTTGTTTCTTAAATATGTATTGACATACAACTAGGTCTTAGCTTCTTATGCTAACAGTGTTTAAACAACTATAAAACAAAATGAAATTTATACAATAAATGCAAACAAAAGTACAACACAAAACAATTCAAATGAACATTGTTTATTTAATGTGACAGATGACAATGTTTGCTGAAACGAAATAGCTATTCATACTGCGGATTGTAGTGAATGACAGTGGTGCAAGTTCTTTTGTCACATCACTGCCCCCTCATGCTGAGCAATGACTCAATTCTCCCACTAATTTCTCTATTTAACCACTGCACCGGCACCACCGTGAAGCTTCCATTCATACAGTGTGATGTGACATCATTTGGTCTATCTTTAACTCAGAGCAGCATCTCTCTCTCTCTCTCTCTCTCTCTCTCTCTCTCTCTCTCTCTCTCTCTCTCTCTCTCTCTCTCCCCACGTCTCCCCCGCCCTCTCCCCCTCCCCCTCTCTCTCCTCTCCCTCCCTTCTTCCTTTCCTCCCTCTCTTAGCCTAAAGTCATTACAATAATAGTTATTGGTGCCAACACTTGTGCAAATGGCATAAAAAACTGAATTCCACCAGGACTTAATTATGAGGCAATCAGTCGGATGATCTGGAATATGTTAATATTAGAATTTTAAGCCTGGTATCCAATTGAAAACTCTTACATTAAAAGATATATAATTTCAGAAAATTCTTAAGACTAAGAAAACATATTTGTGGCTCCTCATTTGAGAAACATTGCAATGTTATTAACATAATCCTTTCAATAAAAATTATGATCTTGTGTTCAGCACAGTGTTCTTTCAGTGAATGAAAGTGATACCCATTCTGTAATGCATGTAGTGAAGTATTTAAAAAGACTTGTAATAAAGATGTTTCCAGCAAGCTAAACAATTTATTATCTCCACTTTACAATGAGGAAACTGAGGCTTAGAGAGATTAACTAATTGGCCAAGGTCTCATAACTGATAAATGGCAGGGTCGGAGTATACTGAGAGCAGCCAAGTCTGTCTGTCTCCAGAGCCTCCACCCATAATTGAGACTTAGCCAGGCTACTGTTTTCTTCATATAAACTCATGTCTTGATCTGTTTTTTTAAAAGTGGGCAGAGGCTACATGGAACCCTCCAAATTGCCTCACACAATCTCCCTTCATCTTTTGATCTAAGTCCTTTAGATCAAAATTCCCCAAATTAAAGACTTGTTTTATTACCTCTAAGAAAAGGAAGAATACAAGGAGCATACAGCTGTATTCGTTTTATTACTCTGAATTCCCTTTATGTCTTTGTCACTGCCCAGAAATGCACTTTTCCATGGATGTGATCAGTGCACACATTCATGTCCCCTCTGAGAAGTTTCTCTGTTTTCCCAGACTCAGTTGATCACTCCCTTTTCTCTTCAACATACAGCACTCTGCTCGCAGGCCACATCTAGCACTTTACATGTTGTGTCTTGCTTGCCCTTCCTCCCTCAAACTTTGAGTACCTTGGGGACAAGGAGCTCATCTTCCTCAGCATTGTAGCATTGGAGGAGAACCGACACAGTTCAATATGCATTTGCCGAATTGAATTATTTCATGATGTCATATATTAATTGGCCATATGTTAAAACTGCCCTCTTGATTTTCTCTCTGAACATTTTTCCTCCCTTTGTCTTCTCCATCACAGAAAAGGGCATTGCATCCACCCTACTTCAAGCTACCATCATCTCTTGCCTGATGACAGCAATAGCCTCTAGTTGGTCTCCCCACATCCACTCCAGTGCAAGGGGAACTCTGTCTACTAAGTTTCCCTCTGTCTTTCTCTTTCTCTATGTGGATCTGCTTCATTTTCGTCTATCTTCAGCCTGGCTTTTCTTTCTCCTTCTCCTCAGACTATGTATTAACATATATTGCTGTGTAACAAATTACCCCAAGACTTAGTGACTTAAAACATCACTTATTATATCAGTTTCTGTAGGCCAGACATCCAGGTTGCAGCTTAGCTGGGCCTTCTGCTTCTCATAGGCTGCAGCTATCTCGAGGCTTAAATGAGGAAGGATCTGTTTCCAAGCTCACCAAAGGGTTGTTGGTAGGGCCCAGGTCCAGGACAGTTGTTGGACTGAGAGCCACTATTCCTTGTTAGCTGACGGCTGGAAGACATCCTCAGTTCCCGGTTATGCTATGCATGCTGTACCATAGGGCCGCTAACATATGGCAGTTTGCTTCATCACAGCAAGCAAGTGAAGAGCTAGAGAGAGAGGGAGTAAGATGAAAACCACAGCCTTTTATAACCTAATCTTGGAAGTGACATCACTTTTTT
>NW_011888813.1:1199274-1205768 GCF_000151845.1 Pteropus vampyrus
CAAACTTTGAGTACCTTGGGGACAAGGAGCTCATCTTCCTCAGCATTGTAGCATTGGAGGAGAACCGACACAGTTCAATATGCATTTGCCGAATTGAATTATTTCATGATGTCATATATTAATTGGCCATATGTTAAAACTGCCCTCTTGATTTTCTCTCTGAACATTTTTCCTCCCTTTGTCTTCTCCATCACAGAAAAGGGCATTGCATCCACCCTACTTCAAGCTACCATCATCTCTTGCCTGATGACAGCAATAGCCTCTAGTTGGTCTCCCCACATCCACTCCAGTGCAAGGGGAACTCTGTCTACTAAGTTTCCCTCTGTCTTTCTCTTTCTCTATGTGGATCTGCTTCATTTTCGTCTATCTTCAGCCTGGCTTTTCTTTCTCCTTCTCCTCAGACTATGTATTAACATCTATTGCTGTGTAACAAATTACCCCAAGACTTAGTGACTTAAAACATCACTTATTATATCAGTTTCTGTAGGCCAGACATCCAGGTTGCAGCTTAGCTGGGCCTTCTGCTTCTCATAGGCTGCAGCTATCTCGAGGCTTAAATGAGGAAGGATCTGTTTCCAAGCTCACCAAAGGGTTGTTGGTAGGGCCCAGGTCCAGGACAGTTGTTGGACTGAGAGCCACTATTCCTTGTTAGCTGACGGCTGGAAGACATCCTCAGTTCCCGGTTATGCTATGCATGCTGTACCATAGGGCCGCTAACATATGGCAGTTTGCTTCATCACAGCAAGCAAGTGAAGAGCTAGAGAGAGAGGGAGTAAGATGAAAACCACAGCCTTTTATAACCTAATCTTGGAAGTGACATCACTTTTTTTCATATTCTGTTTGTTATAAGCAAGTCACTAGATCCAGCCTACACTCAAGGGGAGGGGATTATACGCAGGCATGAATACCAGGAAGTATAAATTATTGGGATTCATTTTAGGAACAGCGGACACAGACTAGATCACAGACCAGAAAATATGGCTGTCCTTCAAATTTATACAGAGACATGCAGCTTCATGGAGTGATCCAGTTCTTTCACATGGTCTCAAACCTGGATTCTCAGGGGAGGTCTCTTATTGGCTAGTTTAAGCCATGTGCTCACTCTTGGTCTAATCAACTGTGGCTAAGGCAGTTGAAGAAAGATGGCAGCTGGGAGTCCACTGCTGTCATGTGGACTGGGGGTAGGGGAGGAAGGAGGAGTTTGGTGGTTGGATACCAGTAGGTATCCACTATAGATGTCCTGGCCCTTAGCTTTTCCCAACTCCCTAGTGTAAACAGCATCTAATGGAAGATTAGCATCTAATATTGGGCTCCAGGTACACAAGAGCTCTCTTGGTTTTCTGGAGGCTTCCCAGAAAGAGAAGTGGAGACCATTGCCTTTCAGTTGCAATGTAAATTCCTAGTGTTGGAGAAGAAAGCGTGTCCACACTGGGTTGAGGTCTCTCAGGTCAGAGGGGGATGAAAGGAAGGCAGGGGCAGGTTCAGAGAAGTGCGTCCTTTTGAAACATCTTGGGGGGAGTTCCTCTTCTCTTCTGGTGTGCTTCGTCCCAGGAGTGTGATTCTTCACAAGTAAAGTGACAGCTGCTTTGGTTTTAAGACTACGGAGAGAGTGTGTATTAAGCTGGGGCACTTAGAGTGCTTTGTCCCTGGCCCTGTTCTTCCCCAGCCTAATATTTCCATTCAGCTCTGGTGATCATATCTCAGAAGGGACTCCTTGAAAATGCCCTTCTGGGGGCACCTGAACCTATCTCTTGGGCATAGTTAGATTGTGGGCTAGCAGACTGCAGGCCTTACATGCCCTGTCTTTCCTGGCCCAGTGTTGTGTTGTCTCTTGTCCCAGACATTGTTTGGATGCTAGAGGCTGTGACAAGGCATAGGCTGCGCCCCCTGTACTTAATAGCTCACAATAGCACAGATCCTCAGGATGGGCCGAGGATCCTTTCTTTTATAGTTTTAAAATCGAGGGGAAATTCACATAACATACAATGAACTATTTTAAGGTGTACAATTCAGTGGCATTTAGTGCATTCGAAATGTTATGCGACCACCATCTCTCTGTAGTTCCAAAACTTTTCCCCCAGGAGAACACCCCACACCATTGAAGTAATGATCCCCATTCCCCACCTTTACCCCAGCCTCTGGCAACCATTCATTGATCTACTTTCTGTCTCTCTGGATTGGCCTGTTCTGGATATTTCATATAAAAAGAATCATACAGTATGTACCCTTTTGTGTCTGGTTTCTTTCACTTAACACATTTTCCAGGTTCATCAGCTTTGACAGCATGTGTCAGTACCTCATTCCTTTTCATGTCTGATTTCTTTAAAATGAGGTCGCTGTGCTCGGATTCGACACACGGTAACATACCTCTCCACGGTCCTCTTCTCCTTTAACCTTTCTCTTTCAGAGGGCTGGGGCAGACCTTTTTAACCTGGAGCGGAACATGCAAATATTTGATTGTTGATCTTGATCAAGATTTGTTTTGACTTCAGATCACATAGCAAGATGATGGCCAACACAATGTTTTTGAAGTTCCTTCACTAAGGATAATGGAGGGTAAGTGTCCTCATTTGATCATGCAATATTTATGGAGCACTTGCTATGTGCTGCTAGGGGTAGGAAACCGTATTGATTGGATCACTGAGTGAAATAAGATACTAGCCAAGCCCTCACAGAGCATGCATCTCAGAGGGTTGACAGAGATGACAGCCAACTATGACAGTGCAATAAATGCTTCTGTGAGATGTTCACTCATTGTGCTATGGAAGTACAGAGCCAGGTTGTTAATTGGGTCAGACTTCCAGAAGGGACTGATGTTCGAGCTAAATCCTGAAGCCAGGAAAGAATAGCCCAGAAGGAGCAGGCCAGGAAGGGAACAGCTTATGGGAAGGTCCAGACACCATAATGAGCCCCCGTAAGCCCATGGAGATACCTAAAGAAACACATAATAAAAACAAAAGAAAAATGCCAGCCAATTCTGACTTCTCTGAAGTGAGACAACATAGGGAGGCCCATTCATTTGGCTAGTGTGCTTGTTCCCACCAGATGGGTCTCTGGGATAGGAATATGGGATGTACGTCAACATGATTCTGAAACCATAGGTTGCTGGTGTGTTCCATTAGAGGGAGAGGAGTATGGGGGTCAAGAGCTAGACTTGAGCCAGATAGCCTGAGCTTGAATCTTGATTCTGTCACTTATGAGCTGTGTGACCTTTACGAAGATATTTAACATCATAGTACTTTAGTGTTGTCATCTATAAAAAGGAAATCACTACTTCTTAAGATTGTTATGAGGATTACGTATGAATCTACACAGTATACGTAAAGCACCTGAATAGTGAGTGCCTGACACAGATCAATGCTGTCATTAACGTAAGCACTCAGTAAGTCTCAGCTTTGGTGTGCCTCTGAACTGGTCACAAAAACCACTCATCAGAGATGAGAGCCATAATGGCTACTATGTGCAAGGCACTGGGCGATTTATACATTGTCTCATTCGCCTCTCCTGACACCTGGTGAGGGAGATTAAAAAGAGACTTGACAGATGAGTAATCAGGTTTGAGGAAATCCTCCCCCAAGACTTACAGCTAATAATGGATGGAGTCAGCATTTGGACCTGGGTTTTCCCAATTCCAGAGGCTTGCTCTTAACCACTCCTCTATACTGCCTCTCTTAGGTGGCGGTTCTAGAATGCCAATGGAGCATATGCCTCAGGGCTGTATTTTAGAGGGACAGGATGACTTCTGAGGTCACTTGGTATTTCAACACATGTTTGGGACATTTGGGGATTTATCCCCTTCCTTTACAACTCAAGCAAAAATCCTCCAGTTTGAACATCTGTACCCTGCTATCTGGGTGTATAATTTAATGTGTGTCCAATCAACCAAAATACAGAGGGATGTCTTTCTTGGGACAAAATCTAACTGGGCATAGGGGCCATGTTTAGATTCTGTGGATGGTGGTGGGGCATACCAAGTAGATTCAAACATACCGTTGGGTTCTAATCATATTATAAGTAGAAACTGAACTTCAACTTGTCATTATGGAATAGCCTGAAGAGGAGTAGCTTCAGACAGGACAACAGAACCAGTCACCTACCTGAAGGATACACAGCTCTCCTGTGAGGGTTGTAGGTACGTCCTCTGGGGTGAGGGCATGGGCACCTTTCAGGACTGGTGGTTTTCTAGCTATTAGAGGTCTGGGTCAGGGTCTATGGGCTCCCAAGGGTTAACTCTGGAGGCCATATGCTGCAGGAGTTGACATTCATTTGTCACTGCTCATTCTAGCTTCATCATGATGGAGGGGTAATTTTTGCTGAGAGCTGTTAGAGTTCTTGAGCCAGTATTGGCTGGAGAGAGTGGCCATAATCACATTTCCTGCTTCTGTCAGGGCCTTGGATCCTGTATCCTGCTGGAGGCTTCCCAAGTGGGAGCTCTCAGGAAAGGACCAGAAACATGGATATGGGGGTTTTGCCCACCCTCCTTTGTGGTCTAAACTGTATGGGGCAAGAAAGCAAAGCTCTTTAGAAACTTGGAGGTTTAATGCTGCTCATTTTTTTTTTTTTCTGTTAATTTTGGGACTGGAGGAGGCAAAGAAATGGGAGATTCATGAAGGAAGTTTACATCTTCTCAGAGACTGTCCACCCTCGTTGGGCATGAGCTAGGTGGGAGTGAGCTCCTTGAGATACTTGATGCGAGCTGTGGGTCCTCTAAGGTCATGGGTGTTATCTTGGGACTCTTTCTGCAGTTAGAAGAAGGGAGGAAGGGAGGTTCTACTTTTATCTTCTTCTCTCCCCTCCCACTCTCCCTTTTGCTTGAAAAATTTATTGAGCACTTACTACGTGCTAGAGTTGGGTGATATACCTGTGGAGAAAACACATCAAGGTCTTCTCCATTTCATAGGGGAAGCAGCCAACCATTACCATGTAGAGTGATAACGAGGTCTATGCAGGGAGCTAGGGGAGCAGAGAAAGGAAAAACTGACTGCTTTTAGAATGGGAGGCGGGCGCCAAGGATGAGAGGACACGGGGAGGGTCAGGAAGGAGCTCATATTTGAGATGAACTCTGGAGGAATTTGCCAGGTGGTGAAATGGGGAAGGGCACCTAGAAAGAAGAAAAGCACAGATAAGGCTTGGAAGTATGAAAGAAAATTGGATAGGTATTCAGGTAACGGGGTATGTAGTGTTCCAATAAAAGATATTAGCAATACAAAATAAACGGTGCTCTGTTGTAAACCATGTCAGCCATACACAGGTGTTGGTCTTGGACATTTTGACTATGACTTTAAGGAAACCAAATACGCATTAATAAATTGTAACTGTCTTGTATGAGATAACCATGGGTTTTGGTGTATCTGAAACATAATGTCATGAGGGTGAGAGAGAGAAGGAGATGGAGATTGGGCCAACTTAATGCTTAACTTGTTACATGTATTAAAATTTTTCTATAATGAAAAATCTCAACCACAAATTAGAGAGTCTAGTATAATTAAGCCTTATATACCCATTCCCCAGCTTTAATAACCACCAACTTTATTCCATTTTGTTTCATTGATTCCCTCAACTTTTTAAAAATAACTTCAGTATAATTTCTTTTAAAAAATATAACCACAAAATACCAGAAAATTTCTTTTTATAAGTATAAGCACAATATTATTTTCATACTCAACAAAATTAGAATTCTTTAATATTATTTAAAATATAGTCCATGTTCAGTTTTCACTGATCATCTCAAAAATGTCTTTTTACAGTTGGTTTTTTAAAATCAGACTCCAAACACGGTCCGCATACAGCATATGAATGATTCATTTCTGGAGTCTCTCTTTATATTTGTTCTCCACCAGTCCCTGCCTACTTAAAAAAATTTTTTTTAATTAAAAAAATTTGTTGTTTGTACTGTAGAACTCCCAAAGTTTGAAGTTGGCTGATTGTCCCTTTTTGGTGCTCCTTAAAAACCTCCTCTAACGCCTACATAACGCCTAGTTAGAGCTAGGGGCTGGATCAGATTCAGGTTCTCTTTCTTTGGCAGGAAGGCTTTATAGGTGGTGGTGTATGCTTCCTATTGAACGACTAATAGTTGTTCAATATATTGGTCACTGGGTTCAGATGATGTCATACTAATCCATTCATTGTAGAGTTTGTATTAAAGTTTTTAAGTAGGAGTGGTCAAGACAGATTTGTTTCACCAAGATCTACCTGATGACTGTGTAGAACCTGAGCTACTAAAGGGGTCCTGGAGTTAGTCTATAGAAAAGGAAAAATTATTAAATCATATATCTAATAAGGGGTAAATATCCGGAATATGTAAAGAACTAAAACTTGACAAAAAAAAAAAAATCAAACAGCTGAGTTAAAAAATGGGCAAAGAACTTGCATAGATATTTCTCCAAAGAAGATATACAAATGGCCAATAAGCAGCGAAAAGATGCTTAGTATTACTAATCACTAGAGAAATGCAAATCAAAATCACAATAAGATCACTTCACACCCACTTGGAT
>NW_011888813.1:1205818-1219595 GCF_000151845.1 Pteropus vampyrus
TAACCACAAAATACCAGAAAATTTCTTTTTATAAGTATAAGCACAATATTATTTTCATACTCAACAAAATTAGAATTCTTTAATATTATTTAAAATATAGTCCACGTTCAGTTTTCACTGATCATCTCAAAAATGTCTTTTTACAGTTGGTTTTTTAAAATCAGACTCCAAACACGGTCCGCATACAGCATATGAATGATTCATTTCTGGAGTCTCTCTTTATATTTGTTCTCCACCAGTCCCTGCCTACTTAAAAAAATTTTTTTTAATTAAAAAAATTTGTTGTTTGTACTGTAGAACTCCCAAAGTTTGAAGTTGGCTGATTGTCCCTTTTTGGTGCTCCTTAAAAACCTCCTCTAACGCCTACATAACGCCTAGTTAGAGCTAGGGGCTGGATCAGATTCAGGTTCTCTTTCTTTGGCAGGAAGGCTTTATAGGTGGTGGTGTATGCTTCCTATTGAACGACTAATAGTTGTTCAATATATTGGTCACTGGGTTCAGATGATGTCATACTAATCCATTCATTGTAGAGTTTGTATTAAAGTTTTTAAGTAGGAGTGGTCAAGACAGATTTGTTTCACCAAGATCTACCTGATGACTGTGTAGAACCTGAGCTACTAAAGGGGTCCTGGAGTTAGTCTATAGAAAAGGAAAAATTATTAAATCATATATCTAATAAGGGGTAAATATCCGGAATATGTAAAGAACTAAAACTTGACAAAAAAAAAAAATCAAACAGCTGAGTTAAAAAATGGGCAAAGAACTTGCATAGATATTTCTCCAAAGAAGATATACAAATGGCCAATAAGCAGCGAAAAGATGCTTAGTATTACTAATCACTAGAGAAATGCAAATCAAAATCACAATAAGATCACTTCACACCCACTTGGATAGCTACTATCAAAAACACAGAAAGACAAGTGTTAGTGAAGATGTAGAGAAATTAGAACTCTTGTAAACTGTTGGTGGGAATGTACAATTGTGCAGCTGTTATGGAAAATAGTATGATGATTTCTCAAAAAATTAAAAATAGAATCACCATATGATCCAACAATTCTACTTTTGGGTATATTTCCAACATAATTGAAAGCAGAGACACAAACAGATATTTGTACGCCCATGTTCATAACACCATTTTCCACAATAGCCAAAAGTATAAGTTATCCAAGTGTCCATTGATGAATGAATGAGTAAACAAAATGTGGTATATACACACAATGGGATATTATTCATCCTTAAATAGGAAGAAAATTCTGACACATGCTGCAACATGGATGAACCTTGAAGACATTATGCTAAGTGAAATAAGCCAGTCGCAAAAGGATAAATACTTATGTGAATGTGATTTCACTTATGTGAATTACCTAGAGTAGCTAAATTTATAGAGCTAGAAAGTAGGATGTTATTTGCTAGGGGCTGGGGGATAGGAGAATGGGGAGTTGTTGTTTAATGCATATAGAATTTCAGATTGGAAGACAAAATAAGTTCTGGAGATGGATGATGGTTATGGTTGTACAGATGTGAAGGTACTTAATGCCACTGAACTGTACACTTAAAAATGGTTAATGTGGTAAATTTTATGTTATGTATATTCAGCCCCTGTTTTAAAAAATGGTATGGAAAAAACATTCCTCAAATATTTAACTACCTTTTAATATCTTCTTTTGACCAAATTAACAATACAGCAAAAAAGGAAAGAAATGCAGGGATAATGAAATAAGTGACTGGCCCTTTTTGGGTTTCCTATAAGGAAGTATACTTGTTTTTAGACTGTTATTCCACACCCAGATTCTATTCTGTATTCAGGATACACTGTAGGTCTTTAGCTCCCTCTTACATTTAAATTATTTTCCCTGTCGCATATAGATTGACAACAGAATATGCTTCATGACTAATTAATTATTCTATTTTGTGTATTTTGAATGCAATCAAACTTAGATTAAAAATTTTAATTATTTACTATTTGACATGTAAAATAGAATATGCACATTATACATATGCTATACGAATATAGAATATATGAATATATATGTTATGAATATATGTTATATAATAAACATTATATTTTAAAATATAAATGTCAGATCATTTCAATTCCTGATAAAAAAGCTTCAAAGCCTTTCCGTTTTTGCCCTCCGCATGGCCTTCAGACTCTACAGCGCCCTACCTGGCTTGTCTTTCCAACCTCATCTTTTACTGCCTTTTTCTTAGCTCCTTCACCATGCTGTGTTGATGGTACCAGGTGGTGCCAACACTAGGAAGCAGAGGGTCAACATTTACCACATGTTCTGTACCAGGGGCCAAGAGAGTGCTGCCCCCTTTGCTTTTCTCATAATATACCTTTGAAACCATCTAGAAGCAGAATGTCTGAAAGTTGAACGATAGACTTAGATGTAGCAAAGGTATTCTGATCAAATTACATAATCCCTAATTACATCTTGCCTTTCAGACATAACCTTTGTGGCTCTATTTCTAGCACCTCAGAATGTCTTTCATTACAGTTTTCCCCTTCATGGTTGAACATAGACTTGTCTGGCTGGAGGACCCTGGGTGGCCAGTCATGGCTAATGGTTCACCTTTGCCTCTGTTGTCCAAAGTTTACAAGACTTGTCACCTTCTCACTAGTATCAACACTGTCTCCTTCCTTCTCCTAGTTATTAAAAAACAGTGGCAAATTCCACACAATATTTAGACAGCTGTCCGTGTAAACATGGCTTTACTGATGAAGGGTAGCGACTGCTGAACTGAACTGTTGAGTGGGGGTGGTGTCATTTTGCCACGTCTCCATGTTGTTTGCTAATTTTCAAAGCCTAGAAGGGGCCGTGAGTGATTGTAGTGTAAGGCACAGAAGACTGTGCTAAAGTGCACTTTAGAAGGTGTGACTGGGGTCCTCAACTGCCTGTCTTGGTCCTAAACTCGTGTCTAACCAGGAGGTGGCACCCTTTCTCTGCCCAGTTGGTAATGTTTGGTCATTACTGTGGAGAGGGAAAAAAGATGAGCTTCTGTGACTTGGACTGCCATTTCAGAGGCCCTGAGAAGCAGTGGCCCGTGTTTCCTTTGAAACAGACACGCCATTCTCTTGAAGGAAGCGGCGTTGACATCGCTTCAGATGCCAGAGCCACTCTTCTCTTCCCTTCAGAGGTGACACTACCACCTCTATTTCTTCAAGTTTCTCTCCCCTCAGCTTGAGCAGTGGGTTCCAGGAGAATGATCAAAACAGAGGACCGTAATGAGGGCAGAACGGAAATGGAAAAGAAGACAGGACGGCTGAGGCGCTGTTTCTTGGAGTGGTCGCTTCTCTCTCTGTTGTAAGAGCAGGCCTTCTGCTCTTATTCCTGGAGTAATGAAGTTGTCCTGTATTTCTGCACATACAACTCAGTCTCAGTCAGACTGGTCACCTGGGCTGCTGTTGACCCTAAGCCCTTTCTTTTGTTTTAGGTGGATTGTGGGACATCTAGGATCTAAACCGGGAAGAAAGGAGAAAGGGATAAGAAAAATGAATATCAGAGAAGAAAATGGGAAGAAAGAGACAGCCAAACAGACATCAGAGAGAAAACACAAAAATAGAGAGAGACACAGAGAAAGACAATGAGGGTTGTGACACATACTCAAGTGAGGGGGTATTGATTTGGAGGCAGAAAAATGGATTTGCATCCTAGCTCATCTACTTCATGCTCTGTGAAGTTAGAAAAGTCACCTGACTGCTCTGAGCCTCAGTCTTCCCATGCGAAAATGGGCATAATCACAGCTTATGTACACCACTGTGGTGAGGACTAAATGGAAGGCATGGAGGATGTCCTTTCGTAAGTGATAAAGCTGTAGATAAAATAGATGGCACCCGATGTCAAACAGACTTCCGGAGATGGGACGTGGCCCTGACCCATGAAGCCTAGGGCTGGGGCATAGCTGCTCTCAGCAGCCCAGGAAGGAAACCTTAGCCCCCTGAGCTCTAATTCTGTTTTCTCAGCATTTTATAAGAAGGAAAGTTTGCTGGCTCCCAGCTCTTGGGCAGAGATGGCTCCCTGGTTGGGGTGGCGTTGAGTGCATGTGTGTGTAGGCACTTCTAGATTACTCTCTCCCAGAATTAACACTCATAGCTAACATTTTATTGAGCTTACTATGCACCAGGTGCTTTTCTAAGTGCACCATATAGACTAACATTTAATCCTCACAACTGCTTTGTGAAGTAGGTATTACTATCAGATTCATTTTACAGATGTTGAAACCGAAGCACATACAGATTAAAAGAAGTTGCCTAAAGTCACGCAGAAAGTGGCAGAAGAGATTACAACGCAAGCCATCTGGTGCCATGGTCCTCTTCCTAACTGCTCTGCTATACTGCCTCTCCAGGTAGGTCCATGACCCTCACTCTCATCTGGCAGGAAACAGGAGACTGCCTCAGAGGAGACCTTAATTGGCCTGCTCCTCTCATTCCAGGGGCACACTCTGGAGGCCTGTTTCTACACTCAAGGTGTTGGGGGGCGTCCCAGCTTGCAGTGCCTCCCTATCAGGCCAGATGTGCCATAGTTCTTTTTTCTTGCAGTGAGGTGGCAATTTTGCACTTCAAGAGAGAGATGGGGGAAAAGGATGTCATGTGCCCTTCATTCCCAATCAAATGCAGCACCCAGACAGTGTCTAGACACTACCAGCCACCTTGATTTCAGCCTTATTTCTGGGGGTGGGGACTCCCATTGTCTGAATGGCCCTGGCCTGCAGTGCTGGGCTAGGTTATGCAGCATCTGGGAAGAGACAGCGGGGTTTGCAGTGAAGTTGTTCCCACAAAATGAAGGGTACTCTCTGATTTTAGTTATTTTCTTTGGGGCAGATATTGTGGGTCCAGAGTGAAATCCAGTAACAACTTCATTTTGCCTTCTTTCATGTCAGAAAGTGATATGAATGTGACTAGGTGAGCACAATTCCAAACAAAGAGGCACCAGGGAGGACTGTGCAGGTAGCCTCATTTTGTTTCCATGTAGATGCCTTTGGCACCCATTTTCCGCAAATAAGGCTCACAGTCTCTTGGTCTCATTTTTTCCCCCTGCTCCAGAGAAGGGAAGAACTCCGCCTGGACCCCATTTAGGGGTTGTTCCTGAGAGTATTGATATCATCTCATGGCTTTTTTCCTAACACACTCACTGCCCTGGTCTTCTCTCCTTGTTTCATTGAGTAGTTTTTAAAAGAAGGTGCTTGGGTGCTCTATTCTCTGTGTTTTATCATGTTTGAGAACAGCTGACTATAACCTTGCATTTGAACAGCAATCTGTTGCAATTTGCGGTTATGTCAAATGTGCTTTTCCTCAGAACTTTCTAGACATTTACTGTCTACAGGCATTGAATGTTACTCTCTGAAGTCTGAAGCCAGTCTGATGTTCTCTTGCTAGTTTATTCCGTTTATTCTTTATCTCTGAGGTCTAATACTTTAATTAGGGTGTATTCTCTTGATGTATACCATGACTTATTTATTTTGATAATTCTTTTTCTTTGATGTTTAATAGCTTAACTAGGCTATATCTGGATGTCTATTATTTTAGAATAATTATTCTTGGTATTTATGAGGTACTATTTTGATTTGCTGTTTCTTCCTTCATGTCAGTGTAATTTTCTTACATTATGTTTCAGAATATTTATTGATTTTATTTTTTTTAAACCTAGTGGCACCAATTATCCTTATGATTGACAATCTTTGTCCTCAACCTCTATCATTCCCTAATTGTTTTAATCTCTTTGTCTTATTTTCTCCTCATTCACTGTGACTACACGAGGCTTTCCCCCAATCCTATTATATTTTTTAGCTGAGTCTATTCCATTTCATTCAGCTGTTTCTAATTTATTTATTAGATTGATAACATGATATTTTGGCTCACAATTTGTTTCCTTAGCTCTGTGAAATTTTTTGTAATTTCAAGTTGTTCTATCATCTCCCATTGATTGATTTCATATTTTTATTAAGTTCTTCTATAGAATAAAACTCTCATGGGAAAGCGAGTTCTGTTCCTTGGGTTAGTTTTTTTTTCTCTGAGTGTTAGATTGGGTTTATGATCTTTCTTTTTCATATTATCTCTCACTCAGGAAAGATAGTAAGACCTGGTGGCCCTTCCCACTTCCACAGAGGCTGCACAATGTGACGAAGGGGCTTCTACTCACTGGGGTTTTCCCACGGCCTTTTCCAGATCTGTCTACTTACGTTCTCAGGCCATGCTTCCCCAAACTGTAGGGTATTTGTGAGAATTCTCAGAATCTTTAGACTCAATTACTTTTCTACATTCTACTCATATTGAGAGTGATGATGTAAAGAACCATTCTAAGCACACCAGAATATCGTTTCTTTTCTTGGCTACCATTTTGGAATTCTATGGTATAAGGTTCTACCTTTTTTCTCCGTTGGCTGCTGCTTGCGACTTTTTGCTGATTTGTTCCACTTTTTTTTTTGTTTTATTTCATTGAGTACATGAAGAGATTCTGTGTTTTTGTTCCACTCAGGGGATTCCATCCAGATGTCTGCATTATCTTTATGCTCAGAAAAAATGCTATAAGACTATTAAAATAAAGCAAAGAGATTTTGGTTATCCCTAGTTTCTTGACCAATTGTTCCTGTATGCTTTTCAGTACATTAATATCCGCCCGTTTAAATAAATTTAGTAAGACTGCCCTTTTTAAGCTTGGCTGCTTATGCGAAAAACAAATTAGGACAAATATATAGAGAGCAAGGTTTACCACATTTTTTTCTCAATACCTGAACTTCACCTTCCCAGACAGTTCTGACAAGGCCCTCCTAGAGGGCTTCAAGCAATGTTTAGATTTGCTTATTTGATTTTGCATTTCATTATATTCATCCTGGCTAACATTTCTCTTCTTTGGGTGCAGAAACTTAGGAGATTTTCTTTCTCCTCAGGTAAACTTCAGTTTTGCTCTTAGGACCTTTCATATGATTGCATGAGGCTCACCCACTTTATCATAATCTTGACTTAGTTATCTGACTGTAGATGTTACCTACATCTACCAGACACTTTCGACACAACACCTAGATTCGTGTTTGATTGGATAACTGGGTGTTGTAACTTAGCCAGGTCAACACATAAAACTAACCATCATGTATGGGGACCGGGGAGTGAGGAAGGGAAAGGGCAAAATATCAGAAGGATTCGTTTGGCGTTTTGCTCCCTCCAGAATTTAACAGGTTAAAAACATGTTCCTGCTCCTCCACTGTGGCAGTCATGAGTGACAGGAGAACAGTCGTATTTACATAACTCAGGGAGTTCCTTGGAAAAGCTCCACTATGAAACTGTGAAGATGTCCTGTGGGCAACCTATTGGAGCCTCATAATACACATCACCATGTTGAAAACCCTGAGGAATCACATAACAAAGAAATTTGTTTACTTACTTATTTTTAATCCAGCGTTTTCCCAAACTCATTTGACCAGGAAACTTCTCCTTTATTTTTCCCACGTAACATCCATCAACAAAGCATGCTTAGGGGAAAGCTGGCTTAAACTCTTCCTGAAGTCATAGCCCCGTTCACTGGAATGCTGCTGAGGTTTCCACGATAACACAGAAAGAACAACTTTTTCACTCATTCGCTGCACATAAACACTTCCTGCTGTTCATGAAAAGTGTAAGGTTGGCTGACACTAGAAAGTGAAATGTTGCTGCTTTTGTCTTGTTCATATGACAAACCTTTTAAGAGATAAACTATTCAAAACACTTTTCACCAAGTCTTTGAGCAAAATGGTCTCGAGGAAAGTGGCACTTTGTATATCATTTGACACACCACTCAGTACTCTCAGGGGCATCAGAACCCTGTGGGGGAAGCTTGATCGTGCACACTTATGAGCCGGTACCCCAGGCAGCAGGGAACAGCGATGCCAGTAACGGGCAGTTGATCTCATCCAACAGTTTTCTCAGCTTATTCTTGAGCATCTCCTGGGTGCTAGGTCACAGTGAGTGAGTGAGTGAGTGAGTGAGTGAGTGAGTGAGTGTGTGTGTGTGTGTGTGTGTGTGTGTGTGTTTGTGTACACACCTGGGAACAAATACAGAGCTAATAGGGTAAGATAATGGACTCTTTTGGATAGGATTAGATTTAGCAAAAGAGTCCCCTCAAATAATAGTGCCTTAGGCAAGACTAGGATTTATTTTTTTCTCTTATGTAACAGTCTGTTGCTGGATAGACCAGAGCTGGAATGGGGTTCCAAGGTGCAAGGGACCCAAATTCTGCCATTTCTAAGGTGTTTCTCTCACCTTATCATCCAAAAGTAGCTAAATACCATGTCCTCACTCCAGCTAGGAAGGAGGCAGAAATAGTGCCAAGGAGGACACGTTCCCTCCCTTTAAGGATGCGGCTCAGAAGTTTCCTGTGCCACCTGCAATATAGCCCATCAATCACATAGCTTCAAGGAGGAAGAATCTGAGAAACACAATCCTTATTCCAGATTCCTTATTCCATGAAACCCAGCAAGAGTCAAGGGGCCCGTTTTTCTGGAGAATGGGAGAATAGATTCTGGGAGACAACTAACATTGTCTTTCACTGGGTTATATAAAATGTGAAATGCATCTGTTAAGCCCTTGACTTTCTCTAAGTATACCACAGGCCTTTTATTCCAAGGATTGGACTAAGGGATTTGGATGTCAAGAGCTGAGAACCACAAAATGAGTGACATTTATACCTCTGAGTAGACAGGAAACATCCCAGGATGTGAAACATTTGAGGCTGACACTCTGCTTCCAAAGTACTCCCAAAGTACTTTTATTTTTAATAGCAACTTAACTCATTGCATTATAATTACTTCTGAGTGTGGATGTGTCTGCCTCCCCAATTATACTTGCTCCTATAGGGCGGGGACTCTGTTCTGTGTCTGACTCATGTACTAAGTAGGTACTTAGTAAACACTGGCTGAATCCAGGGTAGGGAGTTGACACCCATTCCCCTTCCCACTTCTGCCTCCAAAACGACCTGAACTCTGACCTTCTCTTGTGGATTAATTGGAGGTACTGGGATTGAATCCAAATGCTAGCAGAGGATGTAGATGCATAGTGTCAACTCTGTTCTTGGGATCCATGGCTGTTTGTCACTTGCTTAACCCAATCTAACTTCTTATGGGGAATATCTGCTCCAGCTTCTGGATACCACCTGTTCTGGCTATCCATCGCCATGTATCAAACTACTCCAGAACTTAGTGGCATGAAATAACCGTTTGTTGTGCTGATGGACTGTCAGTCAGGAATTTGGACAGGGCACAGTGGGGAAGGTTTGTTTCTGTTCTACAATGTTGGGGTCTCAGCCCGAAGACTCAGAGGCTGGTGTTCACTCAGCACCTGGGGGCTGGAAGTATCTGAAAGTTCCCTCACTCTCGTGTCTGATAGTTGATGCTGGCTGTTGGCAGAACATCTACATCCGGTCTCTCCTTGTAGCTTGGGCTTCCTCACAGCATGGTGGCTGGGTTCTAATGGTGAGCTTCTCCAAAGAGAGAGCCAGGTGGAAACTGTGTTACCTTCATTCTAACTTAACTCGGGAAGTCATGCAGTGTATTTCCACCATCTTTTTTTCTTTGTAGCAATCACAAAAGCCCTTCCAGAATCAAGAAGAGAAGACATAGATTCTACCTCTTGAGAGGTTGGTGGTTGTTGGTGATGGTGGCTGCAGGGTTCTGGGAAGAGCATATGGCTTTGGAAATATAGTTGCAGCCATTTTTAGAAAACACACTCCATCTATCAAGCTCATCCAAAGGATTGAGGAGCAAGGATTCCCAGAGTTACTGAGGACTTCCAGCAGGATGATGCCATCAGCCACATTCCCTTCATTCCAGGGGGGGCCCAAGAAGAGCCAAGAGCTTTGGCCACCCTAACATCACTGACAAGAAGTATGGGATAGTGGGAATCTCCCTGGACTGGGAGTCAAGAAGCCTGTGATCTGATTGTCATGTCATGTAGGACAGGCCACCAGATTCATTTGAGCCTCCCTTTCTCTTATTTGACAGATGAGAAATTGGACTAGATCAGTTGTTTTCTAATCCTTTTATAGCAGGAGATTCCCCTTTTTGATTTGTATTATTTTCAAACACAAGCTTAGGTGGAACCCATTATATGAATTGGATAAAGGTCAGTGAAAAGGGTTTGGGGGATTTACATGCACACTTGTCCTTTGCTGCTTCCTAGGGACTCTCCATGGAACCTCAGTGCTTCTCAGAGCATGTTTGGAAAACCCTTGGACCAGAATCTTTCCTAAGGGTCTTCAGGAAGGAATCGGGGTGAGAAAGGAAACACTCACTACCCATCTCTCAAATTTCCCTCCTCAGAGGAGGTTCTGCTTCCTTCCTGCTCCTTTTTGAGCCCCCACTCCTACTTCTCAGCCATCTGACACTGAAGGGTCGGGCAGCTGTTCTGGATGAGCCAAAGTCCCACAACCCCCTGGGGAGAACAATATTTAGGGAGAAGGAATATCTGCTGGTATTGTTTGAATTTGACTGTGGGGTCCCCTGCAGAGGAGAGGCCACCAGACCTGCCCTCATGGTCCTTTCCCTTTCGCTGATGCTCCCGTCCTCTTTCTCCACCACATGCCTGTCCCCTCCCCACCCCCTCTTCCCAGCCCACTCCCACCCCCATTTTTCTCTCCCACATTTTCTGCTTCCTATCTTTGTCTCTCCATGCCATCTCTCGCTCTCTCTTTCTCTCTCTTTTTTTAAAATCAATCTACAGAGCGATTAGATTTGCAAATGAGCGGGCAGGAAACTGGGAACAAAGGGAACCAGAGCCGAAGAGGGAGCAGGTATAATTACTGTAATTAACTCAGGCAGCGGGGACACGTCCCCTGGTTGGCTGCTTCGAGGTGCTGTTTAGTGGTGCTGTTAGGCGATGCAGGGGAGGCTGAGGGGAGCCGAGCACCCGCCAGGAAACTCAGACAGCTCTCCACTCCCCAGGGCTGGGATGTCCTGATGGGGCCCTTGTAGAGAAAACTTCCAGAGCAGGTGCCTGTATGAGGATCCATCTCATCTCTTGTCCTCGGCTTGGCAGGAGCCAGGAGGAAGGGCCAGGCTAGAGGACGTGACATGGTTTCCTGCCTGACAGAGTGAGGTCAGAGAACAAAGTCGCCTCTCTTATCTCTTACCTGGACATTTATCTCTTTACCTGCTTCGTGACATCCTGAGAACCTGCTCTGGTATCCTGGGATCCAAACACTTCTAGAGGCTTCGGAGGGAAAACATGTGTCTGATGCCATATAACTGTCATTTCTGTGTCCCCAGGTATCCCCAAATATGTCCTGCATTCTTCTATTTCTCTGTCTTTACATGTGAGGTGGTCCCTTTCCTCCTCTGAGCACTTTTCCAAATGCCAGTTGATAAAGTATTATCCACATTTTGAGATACACTTGAAACTAAAGCCACTTCAATGACGTCTATACCAATCTCACCCTCTGCAGAAGCCCATAGCCCTTGTCTCTTTACGGGCCTTACCTCACTTTACCCCTTCCCCACCTCCTATCCTTTGGGGAAGGCAGACAGACCTCAACTTGGGATTCCTGGAATTTAACTGGCACCTTTGGGGCTGTGTCAATCAGACCCCTTTCACTTGCCAGTGACAGAAACCCCATGGACACCAGTGGAAGCAATAAAGAGAATTTCGTAATTGGAAAGTCTTGGGATGTTCGCAGTCAGGCATGGCTGGATCCAGGGGTTTGAGCATTATCATCAGATTTCTCTCCCTCCTGTCTGCTTTCTTTTGTGTAGGTTTCACTCCCAGGTAGACCTCTCCATAGCATGGCCCACAGCATCTGCAGACAAACCAGCCATCATTCCCAGTGTTCCAGCGCACGCCTGAGACGGAGTCTCATTGAGTTGGCTGGCATCAAGTGATTCCTGCTGGAATCTGAGGGAGGAGTGAGGCCAACCTGAGCCAAACTATGTGAATTCCCAATGGAGAGGAGTGGTTCCTCAAAGGGAAATAGAACACGGCAGGGATGCTGCACAGGTGGAAACAGCAGATGCCCATTATTGGCTCAGAACATCCAGGTGAGGGCTCAGCGCCTGGAGATGCCCCACATCCTCCTGTTTTTATACTCTACGTATCCTCCAATACCCAGCCCATGTCTACCAGCTCTGTGATGCCTCCTTACCTGTTCTAGGTGTTCAGAGTCTGTACCATTTACCTAGGTGCAGACCTTTGTGCTGTCTTATCAAGATCTTTGTTTTGATTTGTTAAAGCCTCACTGAGCAACGAGATTACAGACCCTCCCCCCCCCCCCCTTGGAGCAGAGATGTGACCATCCTTGTATGCCTCCTTTTACCCCAATACAGCCCTGGGTACCTGGACAGTCCTACAGTGAGCCAAGCATGGAATGCAGATCATATCCAGGTCTAAGAACTGACTGGTCACTTACCAGCTGTGTGACCTTGAGGAATCCCCAAACTCTCTGAGCCTTAGTTTCCACATCTAGAAGTTGAGGCTAAAAAACAGCTATTTTACAAAACTGTAAAAAATGAAGGAGATACTATGTGTGAAAGTACCTCTCGCTCTCTTCTTAGCAAAGCCTGGCCTTTGAACGATGTGGTGGGTTAGAAGCACTCCCACGGCCTGGAAAACCTACACATAACTTCTAGTTCCTCAAACACTTAACTACAGTCAGCCCTTTGCATCCTTGGATTCAATTACACATAGATCAAAAACAATGTTTTTAGAGACAATGGCTGGGGGAAGAGAAGTAGAACTAAGTTTTTAATGGACACAGAGTTTCAGTTTGGGAGGATGTCAAATTTTAGAAATAGATATTGGTGATGCTTAACAACATTGAGAATGTAATTAATGCTACTGAGTTGTACACTCAAAAATGGCTAAAATAGTAAATTTTATTCTGTATATATTTCACCACAATAAAAATTTTTTTAAAAATAAAAGAAAACAGGATTTTTGATGCACAGTTGGGAAACTGCAGTTGAGAATATGAAAATACTGTTTTCTATCCGTAGTTGGTTGAATCCCCGGATGTGAAACCTGCAGATTTCAAAGGGCTATTTATTTTTTAAAAATCTGCGTATAAGTGGACTTGCCTAGTTCAAAGTCATGTTGTTCAAGGGCCGACTCTACATGATTGGGTATTTAATCATAACTTAAGAAATAGGCGTCGGCATTCCTTATTTCTGTGACACTGCTTTCCAGGCTGCCCTCTGCTACGTTTGTTTCTCTTGACCAGATCCTCTTATTTTTCGATCTACCTTTTAAATGATGTGTGTGTGCGCGCATGGCAGTAGAGTATAGTGGTCAACAGCCCAGATGGGCTCTGGTCCTAGGCTGCCACCATTTGAGTTGCAATTATACCACTTGCTAGAGTGTAACCTCAGGCAAATTATTTCACCTCTGAGTGGCCCAGTTTCTCATCTGTAAAATGAGAGATCACGTATCTACCTCACGGGGCTATAATGAACACATTGATTTGTGTAAATCACTTAGAACAGGACTTGGTGGGAAGTAAGGGCTATAAAAACATTAACTATTGTTCTTATTTTAATGTTCCAAACTGAAATACATTATTCTTCAGCATCAGGTCCAGTCAATTTTCTCCTTAAAACTTCTAAAATTCATTCATTCACTCCTCTTCATCCCTACACCTAATTTCTTAATTCAGTCCCTCATAATTTCAGGCATGGATTACTCCTACATCCTCCTAATTGGTTTCCCCTACCTGTCTTGTCTTCTAATCTATTCTCCACACAAAAACCTGATCATCTCTCTCACCTAATTTAAGTTGTTGAATGGTACCCCATAGTGATCAGGACACATAGTCCAAACTCT
>NW_011888813.1:1219645-1225872 GCF_000151845.1 Pteropus vampyrus
ACAGCCCAGATGGGCTCTGGTCCTAGGCTGCCACCATTTGAGTTGCAATTATACCACTTGCTAGAGTGTAACCTCAGGCAAATTATTTCACCTCTGAGTGGCCCAGTTTCTCATCTGTAAAATGAGAGATCACGTATCTACCTCACGGGGCTATAATGAACCCATTGATTTGTGTAAATCACTTAGAACAGGACTTGGTGGGAAGTAAGGGCTATAAAAACATTAACTATTGTTCTTATTTTAATGTTCCAAACTGAAATACATTATTCTTCAGCATCAGGTCCAGTCAATTTTCTCCTTAAAACTTCTAAAATTCATTCATTCACTCATCTTCATCCCTACACCTAATTTCTTAATTCAGTCCCTCATAATTTCAGGCATGGATTACTCCTACATCCTCCTAATTGGTTTCCCCTACCTGTCTTGTCTTCTAATCTATTCTCCACACAAAAACCTGATCATCTCTCTCACCTAATTTAAGTTGTTGAATGGTACCCCATAGAGATCAGGACACATAGTCCAAACTCTAAGGCATGACATACAAAGTGCTTCGTGATTTTTTTTTTCCTTGCTTACTTTAGCCTTGCTTACTTTATTCCTTCCCACTGCTATTTTCACCAGTTTTTTAATGAATCCTTCCAGAGATATGCATAAACAAGCATATCCATCTTCTCTTCTTTATACATATGGTAGGTACCCTTTGCTACTTAGTTTTTCACCTTTTGTCACTTGTTATTCTACAGATTGTTCCCTTTAGATCAACCTTGTTCTTTTAAAGGCCGAGCCTGCACTCCTAACCACTAATATATTCTGCCTTGGTGAATGGCAGCTGAGTTATTATTGGCTCTAATTGATACTCGGTAAATAGTTGAGGAGTTGAATAAATTATGTTGAAACTGCCCCCAGGTGGCTGGACTCTCATGTTAGGATGACTGGAAGATACAGGATGCTCCACATTCCGTTTGGGATCCTGTGTAATCCAGACTGTTCTGCCTTCTTCTTTTATTTCTCTGAAGAGGTTCTTCTTGCTCTATGGCAGGCTGAGATGTAGTAATATTTAAACCTCAGCTTTTTTTTTTTTTTTTGGTGTCTCTCTGCATATTTTATTTTATTCCCCACCCCTCTCTCCTGGCTTTATTTAAATATAATAGACAATTAGTCTCTTGTATTTACATATTACAATTCAATGAGTTTTTTCAGTTATAGTTGGCATACAATAATGTTAGTTTCAGTTGTACAGCGTAGTGATTAGAGATCTCTATAACTCACAAAGTGATCACCCCACTAAATCTAGTACCCTTCTTCCCCCTTACATATTTATTACAACATTATTAACTATTTTCCTTTATACCTTCATGTCTATTTTGTAACTATACCTTTATACCTTCATGTCTATTTTGTAACTATCCATTTGTACTTCTTAATCCCTTTTTTTTTATGACTTTGTTGTTGTTATTGATTTTGTTCTTTAGATTCCAGGTGTATGTGAAATCATGTGATATTTGTCTTTCTCTATCCGACCCATTTCATTCAGTGTAATACCCTCTAGGTCCATCATGCAATATCTTCTTCCATCCCCTTCCTTTTAGTCTGTGTGTGTCTTTTAATCTGAAGTGAGTCTCTTGTAGGCAGTATATGTAGGGGTCTTGTTTTCTTATCCATTCAGCCACTCTATCTTTTGGTTGGGGCACTTAATTCTTTTCCATTTGAGGTACATGTTGATAAAAATGTAGTTATTACTATTCTTTATTCATGTTTTTGACCTATATTTTTTCTAAACCTCAGCTTTTGTCTCTTCTCTCCCATTTCATGAGAATTCAATTTACACAACAAAACCACATCCATTGTATAAAAAGAGGCAGCCTGTACCCATTTGAGGAAGCACTGCGAGGTGCTATGAGTGTGCTTGTATAGCACTAGCATCTAGAAGAAGCTCAGCAAATACCTTTTGGATGAATTTAGGGTTCACTTGGATCTTGTGTAATTATTATTTAGCCCCCACCTCCCAAAAAGTCTTGCTTGTCTGACATCTAGTTAGGACCTGTTAAGGGATGCTATCAAAGATGTATATAGAGGTATTCATTGACTCATTATTTGTGAAAGTAAAGCATTAGAAATACCCTAAATGTTCAGAGCAATAGAATAGTTAAATAAATGGTGAGAGATTAGTATATAACATTAACATTGTCTTAGTCTGTTCAGGCTGCTATGATAATAGACTGAGTGGCTTATAAGCAAAATTTATTTCTCACTGTTCTGGAGGCTGAGGAATCCAAGATCAAGGGACTAGTAGATTGGGTGTCTGGTGAGCAACTGCTTCCTGGTTTAGAGCTGGCAGTCTTCTTACTCGTCCTCACATGGCAGCTGGGCTAGGGAGCTCTCTGGGGTCTCTTTTATAAAGGCACTAATTTTGATTAATGAGAGCTCTACCCTCGTGATTTAATCACTTCTCAAAGGTTCCACCTCTAATACCATCACGTTGGGGATTAGGATTTAATGTAAGAATGTTGGGGGCACACAAACATTCAGTCTATAGCAAATATACAGCTCTTTAAACAGTGCGCATTTGTGTGTGCATGTATATGTATGACAAAGGTTAGCATGGCTCCCAAATGTAAATCAACTACTTTATTTGGGCTATAGCCGGCTTTCTTACCACAACTTTAGAAGCTAACACTCAGTATGAAATACGAGTTCATTATTTCACATGTCTTCTAGTTCTCACAGCCCCACAGAGCGGCTTTATTTGCCTCATTTCTACAGACGAACGAGGCAAGGTCATAGAGCTAATATATGGTGGAACTAGGATTTGAGTTCAGGTCCTCCCGACTCTGAAGCCTGAGCTCCAGCTACCATGGGGTTTAAGCATTGTTCCCAAGTGTGCTCTGTAAACCTCTGCTCGGAATGTCTCAAGGAAAAAGGATTCCCTGTTCTCAGGGCTATTTGCATTTGTTCTTGAGATATTTGCATTTCTTTGTGATTTAAAGTGGGAGACTTCTCGCACAGTCTTCTAGAATTTGCCTGTGGTTGAGAGAGGAGTTTTTTATAGGTGGTGGCTGGGCTGACACCTCGGAATCATTCCATAGGAGCTGATTCATTACTTGATCTGAGTATAAGGTAGTCCTTTCTACGACTGCCTGGCTCATAGAAATTTGCAATAATCAGAGTGAGGAGGATTCAGAAAGAACAATTTAGGCTACTCCTTCATTTTACAAATGAGAAAATTGAGGCAGAGGAAGATTGCCACCTTATCCAAGGACAGCACTTGGTTTGGTTGAGAGACGGATAGAACACAGGACTTAGGCCTCTTGATTCCTAATTTAGTGCTCTTCGCTCCTTCTGTACATAAGAGCATCATTTTCCGAATTTTCTGGTAATCAATGAGTGGTTATATATATATATATATTCTGCATCTGTTTCCATTCCTTCGTGTTTTAGCTTCTGTTCTTTCTCTGTTTCAGGCAGACCCTCCTCCTGATTGCATTTAAGTTCACAGCAAGATGGTCGGTTCATCACACAGAAAAGGAGACTAGAGAGTTGAGCAGAAGGAGCCTTAGGATATAGGGTTACAGTCTTGCATCAACTCTGATAGGAATAATTGTGCATTGTTACACACTAGATTTGTGACTGATAAGGTAAGATTTTACAGTTGAATCCTATCATGATGTTTCCTATTTAAAGATCTCCGTAGCTATCTTTAGGCTTATCCATTCCATCTCTAGACATTTATCTTGCAAAGATGTGTTATAAACATATTTTTTAAAAAATCATATGCAATAGCAAGAGACTATAAACAACATAAATATCTATGTTGTTTATATTTGGTGGGAGGATGCTTATGAAAACTATGGTACATTCATACAGTGGAGTATATGGCGCCATGAAGTACAACATGGCAGATCATATGGGCTACCTACAAGATGATACAACCATCTTGGTACAACCTACAAGATATATTAAGTGAAATACAAGGTTTGTGCATGTCTTGGTTTGGGTTCCTTTGAAAGCAGAGCTTCAGACAAGGACTCGGCTTCGGGTAGTTGGAAAGTGATCCCAGGAAAAATGAATGAGGGAGTGAAGACAGTGAGACAGAAAATGCAAATAAAGGATATATTACTGAGTTGTTGCTATAGGTAAGGGAAACCCAAATAAATTCAGACATTTGAAAAACACACAGAATGTCTGTCTCCCAGAATTTTTTGTTTGTTGGTAAGGAAGAAGGCTGGGGCATTGGTTAAGGTTGTTCTAGGGGCTTAACTGCTTCTTACTTCTGGCTGCATTTCCCTGTAAGCTGAGCAGGCTCCTGTGACTTTGGAGAAAGCCCCGGTGCTCAAGGTGGGTCTTTGCTAGTGTGCAAGGAAAGGGACTGTCCAGGGGAGTTGCAGCAGCATAGGAGGGGTTTGGTTAGTATGGGATGCTTGGTACCGAAAACTTCTGCTAGAATACAAAAGATGCCTACTTGCATGTAAACAAAGTATATGTGTGTGTATACCTACATCCATATCTATATACACATACCCATAGAGCAGAATACACACATATACATAGGCAATCTTTGAATGATATATAAAACCTTTGGATAGAGTGATCGGGTTTTATAGGTCTGGGCATTTGCTATAGAAGAGGACTAAAGTTTCAATGTCTAACTTTTTGTACTAGCTGCTGGGTTATTTTTTTTTTTAAATATACAAATGAATTTTAACAATGTTTTAATTAATTTATCGAGGTATAACTTATAATAAAATGCACCCATTTTAAGTGTACAGTTTAATGAGTTTTGGTGACTATGTGCACTGATATAATCAGCACCACAGTCAAGATGTAGAACATTTCTGTCAAGTTCCCCATTGGCCTTTTGTAGTCAATCCCCTCCACTTATTCCAGGCGATCACTGCTCTGCTTTATATCACCTTAGGTTAAGTTTGTCTTTTCTAGAGTTTCTATATACTTTTTTATATCTGGCTTATTTTGCTCAGCAAAATATTTTTGAGAATTATCCATTATATATTTTTTATATAAAGAGTTTGTTCCTTTGTACTGCTGAGTAGTATTCTGTTGTAGAGATAAAACATGATGTGTTTCCCATTCACTTTTTTTAAAAAATTAGTTTCAAGTATATAGTACATTGGTTAGACATTATATTGTTTATAAAGCGATCCCCCTAATTGATCCTCTCTCCTCTGGTTTTCCACCTAGCCAATATATTAATGCTAACTACATTCCCTATGCCATGCTCCCCATCCCTGTGACCATCTATTAACTAGCTCTCTGAAAAACGCTTTGGTATTTTGATAGAGATTGCATTGAATCTATAGATTGCTTTGGGTAGTATGGCCATTTTAATGATGTTGATTCTTCCTACCCAGGAGCATGGTATGTGCTTCCATTTATTTGTATCTTCTTCAGTTTCTTTTTTCAGTGACGTAAATTTCTGAGAACAGATCTTTTACCTCCTTGGTTAATTTGATTCCCAGGTATTTTATAGTTTTTATGCAATCGTAAATGGGATTGCTTTCTTAATTTCTCTTTCTGAAAGTTCACCATTCGTGTGTAAAAATGCCACTGACTACTTTTGAATATTTATTTTGTAACTTGCTACTTTACTGAATCCATTTATCAGTTCTAACAGTTTTTTTGGTGGAATCTTTAGGGTTCTCTGGATATAGTATTATGTCATCTGCAAATAACGAGAGTTTTACTTCTTCTTTTCCAGTTTGGATCCTTTTATTTCATTCTTGTCTTATTGTTGTGGCTAAGACTTCCAATACAATGCTGAACAGGAGTGGTGAAAGTGGGCATCCTTGTCTTGTTCCTGATCTTAAGGAAAATGCTTTTAGCCTTTCCTCATTGAATATGATGTTAGCTGTAGGTTTGTCATAAATGGCCTTTGTTATGTTGAGGTATGTTCCCTCTATTCCCACTTTGCTGAGAGTTTCTATCATAAATGGATGCTGGATTTTGTTGAACGCTTTTCTTGAATCTATTGATATGATCATATGGTTTTTATCTTTCGATTTGTTAATGTGGTGTATCATATTAATTGATTTGCAAATATTGTGCCAACCTTGCATCCCAGGAATAAATCCAACTTGATCATGGTGTATGATATTTCTAATGTATTGCTGAATTCGGTTTGCTAATATTTTGTTGAGGATTTTTGCATCAATGTTCATAAGAGATATCAATGTTCATAAGAGATGTCTTTTTCTGGTTTTGGACTCAAGGTA
>NW_011888813.1:1227066-1229233 GCF_000151845.1 Pteropus vampyrus
AACTTGATCATGGTGTATGATATTTCTAATGTATTGCTGAATTCGGTTTGCTAATATTTTGTTGAGGATTTTTGCATCAATGTTCATAAGAGATATCAATGTTCATAAGAGATGTCTTTTTCTGGTTTTGGACTCAAGGTAATGGTGGCCTCATAAAAAGAATCAGGGAGCTTTTCCTCTTCTTGAATTTTTTGGAATAGTTTGAGAAGAATAGGTGATAATTCTTCTTTGAATGTTTGGTAAAATTTGCCTATGAAGCCATCTGGTCCAGGACTTTTGTTTTTTGGGAGTTTTTTTTATTACTGATTCTATTTCATTGGTGGTAATGGGTCAGTTCAGATTTCCTGTTTCTTCTTGACTCAGTCATGGGAGATCATATGTTTCTAGGAATATGTCCATTTCTTCCAGATTGTTCAATTTGTTAGCATATAATTGCTTGTAGTATTTTCTTATGATCCTTTGTATTTCTATGGAGTCCATAGTTATTTTTCTTCTTTCATTTCTAATTTTATTTATTTTTTGAGTTCTCTCTCTTTTTTCTTTGATGAGTCTGGCTAAGGGTCTGCCAATTGTGTTTATCCTTTCAAAGAACCAGCTATTGGTTTTATTAATCTTTTGTCTTGTTTTTCTAGACTCTATATCATTTATTTCCACTCTGATCTTTATTATTTCCTTCCTTCTATTCACTTTGGGCTTTGTTTGCTCTTCTTTTTCTAGTTCTTTTAAGTGTAAGGTTAGATTGTTTCTTTGAGCTTTACACTCAGGTTGACTAATCATGGGAATTGGCTGCACCCACAGGGTAAGAGTTGCCGTGTAGGGGCTGACTCCACTGAATGGGATTTGCCCTAGCAGGCTTGTGTACTTGTTGCAACCTCCCTTTGTGTGTACCGCTAATGGGACTAGTCAGGAGTTGCTCTATTGTGGCCTGGTGCCAACCTCTGGATGTGTTGGTTTTGTGGCCCCTTGAGGGGGGCTCTCCCATAGGCCAAGGTAAGCTGCTGCTTTTGATTCCTCAGGGCTACCCAGTGGGAAGTACAAAGGGATCTGCAGATGGTTGTTGCCTATGCTGGAGCTATAGGTAAGTGGAAGAGACAATGATGTAGGCAGCTCTTGGTTATTCCCCTATCCCTGACCTAGGGCAGTTTAGCAGAGGGACCGGTGCTTCTCCAGGTTTGACACTGCCTGTCAGTTGCCTGTAAGTCTCTGAAACTGGAAGAGCCTCTGGGTGATATGCATGTTTTGTGGTACAGGGACTCCAGGAATCTCCTGGGTCTATTGAATAAATTTCCCCCTGCCACTGCAGTGTCAGTTTACATGCCAACACTGTCTCTGCGGCTCCTGTACAAGTTTCCAATCGTAGCAAGGTCAGCTGCTGCCCACCTTGGGCCTGAATGCGCCACCCCAGGGCAGGGGAAGCTGCCTATCAACGTGAGGTGGGCACTTTGTGTATTGGATGGGGCAAGAGCTCAGGGAGTCAAGGGCTGTCAGGCCAGTACAGGGCCCTGCAATCCCCTCAAGAAATATTGCAGCTCATACAGGCAGCAGTGGTCTGCCCACAACTGTTTTCCCCAAAATGTGCTCACTTCACTAGCCAAGGTCTGTTGCCTGTGCAGACTGCACAACCCCAGAGCCAAGCAGAGCACGGGAGGCTGCCTGTCAATGGGCTGTAGGTACTTTGTGGCTTGGGCGAAGCGGGATCTCAGGGACACAAGGACCGTCAGGCCAATACAGTCTCAGTTTTGCTGCAACTTATGTGCCTGGGTGTTCCCGCTGTAGTCACAGATCACAGTGAGATCAGCTGCCCTCTCAGGCGGTCCCACAGACCCCTGAGCTCCCGGGACAGACTATCGCAACTGTTGCAGGAAGCAGAGGTCTGCCTGCCATTGATTTCCATGCAGTGCCCACCCTGTGCTAGCCAAAGTTTGTTGCCCGTGTGGATTGAGAGATCTGGGGTGAAGGGGACGGCTGTGGCAGTTCACTGTCAGTGGGCCGCCTGGGGCAGTTTGCGGGTAGAGTGAGGTGGGGTCTCAGAAGGACAATGGCAGACAAATCAATACAGCTTCACTCTTGCTGCAACTTTGGTAACAATTCATGTGTTCCCACAAAAGTCCTAGATCACAGCAAGACCAGCTGCTATCTGGGACTGGCCCACAGATCCCCGAGATCC
>NW_011888813.1:1229283-1245210 GCF_000151845.1 Pteropus vampyrus
CAATCGTAGCAAGGTCAGCTGCTGCCCACCTTGGGCCTGAATGCGCCACCCCAGGGCAGGGGAAGCTGCCTATCAACGTGAGGTGGGCACTTTGTGTATTGGATGAGGCAAGAGCTCAGGGAGTCAAGGGCTGTCAGGCCAGTACAGGGCCCTGCAATCCCCTCAAGAAATATTGCAGCTCATACAGGCAGCAGTGGTCTGCCCACAACTGTTTTCCCCAAAATGTGCTCACTTCACTAGCCAAGGTCTGTTGCCTGTGCAGACTGCACAACCCCAGAGCCAAGCAGAGCACGGGAGGCTGCCTGTCAACGGGCTGTAGGTACTTTGTGGCTTGGGCGAAGCGGGATCTCAGGGACACAAGGACCGTCAGGCCAATACAGTCTCAGTTTTGCTGCAACTTATGTGCCTGGGTGTTCCCGCTGTAGTCACAGATCACAGTGAGATCAGCTGCCCTCTCAGGCGGTCCCACAGACCCCTGAGCTCCCGGGACAGACTATCGCAACTGTTGCAGGAAGCAGAGGTCTGCCTGCCATTGATTTCCATGCAGTGCCCACCCTGTGCTAGCCAAAGTTTGTTGCCCGTGTGGATTGAGAGATCTGGGGTGAAGGGGACGGCTGTGGCAGTTCACTGTCAGTGGGCCGCCTGGGGCAGTTTGCGGGTAGAGTGAGGTGGGGTCTCAGAAGGACAATGGCAGACAAATCAATACAGCTTCACTCTTGCTGCAACTTTGGTAACAATTCATGTGTTCCCACAAAAGTCCTAGATCACAGCAAGACCAGCTGCTATCTGGGACTGGCCCACAGATCCCCGAGATCCACCCAAGTTTGTGTTGGCAGGAGTGATCTGCCTGACTCTATCTTGGAAATGCTGCTCATAGCGCAGACCACCAGCTGTGAATGCTGGGCAGGGTGTGGCAGCCATCCAGCAATAAAACCCGGGCTGATCTGCAGATTGGGTGGGGCAGGTTGATCCCCTCAGGCCAGTGCTTTCTAATGGCCCTGTGGGAGGGATCTGCACAGTCAAGCTGGCGCTGTCTGAAGGTTGCCTGGTGAGGGGCTGGACTAAGGCACACTGATGGCTGTCCTTCCAGCCCTCATTCTGGCACCAGGTAATGCAGACTTTCTCGGTATGGATCCCGTGCAAGCCTCTGACCCACTGCAGGTGTACCGGTGAGTGTTCGCAGGTCGGAAAGCCTGTGCTGGACCCTTCAAAGGGGCGTCTAGGGTTTGAGTCTCCTTCCGTCTCACCCAGATAACCGGGATTCCCTCTGGTTTTTACAGTCAGAGTTATTGGATTCTCCTCTTCCCTGGGCTGGGACCCTGGGCTAAGGAGCCCCCAAATAAGACCAGGACCTCCCTCTCCTTCAGGAGAGCCTCTGCAGCCTTGCTCTCCCTCCCAGTGATCCTCCACTACCCGCGGGTGTGGGTCCAGCTGGATTCGCGACTTTGCCTCTCCTATCAGCTTTGATGTGGCTCCTTTATATTATCAGATGTGCATGTTACAATCAGCTGGACTTCAGGTGATTCTCCAAGTGATTATTTTATAATTTGGTTGTAATTTCAATGTGGACCTGGGAGGACCTGGGAGGACCTGCTTTTACCTAGTTCGCCATCTTCCTCCCAAGATCTGTCATTCAGTAACCTCAGAGACTCCCGTTCACTTTTTGATGGACTTGTGGATCGTCTCTAGTTTTGAGTTAAGAAAAAAATTTATCATGAAAAAGTCACGAATATTTGCAACAAGTCTTTGTGCAGACATGTTTTCATTTTTCTTGTGTAAATACCTAGGGGATTGCTGGGTCATATAATAAGTGAACATTTAACTTTGTAAGAAGTTGCTAAAAATTTTAAAGTGCCCTATTTTGCATTTTTATCAGCAAAGTATGACATTTTCAGTTGTTCCATATTCATGGCAATACTTGGTAATTTTTTTTTAATTTTAGCTATTTTAGTGGGTGGTAGTAGTATCTCGTGTTTTTAATTTCAATTTCCCCAATGACATTGATGTTGAGTATATTTTCACTTTGCATATTTGACGTTTATATTTATTTTTTGTTCAGTGTCTGTTCACAATTTTGCCTATTTTTAATTGAGTTTATATCTTATAATTGAGCTATGAGTTCCTTGTATATTCCAGATATAATAAGCCTTTTGTTGCATATATGTATTGTATATATTTTTGATGGCTTGCTTTTTGTTTTAGTGCTGTCTTTCAAAGAATAGGGATTTAAATTTCGATATAGTCAAATTTATCAATATTTTTTTCCTTCTGGAGTACATACTTTTTGTGTATTGTCTAGAGATTCTTTGCCTATACTAAACTCAACATTTTTCTCCTGTGTTTTCATCTGGAAATTTTTAGTTTAGCATTTACAAATTAAGCCAATGATCAATTTTAAGTTAATTTTTTTTATAATGTAAGGCAATGTTCAAGGTTTATTTTCTTCCTGGGATATTCAATTGTCCTGGCAACTATTTGTTGAAAATCCTTCCCATTTTGGATTACTTTGGTATTTCTGTCAAAACCTAATTGACCATATATGAGTGAGTCTATTTCTGGACTCTTTATTCTGTTCCATTGATCTCTATGTTTATCTTATGGTAATAGCACACTGTCTTTATTATTGTAGCTTTATGTTATCTTAAAATAGTGTAGTTATTACACTATTAGGATGTAGTGTAGGAGGTACTTTAAATCCTCCGATTTTGTTCTTTTTCAAAGATTTTTGGCTATTTTAAATCTTTAACATTTACATATAAATTTTATTACCTGTTTGTTAATGTCCGTCAGGAAAAAAACCTGATGGCATTATGACTGAGATTACACTGAATACCTGCATCTTAACAATACAGAGCCTTCCAATCCATAAATGTTGTATACATCTTTTTTTTTTTTATTTAGGTCTTCTTTACTTTTTCAGTGATTATTTTGTCATTTTCAGTGTAGAGGTTTAGCATGTACTTTGCTAAATTTATCCACAAGTGTTTTATATCTTTCAATGCTATTATGAATGGTATTTGTGGTAGCCAGCCTCCAAACTGGCTCCCAGCAAGCCTTCCCTTCTGATATTATTTGCCTTTGTATAATTACTGCTCCCTCCCCCACATACATATTTACCAGAGTCGGTCTGTGTGGTCAACAAAATATGGCAGTAATGATGGAATGCCACTTCAGAGACTAGATAATAAAAGACATCATGGCTTCTTCTTTGCTTTCTTTTGCATTACTTGCTCTGGAAAACATGGGATACAGCTCTGTTGGAAGGTCCAATGTTGGTACATAACCAAGACCTTCATAAACTAGAGATTGAGGCCTCCACCAGCAAGATATGAATGAGTGATCTTGGAATTGGATCTTCCAGCTTCTATCAAGCCTTCAGATGACAGCAGCCATGGCCAACATCTTGACTGCAGTATCCTGAAAGATCTTGAGCCAAAGGAGTGCCCAGTGAAGCTTCTTCCAGATTCACGACTCTCAGAAATTGTGTAAGATAATAAATATTGTTTTAAGCTGCTAGTTTGCTAATTCATTGTGTAGCAATCGAGAACTAATACAGTATTATTTTTTAAAATTAATGGTTTCTATTTTACTTTGATTTCCAATTCTTTGCTTCTATCATATAGAAATTCTATTTTTTTATAGACCTTGTATCCTATGTCCTTGCTAAAATCAGCTCTTTTCAGATATCTTAGGATTTTCTATATAAGCAATCATGTCATCTGTGACAAACAGTTTTACTTCTTTTCAAATCTAGATGCCTTTTTAAAATTCTACTTCTTTATTAAACTGGCTAACACTTTCAGTATAATGCTGAATAAAATGGTGAGAACAGATATTCTTGCCTTATGGGGAAAGCATTCAGTTTTTCCCAATTCCTGTCATCAATACTAGATTTATAGTTTTATTACAGTAACAAATAGTTGTTACTGTGAGACCTACACATACTCACAGAATTACTATATTTACATTCATATAGAAGAATATTTACATGTTTAAGTTACACTTTTGAAATCAGAAGATAAAGTACAGGTTAAATTTTACAACAAAGAAAAAAAATACACAGGATGAAAATAGGGTTAATGGTAAAAATATTACTATCTGTTCTTGATACAACATGTGTAAACTTTTTGTCAGAAAGCTATGTCTTCTAAATCTGATTGTCCAGATCATTAAAATATGGATGCCTTAGTGCCATTTTGCAAGAAATTTGTTTGGTGGGATCATGAAATAACATTTTTGGATGCAAATCTAAACCATTTTCCACCAAGTTTTTTGACATGCGATGCTAGGCTTCTTGGATCCCATTTGGAAATATATTCTTATAGGTCTGTAAAACTTCACTTTTGGGCACACTTCATTATTGGGGATGCCACAGGCTTGAAAATCCTGAAGAGGTAATAAATTTCTGAATTCTCATGGAAAAATGGCTTATTAGTTGCTAATTCTGCAGATACGGTGTCTATACTCCAGATGTCAATCCAGTTGAGTAACGAGCCGACCCCAGCAATACTTGTGGAGCTCTGTACCAGAATGCTACTGCCTCTTGTGTGCAAATACTCTAATAGGAGCTCCCAAAACAAGGCCCAAATGAGCCAGTTTAATTGTTTCTTTGTTATCACTAGATTTTGAAATTTTAAGTCTTGGAGAAAAGCTCTTCCAGAGTGACAGAACACAATCCCTTGTACGATTTGGTAGAAATAATTCTTAACAAGCAAAGAATCCATGAACTGAGCAGGAGAGATAGAATCCAAGTATTTCTTGAGATCCAAGAAATTCAAAGATAGGATATAACCTGGAATCCTACCTACATAAACACATCTTGAAGACTGACTATATTTAGATGACAAAATTCTTTTAATAGAGAAATTTCCAGCATTGCAGTAGAAGAACCCCATTCTCTTTACTTTCTAGTCTGATTTTCTTCATGGTTACCACTTGTCCTGTAGTTTTATGTCTACCTTCACATGTAATTCCATAGGTACCTTCTCCATTTTTCTCTATTTTGATATAATATTCAATAGTTATTCAATAGGTATGGTAGATCCTAGCTTATTATTCTGTGTCAGTTGGGGTGGTTGGGGGAGTGGTGAAGACAGCCATGGCTGCTACCACGTCTGTGTTGCTGTTTCCTAAATTTACAAGAGCACCGAGAAGGTTTATTATGAATCATTTTCTAATCATTTTTTGAGTCTATTGAGGTAATTGTAATTTTTCTTTTTTTGTTGTGTTAATATGATGAATTACATTGACTGGTATTCGAATGTTAAGCCAGTTTTGCATTCCTGAGATAAACCCCACTTGGTCACCACATATAAATTGCTTCTGAAAATATTTAATGACTACTTCTCTTTTTTCTATTACTTCAGGCGCATCTGCATTTCGTGCATCTGAGCAAGGCTAGGAGACTCTGCTCCCCCTTGGCTCATGCATGGGATCACAGTCGCCCCTTGGCACCTGAAACTTGCACAGGTAGGATTTGTAACCCTCTGAGATCCTTGGGAGAAGTGCCCAGCTTGAGACATGGGAATCTTAATAAACTATTGATAATTTCCTGCTCCTTTGAATCAATATATTTGTTCAAATCAAATATATGTTCATCTTTAATTTGGAGGAGGAGCTAAAAAATGGGATAGTGGAAGAATGAAGAAGGAGGACTATGGTAGAAACCTCAAAATCAATATTTAGATACTGGCTACCCTAAAATGACAACTATTCACCATTGAAAGCATGGCCCTTTCGGGTCTTAGCCAAATCTCCAGGATCATTTTACATTATTCTTTCAACCACACACACCACTTTTGCCGAGAAGAGTTTTAAAAATACATTTCCCCCCATCTCTTTAAGTTTCTGGTGATATGCTAGCTCCCCAGTGAAGTCCGAGCACACCTTTCTGCATAGGTGCACCATGTGGCTGGCAGACCCACTCCTTAGCCTGACTCTGGCCTGACTATTTCTTCTTTATGCTTTGAGCTTGCTAGGAGTTTGATCAGTGTTTGTTGAAAGTTCAGTGTCACCTTCTTTGGGACCCCAAGGAGATGGATATGAGATATTATGAAAATTTATTTTTACGCAAGAGCATTAAGCCAGGAGAAACCTCTCTTGGCCTGCGTTGGAGGCTGGGGTCAGTGTCCATATGTTATGAATAGGGAGACTGAGACATGGGATTCTGGAAAGGAAACTTTCAGTGGATGAGATAATAGGAAAGAGTCTGAGTGGCTCCACCAAGTCTCAAACAGCTGTCAGCTTCTCAAGGTTAATACACAGAGAAGGGCTAGCACCTCTTGGCTTTCTCTTGCAACCAGTCAGCTATGGATCTTGGAGTCTTTGAAAATAGCTGATGAACAGAGTAGAGCAATGCAGTCTCTCTTTCTCTCTCCTCTATCCCATTTTTCATTCTCTCTCCCCTATGCCGCTCTAATCTAGACTGAGACAATCAGATGACAAAAGAGTTCTACTTTAAAACAAGTGCAACCAATGCTCTGGTTTTTCTTTAGATCATATAAATCATTTGCCTTTTACTAAAACAAGTGCACCCAGGTATTTATAGTAAATGGACTGAATGAGCCAACTGTTAAAAATAGCAGATCTGACTTAATCCATTCAAGAAGATTGTGGCCCGATGCAGTTAGGGATAAAATAAATTAATTCAGATCTAATATTTAGAAAACATATCCCAGATTGGGATGGTGGACTTCTTTTGAGAAATGATATAGATTTTTCCAAAGTGGCAGCAATGATAGGGATGGGCTTTGCAGGCAAAAGCCTTGGCTCTTAGCCTGGACATCAGAAGATCTTCTAAGGTCTGTTCTAATTTTCCTCTAGGAAAATTAGTCTAAGTCCTCTAAGCTTTGCATTACACAAATTTTAGTAAAGCTTACTGAGCCCATAAGGGAGGTTTGGGGCTCAGATTTATGTTTGAGGAATATTGACTCTGTCAATCTTATGGTTGATGCTCATTCAATTTTTGCACATGCTCAAGTTCTTTGAATAAATAAACAAATGCACAACATTTACTGAGTACTTACTGAGTGCCAAGCACCATGCTAGGCCCTTCTCGTGCTGTTTTATTTAGGCCTCATCTTAACCTTGGCATATACTCTCCATTTTGCTGGTTTACAAACTGAGGCTCAGCTAGGATTTTCCAAAGCCATGTTGCTTGTGAGTAGAAAGTTGAAATTTGAACTCATATCTAGCACTGGGGTAGACACCAGTTATTTCTGCACACCTCTTAGCATTTTATTCTGGGCTGTGCACTTTTAGGCCCTAAATCAGTGTTCGTTTATGATGAAGTCTTTCTTGACTACTGCTCTCTTATTATTTATTCTGTCTTTGAGTTCAACAGCATAACTATACTGTTCCACTTCACGTCTACTTTATGTTGTCTTATTATCATTTATTGCATCAGTTAGGAATGTGTTAAGTTGCAAGGAATAAAACACCAACCATTGTGACGGTTTAAGAAAAATGGCTGCAAGTTCTTTGATAGTCTTCCCATCGGGAGTTGGGGTCTGTGTCACCTCTTCTTGAATCTGGTGACTGCTTCAACCAATCGAGTACTGCGGAAATGGCACTGCATGCCTCCTGCATGAGGTTAGGTTGTAAAAAGCCAAGCCGCTTTCACTTAGGTCTTTCAGAATGCTTGTCCTTTCACATCATGCTGTGAATAGCCTAAGCTACGTGGAGGGGCCATGTGTAGGTACTCTGGTCAGGAGGCCCATCCGAGTCCAGTCTTTGGTCATCCCAGTTCACATGAGTGAAGACGCCATCTTGGAAGTGGATTCTTCAGGTCCAGCTCTTCTACTTCCTAGGTGTTTGTGTCACTTCCAGCTTTCTGAGTCTCCTCAGCAAAGGCCCCAGACATTGGGAAATAGAGACAAGCTATTTCCAAAGAATGTAATTTTTGGCACATTGTAAATACTGACATCAAAAAATAAATATTTTCATTGTACTTTTAAAAGTTCCCTATGAAATCTAAATATGATAGTGATTTGATATGACTACCTTCTGTTTAAAAATACACAAACAAGCTTTTCTTTAATAGCCAGAAAATTTTACATCATTCCTTTTCTCCTTGAACTTATATTTTTATTCTATGTTCCCCATAGAATTTTATACTAATGTAATATTCCTATGCTTGAAAGTTTTTTTATTGATTTCTATAGCATAGTTTTCTGCAACAAAAACATACACAGAAATTGAAATAGCATTTTAAAACATTTTCATATGACTAAAAGGCTTTAAGGATTGAAACATTTCTTCTGGATTGAATCATCATTAAAATTATTATTACTATATAATTGAGAAAACCAACATAAATATATTATCTATTTTAATATATAATTATAAAACACAGATGTTAAATTCATTGGAAATATATCTGCTATAAAATGGATGGGATTTAAAAAATTATTACATATATCTGTGGGTGAATATTATTATTGCTAGAATGAGACTAAGTTTGGTATCAATTGCAAGCCTATTTTTTGTTTATTAAGGCGTAAACACTGAAGGATGTTAACTAGACTTATTGTGGTGATCATACTGCAATACACAGAAATACCGAGTAATTACATTAAAAAAGAAACTAAAATAATGTTATATCTCAATTATACCTCAATTTAAAAAAAGGCACAAGTGTGGAAAACATCGTTCACATAAATAAATAGAAATGTAAGGGATATGGTTACATTTGAATTATTTGAGCTACTTCCAAGTCATATATTAAACATCACATAGTGATCTATCACCAAAAATGATTTTTAATGCTCTATCAGCTGACAGCTCAATTAGGTCCTCTTTCGATTATTGGAAACCACCTGGCTTGGAAAAGCAATTGTAACCAGTCATTTGAGTTGTTCTCTCACAAATGGATTTCTTACCTGCTCATGAGGGACATGCACAACCTCAATATTTCTACTACTCCCCTGCTTGGAGCCCTGCAAGTTTGTACTTCAGAGCATATTATATTAGGGTTTGGAATGAGTGAGAACTGTGCTTTTCCTTTGGTAAGTAGGAGGAAGGAAAAGAGAAGATGGGGAAAGAGAGCTTGCCTGATGCCCCACATGCAGGCAGATCAATTGTAGGAGAGGTTGTAGGAAAACGGAGAATTTGGAAATTGATCCTCATTAATCTCTCCATTCCCCCAGACCAAGTTCACTTATACCCCCAAGGCCATATGTAGCCCTATTTGAAGACTGTTTCTCCAAAGGCTGTTAGAACTCACAGAGAAGTTAACACTCTTGGAGAGGATAGATTTGCTTGAGTTTTCTTCTGGCTTATTGGCTCTCAATGAGCTCTTTTGTGCTTAGTGCCTTATAGGTACCATCTTACTGAGTGCTGAGAACAACCTTACGAGGAGGAAACAGTATCTCTATTTCGCAGATGAGAAAGCAGGGGTTAAGGGAAGTGGTAGCCATCAAGTACCAAAGCTGGAGTCCAAACCCAGAGCTATGGGTTGACAGAGCCCAAGCTCTTCAGCTGCTGAGTTGCATTGTGCCTGGCTTGGGGCACAGTGAGCGCAGCTCTTCACCTCAGCTGTTGCTTTTATCTTTGTTTCCTTCTTGGGAAGTTTTTCTAAACCCGTGGTTCTCAAACACCGGTGGCTGTGCCCCACCTCCAGAATTTCTGATTCTGTAGGTCTGGGTGAGGCCAAGAGTCTGCATTTTTGCATTTCTAGCAGGCATGAGAACCACACTTTGAGAACTACTTATCTAAAAGCATGTCCAGCCTCATGGGAGAGATTCACATTTCTAATGGATTTAGGGACTGCTGTTTTTTTCCTTTACGTTTCTTTTAGGGCTGAGGTTTTTACCTGCCTAGAAGTGAGTCTGTATAAAATGCACATTGTATGTATATTTCAACACCTGAAACAACTTTGTAGAAACTTGTGGCTGCAGGAATTTTTACTGGAGATTTTTTGAGTGACATTGCCTCTAGGCGTGTGTGCATAAGGGGAGATTGTGTTTACATATTTTTATCTTTTTGTGTACACTTTGCATACAAAGGCCCTCTGTGTCTTCGCCAAGTTGTTCACTTTGTCTGGATGGAATGTCCTTTCCTCCATTGGTTTAGTATTCAAGACATATCTCAAGGTAATGTCTTCTCTATGTTTCCTGGCTGAGTTTAAGTTCCTCTTCCCTGAACCCCTATATCTCTGCATAGCATTCTACAGGCATGACCTTGCTTACATGGTATCTCTCTCAGCGGGTGTTAAAATCTATACTACTAAGTACTCGATAGATAATAATTAGCTAATATTTAATGAGCACATACTATCTCCTAGACATTTGCTAAACAGCTAACATATACTATTTCATTAAATCCTTACAACAATCTTATTAGGTAGATACTGTTATCATCTCTATTTCGTAGTCAAGGAAACTGAGGCACAGAAAGGTAACTTAGCCAAGGACACATAGCAGCTATTTCCTTGTTGATGTCCCTGTGGCCCAGGACTGACCCTCAGGCTTGTAGCTCCCAAATACTGATAATTCAGTCTGTGGAGCTCATTGCCACTGAGGTACATAACTCATATCGAGAAAACGCTTGTTCATTGATTTGTGTGGCGAGAAATGCTAAGGGGCACGGACACTCTGGGCAGCACATTCTCTCATGGCAGGTTTCTCAGGAAGCCAAAGTATAAGCTTCCGTTTGATAAGCCTGCACAGTAAATTTAGACCAGGGGAATTCGTAACCTGGGTCTAATCTGTAGTGGCCTTTGGTTAAGACAATCCATTGCTGTCACAAGGATGTCTCGGAGCAATGGAGCAAGTCCTTGGGCACTGTTGCTTCATGGATAAGAGAAGGGGCTTTGCAGCTAGACTAGATGGTTCAAATTCTAGCTCTGCCACTTCCTAGCTATTTAACGTTGGGCAAGTTACTCATCTGAACAAGGTGTTGTAATAATGGAACCTAGCTCATAGGCTTGTTGTGATGGCTAAGTTCATTAGCATATGTGAGGAACTTAGAAATGCACCAAGTATGTAACAAGAACTGTGGAAATGGTTGCTACCGTGACTACTAGCATTGTATTCTCAATGCCCATCAGAGATTTGACACATAGTAAGTGCTTAATGCATATTTTTGAATGAATGAATACATGAATGAATGATTAGTTTGAATAGGACTATGTTAAACTCTACTAATGTTTACTTGAAAGCAGTGACTTTCAAAAAATTTTTTTGACAGTGAACAAGAATAAAGAAATACATTTTAAATTGACTAATACACACACAAAAAGTACACACACATATATACACACGCACACACACACACACTTCATGAAAACAATACCATTACATGTGATGCATTCTTCTATTTTCTAGTCTATGCTATTTTATTGTTTAAAAAATGCTGGTAATTCACTAGTTGATTTTATCACCTACTAAGGAGTCAGCATTGACAATTTGATAAACAACTACCTTACAGGATTTCTCCTTTAATGAACACATTCCATCCACACATATATTAAGACAGCCAGGCAGGCTTTGCATATATTTGCTAAGACTTTAAAAGATTCTTTCATTCTGTTCCTCTGGTATTCAAGTTCTTGGGCCCTCGTATTCGGGTCAACAGAGCCGTTTCTCCTGCTCTGTGGCCGGACATGTTCGTTCCATGGCCCTGCTGTCTTTGATGTTTTTCCAGGGCTGTGGATGAGACTCTTCCATGAAACTCTGATTTTTTTCAGGGCTGGATGGACCAGAACTGTGACCTAGAAATAACCATGTCAAGGACCTTGTGCCTCTTTGGCAAAGTTTGGACTTAGGTGAGCAAGTGCTGTCTTTTTTTTGAAGGTCTCTCGTTCTTTGTCTTAGCACTTTGCCTGAGGTTGATTGGGACCTGCTGTGGGGTTGGGCTTGGTCTTTCAACCCACTCGAATGTAAGTAGTCGCCACTCCTTTTCCTGGCATGGGCTGTCGGCTCTTGGGCCTAATTGTACACTGGGGAAGTCTTCGGCTGGCATTTAATATGGATTCCTGAGTTTTGGTGGCTGGCAAAGGTGAGTATGAGAATGCGTTTTGCTGTTGGAACAGCGAGGAGGAGGGGTGGGCTGCAGTGCCATCGAAGGAGAGGGTGGCTGGAGGCTGTCCTGATGTGGGCTTAGAAGTGCGTAGACTCCAGGCAGAGGTGCCCTTTTCCAGCAGACCAGCCCGAGCTTCACTTGCTGCCCTTTCTCTGGTCCCCCTCAGTTTTCTTGGGTGAATGGTGAGGACAGAATCCTTGGGGAAATTTCTTAGCCACCAGCTTGGGTCTTGTCAAGGCTTGCATATAAATGCCGCATGTGGTACTACTGCAGGTCAAAGAACAGAGAGGAGGAAGGCCAGAGGAACTCTTAATGTGACAATAGAAACATTAAGAACCCTTGCTACTATTTATCAGGCATCTCTGAGCTTTGACACGCACGCGTGGATTCTGCCTCTTGACTCAAACTGGCAGCTCTGTCTCTGCCATGTAGCTTGTGATCCACATGACTTCTACTCATCTTTGTTGTTTAAAGATTTTAAAGTCTCTTCCACCGTTTCTTCCAAATGCTAAAGCTAGCCTTCTCAAACCATGGCCATTGAGGGCTCTTGTTTTTTCTGACTTAGGAAGGTGAATTCTTCCACTTGTCTCCCACGGTCCTTTGGTCCCTCTGTTCTCCAACACTTCTCAAAAATGTTACCGTGTTATTATTATATTACCCCAAAGACTCAGTGGTGCAGACTCTTACAATTTGCTGATCTTGTAAGTATTCACATTTCCCAAGTGTTCCCCAGTCTATTTGTTGTTGAGAGATATTTTTGTAAAGTCTTCATTTCTTCCTAATTGTGGAAATGTGTTTCTTGCCCTCTTTCCTTTCCTGTACTTTCTCTATTTAAGCATTGGGTCATGGGTTTTTGGATTTCACAGATTGAAAGTTGAAAAACAGAAAGGCAGGATCACTTGCATAAGGTGACATCGCTATCTTTTTATTTTTCCAGATAATGACAATGACTGTTTACTTTTACCATCACTTCATTAAAGAAGTTGCCCAGTGGAGATATGTTCTCATAGAAGTTTTGCTTCCTCTCTAATTCCGCTTCAGCACAATCTGTTGGGCACCTATGGTGGACACAAAAGAAGGGTTGGACTTTTGCTTTTATCTTCGGGGGTCCCACAAAGAAGAAGAGACAAGCAGCTGTGTAGGATCGTGACATTTAGGTCTGCCTTCTATACAAGATTGAACTTTTCAAGTTTATATGAATGTAAAGATCACATCCTTATGTCTCTATGTCATCATAGAGACATAGGGGGCATCAGTATGTCTCTGTGTCCCCCTGCACCTTATGTTTCTATGCCCCACTGCACCAAAATGTCATACACACTCTCTCAGTGTTTGCTTACTCAAAATGAATTACAGGACAGTACAAGATCAAATTTACATAGATGTTCAATTGAAGTCCATCATGCACCACTACTGTACAGTATTGTCCTGTGAGTGGTAAGTTAGAGCATGAGGAGATAGGTCTCTGCTGACTCAAGGTAGCTGGATGACTTCATGGAAGGAGGTGGGAGATTTGAAATGGGCCCTCAGGAATGAGTAGATGTCACATGACCTGGCAGTAAGTAGTGGGGTCCTTTTGGAAATCAGCTTGAGGCCCAGAGGATGACATTCAGGAGAGGTTATGTCTCTTTTGCAGACTAATCACTTATTTGGAATTTACAGTAGCATGAGGTGGTGATGCACCAAAGAACATTTAGGGCAATGGTTTTGTCCCCTAGGGGACATTTGGCAATGCCTGGACATTTGGCAAAACTGGGGGCAGTTTTGTCCCCTAGGGGACATTTGGCAATGCCTGGAGAAATTTTTGGTTCTTGCGCCTGAGAGAGAGATGCTCTTGGCATACAGTTCTGGCATATGATAGAGGCCAGAAATGCTGCTAAACATCTTATAATGCACGGGACAGTCCTATTCCCCCACCAAACAAACGTCAACAGTGCTATGGTATAGAAATAAACATAAGGGGATTGACAAGAAAAAGGAGATAAATATGGTGCTATCAGTAGTATTCCGTGATCACGAGCAGGGTCTGAAAGCCAAAGTTGCTATTATAGGGTATCATTTACTTCTCTCCTTCTCTCCAAGAAACTCCCTTTTCCCAGCCATTTTCCAATCACACTTTGCTTTCCTGACTCGAGTTGCCATCTGTCTTGTCAACGGTCTTATTGGCTCCTCTTTGGCTTAATAGCTCCAGAACTTCTATTGGCCTCTTGCAAGTCAAGACCCACCTGGGAGCTACTTGGGGAACTCTGGAAGGCTGTTTGGGCAAAGAATAGAATTCAGAGATGAATGCAAGGGTCTTGGCCTTAGGTATACCTTTACCTTCGTGTCATCTAGGCTAAAAGCCCTTCTGTTAAACTATCTCATGGGATACGCATTTATTCAGAGGGACATTTTCAGCTTTGTCAAACATTTCTAACCTTTCAAGTCCAAGTAAGGCCTTTTTTTTGGGGGGGGGGCAAGGGCGTGAAAGCTGCATTTGTTTACTTAAGGGTGACAGCAGAATACAGAGGTTAGATTTCCAAAGTATAGTTACTGTAACGTTAATTCTCCACATGTTAATGAGTATTCTCTGGAAAAAAGAGTTCAGAAAAGGATATATCTTTGATCACTTATGTCTAAGACACTGCTTGGTTAAACAGATATTTTATTGCAAGACTTCCTAGAGCCGTTATTAGTCATATAGGCATTTTGAATTTTTAAGAGGAAGAAGTGATATTCTATATTCTTTTCTTTTTTAGGCTCAGAAATGTCAATTGATATTCTATATTCTTAAGCTTAATTGACCATGAGACACAGTTTGTAGAATGCCTATCAACAACTTATTTTTGGAAACATTATGGTGGAAAAGTATAAACTTTGGAGCGATGTCTTCCTGAATTCACATCTCTTCCTCGGTCACTGAATAGCTTGTTTCTTTGGATAACACGCTTAACTTTCTGAAGCCTGGTGTTCCTCATCTGGAAAATATAGTTATAGGCAAATAATATGTCCTTCACAAAGTTTTGGGTGTTCCCTCCTAACCTCACACTTTCATTCTTTATTACATGGGTCTATAATTTGTCATTGACATGATCATCTTTCTTACTGGACTGAAAGCACTGAGGGCCTGGATGGTATCTTATGATCTTTGTATTCTCAGTTCTTCCCTCAATCCCCGGCACATCATGGCCCTCAATAAATGCTAATCGAATGAATCAATGGGTAATGTATATAATGCACTTGTACAGTCTTAGTGAATGTTAGTTTTCACCTGGCTCTTTCCATGATTTCTCCTCAGTGAATAAAAGCTTTTCAGAAGAGATAGGGAGGATGTGGAGTGAAGCTATAGAAAAATGGTAACTTGAACCTTGACGTTTTGGTTGGCGAAAGGCTGCATGAGGATCCATGCTTTGTACATGTGACAATTAGCCAGTGTATATCTGAGGCTTGCTTGAGGAATGTGTGTTTATCTATTTGGCACTCTGTGCCACAGAATAACATTGGTTAGTTCTCATCTGGAGCACTCTATTCAATTTGGGACATCAACTGATAGGAGAAAAGAGATATTGGTTTCTTTAACACTTCTAACCCTGACTGCTTCTGAATAAGACTATGGAGAGGGTAAGAGAGACATTCACAAGCTAATGAGGCTCTTTCTGGGAGGGTACTAGAATATATAGATTTCCCAAATTAGAGAGCAACATGTTAACCTTTTCTTTTCTTTTTATTTTTTTAGGCGAGGCAACCCTTGGTTGACCTCACAGATTGCAAGGACCTTGTCAGCTTACAATTCCTTATTTTTTATTTTTTATTTTTTACGCCTACAGCACCTGGTCTTCCTAGGTGGCCTCCCGTCCAAGTACTAACCAGGCCCGACCCTGCTTAGCTTCCGAGATCAGACAGGATCGGGCTTGTTCAGGGTGGCAT
>NW_011888813.1:1245260-1247060 GCF_000151845.1 Pteropus vampyrus
CTGATAGGAGAAAAGAGATATTGGTTTCTTTAACACTTCTAACCCTGACTGCTTCTGAATAAGACTATGGAGAGGGTAAGAGAGACATTCACAAGCTAATGAGGCTCTTTCTGGGAGGGTACTAGAATATATAGATTTCCCAAATTAGAGAGCAACATGTTAACCTTTTCTTTTCTTTTTATTTTTTTAGGCGAGGCAACCCTTGGTTGACCTCACAGATTGCAAGGACCTTGTCAGCTTACAATTCCTTATTTTTTATTTTTTATTTTTTACGCCTACAGCACCTGGTCTTCCTAGGTGGCCTCCCGTCCAAGTACTAACCAGGCCCGACCCTGCTTAGCTTCCGAGATCAGACAGGATCGGGCTTGTTCAGGGTGGCATGGCCGTAGACTACCTTCTTCTTAAGAGCAATGTGTTATAAAGAAAAGGGCTTTGGGCTGGTGTGAACAAACTTGTGTTTCAGTGCCTATGTTATTGGGTGAATTTCCTGCCCCCTGGGTCTGAGTTACCTTGTCTTGAAAATGAAGGTTTGGGACTGGAAGATGTTTGCTGGTCTCTTTTGATTTAATAAAGCATAACTCTGAAACATTTGAGGGATATGTTTGAAAAGAGTCTAGACTTCAGAATTTTTTTGTAAGTTTCAGAGAGCAGAACTCAAATCAATAGGGTAGGAAGAGAACAGGCTAGTTGGCTTCTCAATGAGAAAAAGTCATTTCGGGGGGAGGGAGAATGTGAACAAGTCCTGTCCCCAGAGCCACCTGCCTGGGCTGTTCTAGAGATGATTCTTAAGACCCCTGCCTTAATTTTTTTTTAAAATAAACATTTTAGAAGAGTTTTAGATTTATAGAAAAATTGTGAATACAGAGAATTCCCATAGATCTATGTACAGTTTTCCCAAGTATTAACATTTACATTAGTATGGTACGTTTATTATAATTGATGAACCAATATCGATACCTTATTATTAACCAAAGTTCATACTTTATTCAGATTTTCTTAGTTTTTACCTGATATTCTTTCTCAGTTCCAAGATCCCATCTAAGATATCACATAACACTTAGGTTCCTCTTGGCCATGACAGTTTCTCAGACTTTCCTTGTTTTTGATGAAGTTGACAGTTCTGAGGAGTTCTGGTCCGGCATTTTGTAGACTGTCCTTCAGCTGGGGTTTGTTTGATGTTTCTCGTAATTAGACTAGGGTTGTGGGTTTTAGGGAGGAAGACCACAAAGGTGAAGTGCCCTTCACATTACATTGTATCAATGTGATTTATCACTGGTGATGCTGACTTTGAACACCTGGCTAAGGTAGCATTTGTCAGGTTTCTCCAATGTAAAGTTATTATTATTTTTTGCCCCTTTTTATACTGTACTGTTTAGAAGGAAGTCACTATGTACAGCCCACACGTATGGAGTGGGAAGGTATGCTCCATTTCCTTGGGAGGAATTTTCAGTTTTAAATTTAAAAAAGTATTTATTTTGACTTTTGCTTGCCTTACAAGTCTCTTACAAAGCCCAGGTGCAGTGAGTGAGCCCATTTTCTCTCTCTCTCTTTTAAAAATTTTCTGTCTTTTAAAAATTATGTGTGAAAGGACCAGGTATTCATTCAGTAATATGCTGTTTTTCCAACTTAAAACTAAGGACGTAAAGACTCCAGTAAAAAAAAAAAAAAAAAAATCATGGTAAAAACCAGAGAATTAGCCAGAACTTGGGATTTACTTAAGCTAACAAATGATTATCTTTCCCTGTAGAATGGTTACCAGAATGCTGAATTTGCTAATTACTCTTCTGTGCTTCTCCCAAG
>NW_011888813.1:1247600-1252601 GCF_000151845.1 Pteropus vampyrus
GCAAAGTTCATCTATTATTCAATCAACCAATATTTCTGTGTATCTATATGTGTCAGACACTGTGCTAGACACTGGGTATACACTGGTGAATAAAATAGACATGGTCTCTACCTTTGTGGAGCTTACAGATTGTAAGTTCTTTGATTGACATCATGTGTTGTATCCCAGTAGCTCTTAGTATAGTTTATGGCAACCAAAGTCATCTGTCAGTGAGAAGGTTAGGAAGTAGATTTTATTTAGCACTTTAGGCAAGGTTCAGATATATTGTCTCATTTAATCCTCACAGCCACCCTATACATTAGGAAGTAGTAGTCACAATTTACAAATGAGAAAAGCAAGGTACACAGACGAAGTTGCCCAAGGGCCCAGAGTGGTGAATGGTAGAGTGGAGATTAAACCTTTGGTGAGTCTGATGCCAAAGGCAGTGGTTTTTATACCATGCTTCACTCAAGGTTCTCACTGTCTTGTTCTTTAATAAAGAGGGAATGTTTTCAGTAAAGGAGAAAGACAGATTAGAGTTCATGCTAGAGAGAAGGGGAGAGGCTGGACTCATGTGGATGCTGACTTGTAGCTGCTGGAGGTTTTGGCTGAGGATCCTGTGTGGGGCTGATGCAGCCAGTCAGCCCGATGGAGCAGGACTCTGGCTGGAACTATGCTATAAATGAGGCCAGAACAGAAAATGTGCCTCTTCCTGCCTCCTGGATCATTTATCATATCACGTCATACTGATGCCTACCTTTGGCTTGCAATGTAACCAATCTTCTCTTGGTTTCCAAGCTGCTTAAAGCTCTGAGATTTCTTCCAATGCTCTTGTGTTGCCTCGAGATAGGATGCATTCTGGAAGGATGTGTTTAAGAAAGAGGAGAGAGGAAGCAAATGTTGGGCATAGCTGGGATGAATCTGTCCTCCTTGATGGGGCTCTGCTCCAAGCCCAGACCTCTGTCAGGGCCCAAACACCCAGCCCAGCCTTGCTCTGTTCTCCCACTTAATACAAAGCTTTCCACAAGAACTTTGCAATTCAGCTGCTGAATTGTTTTGTTCGTGGAGACTGATGCTGCAGTGTTTGAGGGCCCAGAAAGTCCTCCCTGAATAGCAGGTTCAAGCAGGGTGAAAAAAAGAGACTTTCCTGGAAAAGAAATAGGAAAAAAAAATTCCTACAGCTTCATTCAGATATTTCCAAAGACTTAGAAGGCCCCCTCCTCCTTTTTCTCATAGAGATATTCTTTTTGTCTTCTTTCCCTAAATCACAGTTTAGTGGATGATGGGAATCTCTCCACCATTATGAGGGGACTAAACATTCCAAATGGTCACAGTTGTTTTGTCTGGGTTTCCCTGTGAGTAAAGCCGGAAGCAAGGACTTGGGTGCAGGTGATTCATTTGGGAGGATGGCGACACTGGCTGTACCACTCAGAACTTCCCTCAGGAACAAAGGGGTGGCTCTCCACCTGCTGACCTCAGCTGTCGGTCCTCCTGGGATGGCCTCAGTTGCAAAGAGCTTCCCAGTTCAAGGTCATACCCACTTTTGAGGGGCTCATATTCCATGACTGATGGAAGCCAGGGTACAAAGCTCTGGCCCCTCATCTCAGCTCTGGATAATGGGGAAGTGTCATCTGAGCTTCCTAATTCCTTGGAGGTCAGTGGTGGCTCATCTGCTGCCTTGATATTGAAGGAATGAGAGGGCTTAAGCACAACTATAAAGCTAAGAATGAAGGCCAGAGAACCTCCTCGGTAACATGTAAAGCAGTTTTCATATCCAGCAGAAAGAAAGCAGGGAAAGCTGAGGCCCAGGCCCAGGACTCAATCATAGGAATAGATGAGTTCAAAGAAGGTTAAAGTCTCTACCTAACTTAGGTAAAGTCTAACCAAGGTCAGGGCCCTGGTTAGAAAAGAATGTAACCCTGACACATGGTATGGGGACTTCAGGTTAATGTTCCTGAATATCTTGAATCCCCAGCCTTCCCTGTACCCCTGCACCTGCAGAAATGACCCCTTCTTCCCTATTAAGGGCTCGAGCTCTCCTTTGCTTAAAGACAATGCAAAGATCTCTGCAAGACAGCGTGTGTCTACCTCACAATGTCCCCCACACCCTCACTGCCCCCACTCCTGGCCACTGGGCCAAAAATTAGGGCACGATCACAACAGCTGGCTAGGCACATACTGGGCCTGATAAGGAAGAAAGGGAATATTTCTCTAAGGAGCTGCCTGACCCAGACAACATATTCCAGCAGGAGCTGGGAGAGCATGCTTGGGGCAGCATTTTGAGGTGTTTGATCAAGGTGGGGTGGAACATAGAGTTGGTTGAGGGAGAGTTTAGAATTTGGGAGCAAGTCCTCTGCCTGGGGGCACACTGTTGAGATAGGTCCTTGTAGCTTGGTTAAAGCGTTGGCCCATGCTAAGAAGATACAGGATTGTTGTGGGGCTGTGTGGGAGGAGGGGTCAAAAGGCTGAGAAGAACGGGCATGGTAGAGTGGTTCTACTCAAAGGCCAGAAAACCCACCAGAGCATGATGTTCCATGGAAGAGCAGGAGGATTTATGGAAGCAGCGAGGAACGTGTCCGTGAGAGGGGCACCCTCATCACTGAGATGGCTCTCCTCCAGAGGCTGCGGGCTGATGGCAGGATAAGCCATTACAAAAGAGGGCTCGCTGAGAGCAATGCGGAGGGTAGGATCCTGAGGCAATGGAATTCAGATGATGTTGCTTCTCCTTCAGAAGCCAGGTGGACACAATCGTTGTAGAGAGCAGAAAAGGCATCAGGCAGGGGAGTTTTAGCTGTGGAATTGAGGAGATGGTTAATTGAACATGGCATCTCTAGGGGCAGTTGACTGGCTGCTACTCAATCTGTACAATGATCAGAAATTGAGGATGGATTATCAGGATGCTGCTGACACTCGCCCCAGTAAAAAGCCCCCACAATCCCTTGAAAAGAGGCCATTTTCGGACCTAGAACTTGATTGAAGGAGAGGCCAGGTTCCCAGGAGGAGAGACCCTGTACTATCACAGCAAGTATACATGGTGATAATTCTCTCATTTTCCCCACAAAGTAATTCGTGGCTATCTACTCGGGTAACTGTAATGGGGAAAGGAGAATGAGCTAAACACTTGAAGGACTGACACGAGGTCAGAATCGATGTAGATACTTGGAGACCTGAAGTGTCATCTTGGATTCTGGTTGAAACCTGAACTATGTCCAGATTTGGAGGTATTATTTTGCCTACTCCTTTCCAGTAGGTCTTTCCCCAGTCTCAAGTAATTCCCTCTCACAGACGTTCAGATGGGTACTCAGCGAATCATTTGAGAAGACCTTTCTGCAGTCTCTCCCCTCTGGTACTTCACCCCAGAAATTCTAGCCACCATGGCATCCTTGATTTCTTTCTCCCCAACTCAGAGAGACTGCCAGGCTCTGTTTGTGCACCCTTTCCTTCTGTGGTCAAAAACTAGCTCTATGTAATAACCAGGTGTGATAGGAGGGCTCATCTGACTTGTTTTTTTCCCAGTGATCACAGTCCTGTGTTGCCTGTTATCTCATCTCTGAAAAGTGATGTTCATATGTTTTGTCTGGTTTTCCAAGTTGTTTAAGGTGGAAGAGTAAATCTAGGCCCTGTTACTCTATCTTGTCCAGGAGTGAAAATCCTCTATTTTTTTTTTTTTTTTAACTTATTACTCTAACAACACAAAAGATTATAAAGGAAAACTAAAGTACAGTATTTGGTGGTAAGTGGTGAGTGATTCCATGTTGAAGAGTCATTAGCATGTTAAAAGTTCTTAGAAATCCTGCAATGAAGAAAGCTAATTTCACCTAGTGTTTTTTTGTTTGTCCTGCTACAGGAAACAGGAAGTCGTTCTAGGTAACCAGCTGGAGGTGGGAGTGGGAAGCGAGGGGCACAAACATGTAGGATTGTAAGAGACTGAGATTCAGTCTTTGTATTTATGAAAACCATCTAGCTGTTCTAGCCACATAGTGCTTTTGCATGGGTGGCTTCGCTTGGCCCTTGTTCTGGAACACCCTGTCCAGTGTCCCCTTCCCACCTCCCACCTGGTTCTTCAGTGTCTGGCTCCTTCTTGCTCCTACTCACCTCACCTGCTCACAGAGGCTTTCCTGACCACACTGTCTAGAATTGGCTTCGGTCAATCATTTTATTTTCTCTGTAGTGGTTCTCCTCTTCTGAAACTATCTTCTTATTTACTTACTTGTCCGTCTGCTAGAACGAGATTTCCAGGAGAGCTGGGATCTTCTCCACCATTACATGCCCACAGTCTAGACCTGCGTCAGGTGCTTTGCACATGATGATAACTAATGGCCATCAGGGGTGATCGAGCGCTCCTGTGGGACAGGCCCTGCTCCTGGAGCTTCCCCTGCGTTATCTCATTTTTAAGATTTGTTGAATAAATTCATGAATGGAGCCCTCTCCCTCACCCCCTAACTTCCTACAAATCTGGCCCACGTCTAGTCCCACCTCCACTAGGAAAGTATTCTGGTGGCCTCTAGACCTCCATCTCTATCACACCACTTCCTGCTTGGGACCCACAGTCCATGTGCAGATCACAACTCACCTGTTGTTGATTCCCTTCTTACCAATGGTTAAAATTAATTGGGTGTGTGTGTATTTTTAAATAGCAATTTTACAGTTTGCTTTGTAATGTTTATTATGGTAGCTTGGCTGGAAAAAAAGTTTTCGAACTATTCTTCAATGTTGCTGAAAAGCCCCTAAGCGGGCAGGTAATACCTAGATACGAGCTCCTTGGTGGTTAAGAGCTTCCACTCAACTCACTCACTCCACCCAAGCACCATTCACTGAGCGCGTAACATGTGCCAGGCACTGGTCAAAGTGTTGAACAAGGCAGGCACCACCGGGAACTCCCCTCCCATGCTTATATCCTAGAGAGATTTTATGGTCTTCTGCATATCTCAAGGTGTGAACACATGACTGGGCATCCATTCATTGATTCACCTATTCACTCATTCACCAATATTTAAGTACCAGCTGGATTCCAGTCACTGC
>NW_011888813.1:1255571-1258809 GCF_000151845.1 Pteropus vampyrus
TCCTACAAATCTGGCCCACGTCTAGTCCCACCTCCACTAGGAAAGTATTCTGGTGGCCTCTAGACCTCCATCTCTATCACACCACTTCCTGCTTGGGACCCACAGTCCATGTGCAGATCACAACTCACCTGTTGTTGATTCCCTTCTTACCAATGGTTAAAATTAATTGGGTGTGTGTGTATTTTTAAATAGCAATTTTACAGTTTGCTTTGTAATGTTTATTATGGTAGCTTGGCTGGAAAAAAAGTTTTCGAACTATTCTTCAATGTTGCTGAAAAGCCCCTAAGCGGGCAGGTAATACCTAGATACGAGCTCCTTGGTGGTTAAGAGCTTCCACTCAACTCACTCACTCCACCCAAGCACCATTCACTGAGCGCGTAACATGTGCCAGGCACTGGTCAAAGTGTTGAACAAGGCAGGCACCACCGGGAACTCCCCTCCCATGCTTATATCCTAGAGAGATTTTATGGTCTTCTGCATATCTCAAGGTGTGAACACATGACTGGGCATCCATTCATTGATTCACCTATTCACTCATTCACCAATATTTAAGTACCAGCTGGATTCCAGTCACTGCACTTGATGTATGGATACAAAAGTGAGTATCCACAGACACATAACTCACAGGACAGTGTATGAGGGAAGGGACAGATAAACAAAAATCATAAGGCATATCAAGCTGAATGAAGGGATTTGATATAGTCTGGGGTACCAGGGAGGCATCCTTGATTTGAAAGAGGTGTTCACTGGACACGAACTGCTTTCCCCACAGTGGGAACAAAAGTGCCCTGAGGTGGAAGGAAGCCATGACATTCTGGGAACCCAGAGAAGGCCCGTGAGCTGGGGGCAGGGAGAAGGGACACCCAGAAGGTCCTCCTGTAATGCTGGGTAAATAGGAAATCTAACCATGCTTTTATTTGAACAAATACTTTTTTTCGATGTAACAATTCTAGGCTTGCAGGAAATTGTTCTCCTTCCTAGGGAGAGTGAGAGGAGAAGACAGACATGCCCTTTGAAGGTGACTTCCGGCTGTGGCCCCACGCTGGATGGCCTCAGGGAGCAGTGTTGGTGGCCTTTGAGTGCCACAGGCTTGTAGGATAAACCTCCTGGAGGAACAGATTGATCCACTGTTCCCTCTGAATCCCTGCCCACTTGCAGTGGAGAGGCTGTGCAAGTCAAACATTGATTCAGCTGCCGCTGGGAAGGGATTCGGGTGGAGGGGGAGGGGTCAATGGCAGGGAATGGGGACAAAGTTGGGAGCAGAAAACTGTTAGGGGAGGAGACTTGAGGGAGGCCCACTCAAGGGTTAACTCCTCCTGCCTGTGTCTCTGTCCCTTCTCTGCTCGCAGGCTGTATTTATAGATAGGATAATTGTAGAGGCTGTGCTTGCAGCTCTGGGCTGGTGGGTGGGGGTGGGGAGGCCTGGGTCCCACCTGCTCCTGGGAGCTGCCCCTCCCCCACTCTCTCTTCTTTCTTAGATCTCCTAACCAGACCCAGCATGGGATAGGGACAACCAAGCAACGTCCTCACTAGGTACTGACCACCTCACAGTTAACTCCCCAAACAGCCCTTGGCAGCAAGCACAATAATTTTCCCCAGCAATTCAGTAAGGCACTTTCCTGACCACCTTAGTTAAGGGGCCCCTACAAGGGAACCCCCACCAGCCTCTCTCTAGGACCTTGCCATGTTTTACTTCTTTCATAGCACTGATCATAATCAGCAAAGTACCTTGTTTGTTTATTTTTTACTTGTTTACTTAGTGTCTGCTTTGTCTAGTTTGCTGAATGCATGGCCTAGAATAGGTATTAAATAAATATTTGTTGAATAAGTGAATGCTTATTTAACAGACTAGGAAACTGAGGCTCAGTGGGGTGAAGTAATTCTCAGGGTAAGTGGCAGAGCTGAAATTGGTCTCTAGGTCTGACTGTCATCAGACAGTAAAGTTTAGCAATGGACCAGGAATCTGAAACACAGGGACTAGGCAGCTAAGGGAGGGACGGAGGGTGCGTGTGTGCATGTGCATGTGCATGTGTATGTGTGTGTGTGTGGTGGGTGGGGGAGTGATGTCTCTGGTGGATGGAGCTCTCCTCATCCTGGCTGAAGGGGCAGATGCTCTTCAGCTGTGGCTAATTGTCGGATCTTTTCAGGACAAGCCAGAAATCTGGATTTTTACGTGAAATGTCCTAGTTTTTAAACGCTGGCAACAAATCCGTATTATAAAAACACACCACACAGAGCACAGGTCAAACAACAGAGCTGCAGGCTGGCTGGGACCTGTGGTTCGCAACCTCTGCCTTCGACTCACCTGCCCTGTACTGAAAAGCTGCATGGATGACGCTCTTTCTGGGTGCTGCACGTTGGGCGTTTCAAAGTCCTTCCTTACATAGCGCTTCTTTTAATGATCATGATGCTCCAGGAGGGCGGTAGGGGAGTTTGCTGCACCCATTTCAGAGATGAGCAGACAGAGACTCAGGGGAACTCTAATGAAGCCATAGAGGGATGGTAAAGAGCACTCACTCTCGGCCCTTTGTCTTCTAGCCCTGGCATCTGCCCTGCCCAGCACCACCTCTCCCCATTTCACTTCTCCCCCACTCATCTGGGTATAGGAGGGAGGCTGCGTGAATGCGGATGAAGAAATCCCATGCTGTGCCACCCGCAGGTTTGGGCTGCCCCCAACAGGATTTATGGCCAGCTCTGTGGAGAGTGGCCTTTGCTCGTTCTCGTTTGGAGATGCAGTTAGCAAATTATTGTCACGCTGAGTAATGATATAGCTCTATCAATACACTTTAAGTCTGATTAGTCTTTAATAGTTGTCAATCAGCCCAACAAGAGAAGGGGAACCCTTGGCTAGTCTGCAAACTCTATGACCCTGTTCCAGCCTAGGGCCACCCCAAGAGTGGACTGGCAGCAGATGACCGCAACCCTGGGAGGGAGCATTATTATTATGATGCAGGTAAGGAAACCAAGTCACTGGGAGGTCAAGGAAATTGCCCAGGTAACCCAGCCAGGAAGTGGTGGGCCCCGGGCTTGAACCCCCAGCTGTCTGACCCCAGAGTTCATACTCTTACCCACCAGAGAATAACAGAGGAGGGAGCTTGCTGGAGGCAAGAGAAGTGAGGAAGGACATTCAAAGAGTCCAGAAAGGAAGAGCATGTGTGGGAACTGGGCTGAGAAAAGGCAGCAGGGGGGCCTCAGGTGGAAGGGCAGTGTGGGCTAGGAGGCCGGGGTCAGTGGCCCC
>NW_011888813.1:1258859-1259232 GCF_000151845.1 Pteropus vampyrus
GGAAGAGCATGTGTGGGAACTGGGCTGAGAAAAGGCAGCAGGGGGGCCTCAGGTGGAAGGGCAGTGTGGGCTAGGAGGCCGGGGTCAGTGGCCCCGCCTCCCACAGAGCCCATTCCCATGTGAACAGCATGGAAGCTGACAGATTCAGGATTAATCTGAAGGTTTCAGCTCTCTGAGTACCAGGTGGAAATTTGTATGAAGCATGGCTGGAGCATGATTTGTGAGCAGGGCTTGACCTTGGCCACCAGCCGGCCCTGTACCCTTCACACTGCTCCACGGAGGCTAGCAGGGCCCTGGGCCTCTGCTGAGACAGGTCAAGTGGGTTTAAAAACAGGCAAGAAACAAGAGAAGAGATCAGTTTTTCTCCATGAGC
>NW_011888813.1:1260517-1314203 GCF_000151845.1 Pteropus vampyrus
GAGGCTAGCAGGGCCCTGGGCCTCTGCTGAGACAGGTCAAGTGGGTTTAAAAACAGGCAAGAAACAAGAGAAGAGATCAGTTTTTCTCCATGAGCTTAATGCTCTGTGAAGGAAGTGTGCCATTATATGAACTTATGTGTATGAGGACAGACCTGGAGCTGTCTGCTCCTCTGTGTCTCACCGTTTATTACCTGTGGGTGATCTGGAACCATTTTTACTATGTTTCTCCACAGCTCCTGGTTTTGAGTGAAGAAGGTGAAGAGGGGCAGTGGCTTTCTGTTTTTTGTTGTTGTTGCTGTTGTTTTTTTCCATGGCCCATAGTAAGAAATACCTTTGATATCATCAAATAGTGTACAATAAAAAATGGTGGCAGGAGCCATAATCTCTGTGGTCCTATCAGGCCAGGCCTGGGAGCCAGAGCTGCTGGTGGGTGTGCTGGAGCCATATCACAGCCCAGCCCACATCTTCAGGGAGGTTGAGCTGGTCTGGTCAAGTCAAGAGATGAGTTGAAGGGAGTGGTGGTTAGAGCCCTCTCCTTGAGCAGGCCAGGCCAGGTGATGCTTTAAGCATGCTTAAAATGGGATTATGGTATGCTGATTCCAATTCTCCTTCTTTGTTTGATAGTCTGTGGTGACCAAGTTTTGGCCAATGAGCTGCAAAAATAAGACTGTTGGGGGCTTCTAGGAAAGATGTTTCCTTCCTGATAAGAAGTATGAAAGAAAAAAGCTGTTTTTCCTTGCTCTTTTTTTATTTTAATATTGTTTTGGATCTGAAATATGATATGATGCTTGGAGTATGGCAACTGTGTTGTGGCTATGAGAAAAACGTAATATAATGAGGATGGCAGAGGATTTATGGAACTAGGTCCCAAAGACATGGCTGAGCTGGCGTACTTACCCTGGGACCACCTACCTCTACTTCTGGTCTAGTAAATACTAACTGTCCCTATAGTTTAAGCCACTGTGGGTTATATTTCTACTCCTTGCAGTTGAAGTGATCCTAACTGATTTAGAAGCATAAACTTGGGGATTGTATTCCTGGGTTTCATAAGGTCCAGACTTTCTGAACTGACTTCTAGAACCATTGTTGGATGGTTCAGACTTTATTTCTTTCGTGTAAAGGAAGTTAGTGTGGGGACCTCATAGTCTTGGCTCAGGATCTCCATCCCATGGTGTATTTTGCTCTATTTGATTTCCTTGCGTCTTTTCCCTTTTATAAGGCAAAAATTTTCCTTGGAAAGGAAACAAACTCCCCTGTGAATTCAATCAAGAAACATCCTTGCCAAATGCATTGAAAGAGCCACATATATACAGCTGAATCCCAAGGCCCAGGGTGGGAAGAGGGTCTCTACAGAGCTGACGTTAATCACACACCTGTTCATACTAGGTGTGTGATTAAGTTTATTTCTGGACTCTCAGTTTTATTCCATTGATCTGTATGTCTGTCCTTATGCCAAGGCCACATCGTCTCGATTACTTTAGCTTTGAAGTAACTTTTGAAACCGGGAATTGTAAGTCTTCCAACTTTGTTCCTCTTCTTCCAGATTGTTTTGGCTATACTGAATCCCTGGGATTTTCATATAAATTTCAGGATCAACTTTTCAGTTTCTGCAAAATTGCAGCTGGGATTTTGATAGGGATTATGTAGAATCTGTAGATCCATTTGGGGTATACTGCCCTCTTAACAATTTTATGTCTTCTGATTCATGAACGCGAGATTGCTTTCCTTTTTTTTTTTTTTAAGTATTTACTTGATTTAAACAATGTTTTGTAGTTTTCAGGGTATAAGCTTTGCACTTATTTTGTTAAGTTTATTCCTAAGTATTTTTATTCTTTTTGATGCTATCATAAATGGAATTGTTTTCTTAATTTAATTTTTAGATTATTCATTACAACTATATAGAGATACAATTGATTTTTATATATTGATCATATATCCTGCACTCTTGCTGAACTCATTTATTTCTTCTGAGTAATTCTCAATAGGATAAGTATTTTTTTTCTTCTTCTTAATAGTAATTTCTGATCTCCAAGCTTTCTGAGCCAACCTTGGTTCTATAAGTGTTTTTTCCATTTTTGATATAAGTAAACCGAACATTTAAAAAGCAAATAAACCTGATGAAACTAGATGTTCCTCTCTGTTCTCTACTGGTTTCACTTTTGCTTTGAGTCTGAGATAGAAAGTAGGGTGGGGAATAAACTCAGGCCTCTGGGGAGGGAAGGAAAAATGTCCACTTACCCAGGGACCGAGAAGTGGGGCTCTCAGCAGAGAAAAGAGTAAAGGAGAAGCAGCAGAGAGAGGCAAAACACCCCACACTATGAAGCGAGTTCCCCAAGGGAGTGTAGGGAAGCTGGGGGGTGTAGGAGAAGAGGAGTGAGAGGGGGCGAAGTGAGGGGTTGTTTCAGAAAAGGGCCCATCAGTGTATCTGTCACCAAGCCTGCCTGTCCAGGGTATGGGGTGTCAACAACTTGCCCAGAAAGGACTCTTTGGCATTGATGTGGTTAGGAGTAAAGAACATGATTGGCACTCAGTTCTCAGTATCTACATCAACAAATATTTATCGCGTATCTTCTACACATCAGATGCGTCTGCTGTGTGTCTGGCACTTACACTCATGACTCTTTAAAATGACTGTAGATGGTGGATTATGGTATCATCATTTTACAGGCAAGGGAAATGAGTCTCAGGGATGTTCAAGATATTTCCCAGTTTGTAAAGGACAAAGTCAAAAACTGATAGCTGGCTTCTTTGACTTCCGAGTCTGCTTTCTCCCTACCCTCTTCCTGCTGGCCGCATAGCCTCCTGAGCCCTGCGCTGGGGAGGTGTGCTCTGCAGGCCTGCTCTGCCCTTCCCTCCTGCAGCCTGTACCTCCCAAGCCTCCTCTGAATGTTCTCTCTCAGAGCAGGGTGTCTGTGTGTGGTGCTCTGAGGTCTTCCTTGTATCACCTTTTTCACAAAGAATTCTCAACTCAGCTCTAGCCCTTATGGCTAGAGTTTTCTGCCTTATTTGGCACTTTCCTGGGGAAAGGTAGGAGAGCTGGGAATGGGAAATGTGAAATGCACTCCCTCTTGTCCTCAAAGTCCTACAACCACTCTTTTAAGTCAGTTGGGAGATGAGCTTTCTCCTCGTAGTTGGGCAGACTGGCCTGTTGGATTCAGTTTTATAGAGAAGTCCATGATCATCCCACCAGACCTTGGCTTGGCTCATAATATTTGGTCACCTGGAAAAGCAACTAGGACAGAGTTGGGTCTCAAGCATATCTTTTGAATGGTGGATGAATGGATTCTGGTCCTTGCCCCAGTATTATTAGGGCTGTAATCTGTTAGCGATTTTCAAAATGGGAGGCAGTTCTAGTTTAGGATATGTGATGGGGACTCCCTGTTATAATAGATTCCACCTTCATAAGCTCATCTGTCTGTTGAGTGAGCAAATATTTATTGCTCTCTTAGGAGTTGCCAAGAATAGACCAGCCAATGATTCTTTGTACTCACAAAATTTGGAATTTAGAGGGGGAAGCAGACATAAAGTAAGCAGTTACACGTGCCCCAATTCTGGGCACTGTCATCTGTTGCCGTGTGGCTTTTCGTGACTAAATGACACCTGTCATTTTGCCTGCTCCTTTCTCCTGGTTCTTTTCTCTTCCTGGCTTTCTATGTTACTTCCCCACTGCTGGCCACCCTCTCCTGCCCCTCTCCTCAGGACTGGGTGTGAGTTTACCCTTCTTCCTATGACAGGCTCCTCACCTCTTCCTTTCCGCGTAGCTCCTGGAGGTGTTCTGCTCAAAGCTATTGTTAGTATCATCTGTGAGTCCCTCCTCCACCCTGTCTCCACCTATAACTTCTGGTGGAGCTCCCCTTGGTCAGGGTGCGCTCTGCAGAGCACCTTCTGTCTGAGCACCTTCTGGTGAGAGGTGCTGTGGAAGAGCATCATTTCAGACTTTACACTTCCTGGGTGAATTGCACATGACCTAGTCCTTTCCCCTTGGAGGGAAAACATCTTATTTCCATCACTGTCCTCTTACTGAACATGTCTTTAAAGACATTCAGTGGGCTACGGAATAGGGCCAGGGGCTGGAGCTGTGTGTGCTATTAGTCGTCATCTTCGGTCTTGTCCTTTTTGGGGAGACAGGCTGTACCTATCCAATAATAGTTAATTATGTATAGAATCTTAGAGTCTCAACGTTAGAAGGATTTTATCATTTATCCCAATACTTTTCAAACTTCTTTGATTATGAACTAATAGTAAAAGTACTATCTACTATATAATACATAATCTATACTATAATAATAATAGTGAAAAATATATTTTGCATCATGACCTGGTGTGCATGTATATATATTATTAATACATATGTACATACATATTAAATAAATGTATAATGAAAGTTTTACAAAGCAATACTTACCCTTAATATGTCTATATTTTCTATTTAATTTAAAAATGCTGTCCCTACAACTCACCAAATTGATTCTGCGATTCAGTATCTGAATATTAAGTTTCAAACTGCAGTTTGGAAAATAATGTTCTAATCTAACAACCTAGCTGGGGCTTATACTCTCCCCACAGTCGTCAAGTAGTTGTCTAGTTTTAGATTTCTCTGGTGATGGGGAACTCAGTATCTATCTAGAAAATCAAGTCTATCTTTGGACAGCTTTGTCCGTTAAGAAGTTTTCCTTATAAAAGTCTTCCACGTATGACTGACTCCTTCCTCTTCCTAGTAAAATCTTTTTAAAATAGCAGCATGCCCTTCTCCATCCCTCGGTCTTGTATAATGTAGGAACTGTGGATCAGTGCTTGAGCTGGTGCGCACCAGCTCGTGAGAGCCAATTTCCAAATTTTTAGGAATTTTTGGAGCTGATTATTAAAGTCAATATTAAAAATTAAATTCTAGGATGGAAATACCATACGATGGTGTGCTACTACCGATCTCTGTGTTCAGTGATGTCATACTGGTAGCTTGAAATTGACCATGGAAGCTGGCAGATAGAACAGGGCCTCACCTCCTGGGAAGCCAGTTGTTAAACACTTACCAGCACACCCCTGCTCTGGAGTCACACTGCTTGGGTTTGAGCTCAGCTCCAACACTTGCTAAGTGTGTGACTAGGGCCAGTTACTTATCATCTCTGTTCCTTATTATATTTTTCCCCCTTTTAAATCCCCCCTGCCCCAACCTATGGATGTTGCCATGTTGCTGTTTCCCCTTAAGAACTGGATCTCTGAAGGCAGGGCGTCCCCTCCCACATGCTCGCAGAGTATGCCCAGGACCTGGTGCCGGAGTATGGTCTGTGGCTCCACCTGGGGCGCGGACCCAGGACCTTCTGCGTGTAAAGCAGACATGCTAACCACTACACTATGGAGCCACCCCTCATCTCTGTTCCTTAGTTTCTTTGTCTGTACAACATACATCCTTCTAGGGTTGCTCTGACGATTAAACGAATAAATGCACATGAAGTGCTCAGAACGGCACCTGGCACATGGCACCTATATAGGTGGTAGCTGTCATCTAGGCTGACTGTTGCTGGATTATTTCATTCACCCTGGTAGGATATGGTTTCCAAGAGTCACTCAGCTTGGTCATTCTCCTCTGTCTTGCCCCATATTCAAAATATGAGTTTGTCTTCTCTTCCCAGTGAGATCACAGGGTTCCTGAGAGTAGGGGAGTGGTCGACTTTTTTTTTTTAAACTTCTAGCCCCAGCCATGAGCAGGGTGCAGGATAGATGCTCCGTTTCATTGACCATTGGGACCCCTCCAGACTCTCCAGGGACCCTTGTTCTTCTCCTGTGGAGGGCTCTGGGCTTGGCTAGTTGATATGAAGATGAATAAGTACGGTGGTTGAGGCAGCCCGAGCTGGCTAACATTGCAGCCATCCCAGCTGCCACCAGGTGGTTGGCCCATAAATCACTGGGCCTTCCCCTCTCTGAAACTCAATAAAGTTGAAGGATAAACAACTACTTGAGTCAGTGATGAAGTGTCTGGCCCCTCCCCCAGCTCTGGACAGGGCCTCATGGAACTCGTTTAGGCCCTGATTTCTTTCTTGTGTACTGCAGCTGTGCTATTAGAAAAAGTCTAGATTCTAATAGACTCTCCTGCCTCAAAACACCTCTACCGGTACCTATATTTTACCATTAGGGATTCATTCCTTTTGGGTAAACAGTACTTTCTCCATGAGGTTCTGTTTTAAAATGGTAGTACCTGGGAGAGTGGTGTACTTTTAAGCCTCGGAAGTCTTAGTGTGAATGAACTTGTCAGCTACATTCCTCCCTGCTCCACTGCTATCCTTGGTCAAAGTGGGCATCAATTTCAAAGAAATGCTGGAGGCAGCACTGTGTAGTGTCAGTGTGGTACCCAAACCTGGCTGCACTTTCAGAATCTCCAGGGCAGCCTTTGGCTTAATTAGAAAAAATTTAATTTGATAACTATTGACCTCTTTGATTCAAAATAAATTTCACTCATATAATCTCATTATTTAAGTATACGTTTATATATATATATTAATAAGCAACAAAATAAATTTCCCCTCAAATTATTCACTTTTATCCTGGGAAGTCTTTAAAAAGTATATATTTCCTGGGTCCCTCCCTACAGCTACAGAAATAGAATCTTCTGGAATGGAGGCCAGGAATTTTTATTTTAAAATATTCTCTCCCAGTGATTCTAAATATGCAGACAGCCGTGGGAATTAGTGGGGTAGTAACCCGATGTTTCTCAGTGGTAGATTCTCTGATTCATTTCTGTATTCCTACAGCTCTCTGCCCAGGGCTTGGTGCAGAGCGGGCACACAGTAGGTACTTAGTAAGTTTTGTTGAAGCTAAACCTGAAGAGGCTAGGAGTTGGGCAGAACTGGATTTGAGGCTCTGAGCTCTGCCACATCCTGTGTACCTTGGGCAGGTGACTTCCTTCTTATCTGGGAAATCGGGATGATAATGTGCACTAAAATAGAGTTGTTTAAGGGCCAGTGGGATTGTCCCACTCCCTGTCATGCCTCCCTTCCTGGGGCTGTAAGGGTAGGGAACGTGGTCAATTAGAGGATGGGATAAATCCCATGAAATTTTGTATCAATTACTCAAGGGGCAACTATAAGCCTCCTTCAATCACTGGCCTTACCCTGCCGCCACAGGTCTTACAACACTGCCTTTGGGCCAAGCAGATGAAAAACTGGGGACATTGGCAAGGCTAGAATCGATCCCTTTTTTGCCTGCCTGTGGCTGGATTGATCTGACTCCTGCTTGATACCTGAAATTAGGAGACCAACTGAAGCTAATTTCCAGCTGGACCTGCCCAGCTCTCAAAGACTGTGGTGAGAAAGTCAAGTGACTAGCACGGAGCTTCCAGAGGAAGGCAGAGGGCCGTGGTCCGGGGTGGCAGTGGCAGAGGGCAGTACTCTGGGGGTAGGTTTGGGGAAGAGTAACGCCTCCCATCTTCATCTGTAGGGGAGGGCGCTATGACCATCTTCCCTACAGTCATACTGCGTCTCGCTGACACCTGCTTCTTCCAATCCTTGTTTTAATAATCATCATGCATTTTTAACAAATATTTTATCGAACAGGGAGACCCTGTGGTGCTGAGGGGTAAGGATGGCTCAGGCATCAGCAAGTCCCTGTGTTCTGTGGCCTCTTCCTGTGGGCTTGTCTCACTTCAGGAACTTGGTTCCTGGCCGAGGTCTCTGGTGGAACCCTGGGGCCACTTCTTGGCATGGTGAGAGGCAAAAAGTGTAGGACTCTGCCCCTCTGCTTTTGGTTACTTTGGGGCTCAGCCGTTCTAGGTAGCGAGCCTCCCCGAGTTTCTGTTTATTTGTAAAATGGCACAGTAGTATCTGCTTTACAACGGGGTAGGTATTCAGTGAGAAAAACCCAGAAAAAGCAACTAGCACAGTCCTTGGAACATAGTAGCTGCTCAATAAATGGTAACTATTATTACTGTTGTAATTTTTCTTATTTTTGTCCTCTATTCTAAGATACCACCCCCATTTTAATGTGTCTGAAATCATATTGTGTTTTACAGTCAATATGTACACTTTAGGTGTAGTGTTTTGCCTGTCTTCCCCCAAGAGTGGTTATTCAATCAATAATGACTAAGAGTTTCTCAGACCTGAGCAAGTGTGGTATCACAGAGTTCTGTTTCCCAGCCCTCAGTTGGGACTCTAGGGATTTGCAGATTTGTTTGGCCAGTAACCTCTTTTTCAAAAGGGAGATTAGCAGGTCTTAAAAGTGTATTAGCAGCTAATTGAGCAAAATCAAAACAGCAATGAAGAAAGGGGAAGATTTACAGAAAAGTAGGTAACCGTGCAAAACATTTCATGGAAGGGAAAAATATTTAGAAACTTGTCTGATCTGGAATTCTCCAGAACCCATCTTTCTTATTTAATCCTCCTCTCCTGCCTGCCTCTTTTCTTTAGAACAGTCTCTCTCCTCGTGTGAGATTATCTGTCTGTATGGTGAGGGTGTTTGTCCATTTGTGGCGGGGTGTTTTGGATCCCGTCTACAGGATCAGTCTACAAAATAGTCAATTTAAAAAAATCTAGAGCCTAATCTGATCTTGTAAATGTTCGGGAACAGCACAGTGCGGTATAATTCTGGCTCATCTGCTCATAACTATTGCATACAGAATTTGAAGGTGTCCTGAGTCTCTCTGTTTAGTTTTATATGCGAGTGTGTGTACACTGTGTAACTAGGGGACCTGATATTCCTGAATAAATCTCTTATTGAAATTCCAGAGGATTAACACCTTGTTGCAGGCCTCTAGCGGCCAAAGGAAGCTTCTAAGCCCACCTTGGTTTTCAGGTGCTGGACTGTAAGCAAAGTCCTTCTGGGGTCTTGCCTTTCATTCTCACATTCTTGTCAGGGTAGGAAGTGGTTGGCTGCTTTCACGAGAGTAAAGCAGTGTGGGCTAATGATAATACTATTACTGATACCACTGCCGCTGCTTTAGCTGGGAGCTGACACTTGTTCAATGTTTACTGTGTTAGGTACTATTCTAAACATGTAACTTGCAATACCTAATCTGATCCTCACAACATTCCTGTTAGAGAGATTCTATTATCAATACCGTTTTGTAGATGAAGAAATACAAGTCCCAGAAGACTTGCTTAGTGATTCCCAGGTCGGCCTGACTCCACACTCCAGAGTTCTAAGTTCTCTGCCGAGATCACTTTCCCTGGCTGCCCTGGAGAAAGGTGCTGAGCATTAGGGTAGATGTGCAGGCAAGAGTTTGGGGGGTCCTGAGCTGTGTTGGTCCCATCTGAGCCCCGCTTCTGTCCTGAGTCCCTCCTGCCTACGATCTGTCTTAGGGCTGCTCTTTGTGCAACTGTGGGAAGCATCATTCACATCTTAGTCTATGGCAGAGGATGGCGGACTTGTAAAAGGCCAGATAATATTATTGGCTTTGCAGGCCATACAGTCTCTGTTGTAGCTACTCAGCTCTGCTGTTGTAGCATGAAAGCAGCCACAGGCACTTGCCATGAATGGAAATGGCCGTGTGCCAGTAATACTTTATTTACAAAACCAGAGGGCAGGCTGCAGATCGCTGACCTCGGGTCTGTGGCTAGAGGTGACATTCACAGAGACAACCACGTAGAAGGTGCCCCCAGGATGGGTACAATGAAGGAGACCTACTTTTTGGTGACTGAGGAGTATTCCTGAGAGAGAATGGTCAGCTGGATTGAATGAAACTTGTGTGTATCTGTGTACACGTGTATTCACATAAATGAATCATGCTCCTTATTAAAACCATCCTAGTTTAATAATCCTCATTAAAACAGATTTCAGCATTGTCAGGAGAGCCTTGGGAGTAGGGAAGGGTGGTGCGACTCATGGTCTCCCCGAGTTTCATGTGTCTTTGTGGGGAGGGGTTCCCCATGGTCCCTGAAACAGTGATCCTAGGGATGGATATGCTTTTCCCCTGTTTAAAGATCAGGCCCCAGTGCAGGCAAAACTCTTTCTTAGTCCAAGTGCAGCTGAAAAATGCAATGCAGAGATTCAAGATTTTTCAGAGCATTTAGAGGAAGCCAAAGGGACAAGTGTATATGATATAAAACATAAACATCCAGTTTACCACATAAAGATTTCTGACCCTACCCCAGCCAGCTTGTTTCCATGGATTTCAGAGTTTTTCCTTTTCCATATGCTCTTTTGGTACCTTCTAATGGCATGTGGCATTTGCCATTCTGAATGGCCTACGTGGAGGACCTCATTCTCAACATAACAGAGAGGACCCAAGGCCATCACATGTCACTTCGCTCCAAATAAATTTAAAAAAGCATATAAATAGTACAAGGAAAATAAAGTGTATTTCGAAAGAAAGAAAATAAAAATCAGGTGTAGTCCTTGCTTTCCGGGATGAGCACTGCACATTCTGACGTGTCATTCTGCATGCCCTTTTCTGTAACGTGCTTGATGTCTTTCCTGAGCCATATTATAAATCCATTCAACAGTAATGACAGTGTAGTAACTGAAGGGTCAGTCCGTCACAGCTGAGTAAGCACTGACAGATGTTTGGCGAGGGGGAAGGGGAGGGAGAGAAACTACAGCAGCATGCAAGGTGCTGGGCTGCATCTCTCTTGATTTCTGGGTGTCCTGGCCGGGGTGCTCAGCCTGGGAGTAGTGGTGGGGAGCGGGTGGGTGGGAGTGCTGTCTGAGGTGTCCTTGCCCTTCCTTGCCTTGGAAGGGAGGTAGCAACTGTTCTGCAAATGGAGATGGGATAGAGAGGCAGCTAGTGCCTCTTTCTCATTTTCTGCAGCTGCCCATCTACCCCAGTCAATGATGCTTGACCATCACCGCCCAGATCCAAGTCCAGCCATGTGCAAGGGGAACATCTGTTCCCATGGCTGCAAGGCCCTGCAGTCCTGGAGCCAGAGTGACTGCAGAAGCCAAATGTGGGGTCGCTGGTTGGTAGCGTGTGTCATGGTGGAAAGAGAGGGCAGAATGGTACAAAGTGGAGGGCAGGGATCTGGTGACATTGGGGGCCCAGCCTGTTACTCTCTAGGTAGCTGGCACAGCCAACCCTTTGGACACTGGGTCTCCTGGGTCCCCACAGGCAATGGCTCCTTGGGAGCTCAGCAGTGGAGAGTGGAGCATGGGGTGTGTTTGTCTCTTGACCTTCATGCCACTTGGTATGTGCAATGTAATAGAGGATGGGTTTCTCCTGCTACCATATACTGAGGGCTTTATGGACACAATTCCTTTATAGACACAGTGGGACCTGCTTTCTTCATCTTTTTCATTCGTTCTGCCAGCAGAGCTGCACAAGAGCACAGGGTTAAGGACCTGGGCTCTGAAGTTAGACCAAAGTAGGTTCAAATACAAGCTCCTTTGTGAACTGGCTGTGTGACCTTGAGTAAGAGATGAAACCTCTCTGTGCCTGTTTTTTTCCCCCTGAAAAAGATAACTCTTGTCTTTGAAGGTGTGGGAAGGATTTGTTGAGTTAATGTACATTAATCACCCAGCTGGTTTTGTAGCAGCCATTGGGGTGTTGGTTGCTTCCTCTCTCTTTTGGTTTTGTCCACATCTGTAGACTCCGTGACTGCTCGTTGAGGTGCCCAGGGCATCTGGCCTTCAGAGAAGGATCAAGGTCAATGCCTTTAAGCTCCCTGTTTGATCCTGTGATGGCCATCTGGTCACCACCACTCACTGCTCACACCGGCAGCCTGTTTCCCAGGCCTTATGGGTACAAGAGTGCTAGTGGGTCACGTGGAGGACCATGACCTGTTTCCTGGCTGTTGACTTTACCTGCTTGCCTGGAACCTCAGCCCTACAAAGTTCCTCCATCCCTGACACTTCTGGGAGTATCTGGGGACAGGGGTCTTGAGTGATGCGTCAGAGCTGGCCCACAGCCTCAGGGCTCTGCAGCTGTTGCTGTGGTTCCCAAGTCCCCCATCAGGTACCTCCCCACTGTTTTCCAGTGGACATCACTGCCCTTCTTCTGATCTCTCTCCAGGCCATTTTTTCTCTGAAGCCCTTGAGCCACCGAGGCTGTCCCTGAGTCTATACTGAAGCATGGATCGGTGAAAGAAAGGTAAAGGCAGAAAATTCCTTTGAATGTACTTTTGGGGTCACACAGTGATGAGAGCTAGTGCCCTAAAGCAGCTCTGCATCTGTTTCAACCTCAGGTTTTCTCTTGAGATGTCTCTTTTCACTTTTCATTTCCAGCATCCCCCACTCTCCCCACTTCTGACTTTGGACCTAGTTCCCACAAGGACTAGCTGGGACTAGGTCTGAGCCTGCCTAGGTTTGTCCCTCCTTCCTGATCCTGGGCTTTGTGGGTTGTGAGATCCTCAGGAAGGCCCACAGATCTCACGAAGAGGCTCTGGCAGGTTTGCCCCGCTGGGCTGCCCGCCAAGTCCAGATGCCCAGGCTCAGGCAGGGAGGCCTCATGCCTGTATAGTCATTCACCATTTGTTTGGAGACCCTGATGGGTCATCTGGCCTTCTCTTTTCCAAATGAAATAATCCTGTTTCCTACAACCGTCTGCTTCCTAACGGCTTATGGACTTTGTAATACTCCTATGATCCTTTCAAGTTCAGCTGCTTTTCCTTGGTCTCGGGGACGGAGTCCAAGCAATGCTGAAGCACGGGCATTTGTAGTGTTTCCTGCATGCCATGTTCTCTGTTAGGGGATCCTTATGAGGATACGCCCTGGTCAGAGGGCTTCTCTGGAATTGTGGGGGTGTTCCAGGCAGTCAGCAGAGCTCTTGCCCTCCCTCATCTTCCCAGCTCAGATGGCTTTCCCTTCCAGCCAACCAGCCCTAATGCCAGCTCGCCCTGGAGACCCACCTTCGCTTCTCTGACCCACCTTCGCTTCTCTGGAGGCCAGCAAGTCCACTGTGGTCAAGGTCTGCTCTGAGGACCACCTCACCAGGCTTATTAAAGTTCAGAGTCCCGAGCACTTGGTGGAAAAGCTTCCAAACTCTTCAGGGACCTATGGAAACAGGTGAGCCTTGAGGAGGAAAAAATACTGGCCACAATATATAAAAAAGAAAATTGCAAAATTAAAATTATTAAATGATTAATTAAATATGTAGAAAATATAACTGTCAACTCAGCAACCACGAGTCAATTTGCTCTCACATAATACATATCATTTATATTTAATGTGGAATGCAGATGGCTTTTAGTATATTCCTTATGCGGTGGGTGATGCCCCCACAGTAAGGGTACCTGGGGCCTCTTACAGTCTTACAATGGTTTCTATCTAGACCTTAGGAAGTCTGAATTTCGGGGGGAGGGACCAGGTATCCGCATGCATCTCCTGGCCTTCCCGAGAGTCCCACAGTGCTGACTGAGAGGACAGCTGTTGAGGGACATGAGCTGTACATTGGAGGCTGGCAGTCCCCAAGCCTAGCTGATCATGAACCTCCAAGAAACTTAAAACAAAAACACAGCAGCCTGGGCCCCATTCCAGGCCTATTAAATAAGCTCATCTGGAATGGGGCCTGGGAATCCTCATTTTAAAAGAGTTCTCTAGGGGGTTTGAATGGTTAGTTAAATTTGGGAACCACCGCAGTTGAAGAAGGAGACCAGACCAGCACTTTCCAAACTTCGATGTGCACAGAGATCACTGGGGACCCTGTTAAACCTTGGGTTTGGCTCAGCTGCTCCTGGTTGGAGCCCCAGATTCAGCATTTCTAACACCTTCAGTGGTATTGTCACTGCTTGTCCACAAACCATACTTTGAGCACCAAGGACCTGGACCCTGGGCCGGAATCCTGGTTTAGCCTCTTACCAGCTGTGAAACCTTGGGACCTTTTAGTAAAATCCAGAAGCTCTAGAAAAAAGATTGCAATCGGCTTGCCCTGAGAGTGGAGTCTTCATATAAGGCCCAGGGGTGGTGAGTTTGATTGATTCAGTTCCCTGTACTTGGCTCATTTGTGGATTATAGTGATCTCCTCAAGAACAGGGATGAGACTGCTCTGTGGAGTTCCTGGATTTCTCAGATTACAGCCAGGGATTGGTTCGCTCTGGCAGCAGAATCCAGTTTATGGTTGTTATTTTTCCGCTGGCTTTGTAGTCCCCAGAGAAATCCCTGTGGCTGTGATTAGATATTGTTCTTCAGAGACTGGCCCTCTATGAAATTCTATGAGCTTCCTAGTATCCTTCGATAAATTCCTTTTCTTCTTAATTTAATCATAGTAGATTCTGTTGTTTGCAATTAAAAACTCTGACTAAAATGTATGTGGAAGGGAACAAAGCCATAGAAAATGTTAGAAATGGCTGCCTCACCTTACTGTTTGTGCTGGGTCCAGCTTCTGGGAATTTCAAGTTCTTTTTATCCTTCAAATGCCCCTATAATTTATTTTTTTATATAATGTTTATGTATTTGTTTTATTTTGATAATTTGTTTGAAAACCTCTCCAGGGCAGGGTTGGGTCTTCATTCATATCTTAATTTATTGACTCAGTCAAACGTTTATTAAATGTCAACTATGTGCCAGGTACCAGCTGTCTTAAGCTGGGTTTCCCAGAAAATGGAAACTGAGACAAATGCCTTATGAGTGGATCTTTTTTCGGGCGGTGACCCCAGGGGGCAGTAGTGAGGGACAGGAAGAGCAAAGCAAGAAGGAGTGTGAGCCCCATCAAGGATGCACTATTGAGTTGGCCATGGCTCTGGGTGACTGGGTGATAGACCCCATGGAACATCTGAGAAGCCATATGAAACATGTCACAGGACCACCTGTTTCAAGTAGGCAAGGAAGAAGCATCTATCCATCTATTTCTATAGCCCATGTGTATTAGTTTCCTTGGGCTGCCATAACAAATTACAACCAACACAGAAATTTATTCTCACAGTTCTGGAGCCTAGAAGTCTGAAATCAAGATGTTGGCAGGGCTATGCTCCCTTGGAAGGCTGTAGGGGAGAATCCTTCCTTGCCTTGTCCAGCTTCTAATGGCTGTTGGCAGTCCTTTGCACTTCTTAGTTTACAGACGCATTGTTGTAATTTCTGTCCCTGTCTTTACATGGCTGTCTTCCCTCTGTGTGTCTCTGTGTCTCCAATTCCTTCTCTCATTAGAAGGATAACAGTCATTGGATTTAGGAACAACCTTAATCAAGTATGACCTTACCCGAGTTCTGTATGCAAAGACCCTACTTCTAGATAAAGTCACATTCACAGGCATAGGAGTGAGAGAAAAATTCTGTTTCTCCTTCTACTCATAGCACTACTCTCAATACTTCACTTCTGAACCAAATATGTGGTTTTTTACCTCCATACCAAGCAATTCTCTAACACCAGCCACATGTCCTATCATTTAACTCAATTCTGACATTATCTACCTGGAGATAGCATCAGATCCCATAGGTTGAGGGTTTAGTCCTGCAAGAACTGCCCTGCTTCCTTTCAGATGTCAATCATAAGTTCAGGTTGTCAGCTGTGCCTTTGATAGATTGGCTATAAATTGGAGGTTCCCATAACTCTCTCCTCAGGTTCAATAATTTACTAGAATGGCTCACAAAACTTGGAAAACAATCTACTTGTTTACCAGTTTATTATAAAAGAATAAAAGTCAGGAACAGCCAGATGGAAAAGATGCACAGAGCAAGGGACGAGGGAAGGGGTGTGCCTCCCAGCACCTCCATGTGTTCAGCGACCTGAGGGGTGGTACTCACAAGGTATTTATAAAGGCTTCATTGCTTAAGCCTGGTTGATTACATCTTTGGTCATTAGTGATTAACTAAACTTCCCCTCCCTGGATGTCTTGGGGTGGGTGAATGGGGCTGAAATTTCCAACCTTCTTATCACTTGGTTTCCTGAGGCTATCCAGGAGCCCCAAATTTATTAGCATACAAAGACACTTATGACTTTGGAGATTGTAAGGAGCTGTATGCCAGGAAACAGGAGCATATATGTTTCCTGTTATGTCACAGGGAGTTAGGACCTCATTATACCTTTTTGAGAGATGCAGATCAATCCTTTGCACCATAGTTAAAGGTTATCCCCACTATGTTAAGTCCACTGTAGTTCTAGGTTGTATATACATGTGTGTCGAGCCTTTTGGCATGGCATGAACAGAGAAGCCTTAGGTGGAGGTGAGAAGTCCTAGACATGGACCTAAGGTGAGTGGGCTGTCAGGCTGCACCAGTGTAACCTGTAAAGAGCCAGACTGAGCTGTTTCCTGCAACAGGGGCTGGAATAAGAGATGAAGCCAAAGGATCTAAGTGATGCATATGAGGTGTCCATACTGACAATGATAATGATAGTAGCTGACATTCAGCACTACTGTATGCCAGACCTTGAGCTAAATACACTAGATGAATTTTCTTATTCAATTTTTCAACAATCCCATGAAGTAGGTGCTATTATCCCCATCTTACTGATGAAGAATCTGAGGTTCAAGAGGTGTGATTTACTCGGAGTTAAACCTTCGCTTCTACAGAATTAAGCTTCATAGGAGTGGAGACTTTGTTCAGTGCTATAACCTCAGCACCTAGAATGAGTTCTGGTATATCGTTGGTGCTCTGTAAGTGTCTGCTTCCTGTTTAAACGGTGGAGCTGGGATTTGAATCCCGGTAGGCTGATGCCCAGGCCCATGTGTTTAACTTAACGAACAGCATCAGTGATGATTAGAACAGAGAGGTCCCCTCTCTTTCATAAGCTACAACTCCATTCAGGAGACAGGCCTCAATAAATAATTCTAAATATTTTGTCCTGGGCTGACCCTTGCTCAGGTGGCAGGCATGCATGCAGTAGGTACTACATACACATTTGGTGGGTTGGTACTGGGCTCACATACCACAGGATTTGCACTTTCTGCCTAGTCTGGCTCATGCTCGGTAATTAAACTCTGGCCTCTCCTGCGAAGGCCAGCCTTTGCCTGCCAGATTCATTTCATGACACTAATAAACATTCACACCTACCTGGAGCACTTAGACAGAAAATGGAGCCTAAAAGCTCTGAGTAGCAATGTGCTTCCCCTCCCGCGAGCCTGGGGAACATTACTGAAACGCATATGCTACGGAAACTGGCTGCATCATTATTGGAACTGATGCATACTCACTCCAACCAATCTATTTTTATTTGAAGCACTTACGTTGCATGAAACTGAGCGTAATAACTACAGTCAATAGAGATGTATTTGTTTTTATTTAAACTCGTAAATGTGCTAACGCCAATAAAGATTTTTTTTTCCCTCTGAAAAGTAAGACTTGTATGGAGGAGATGGAAATTTACACATCCATCAAGCCAGGAGGCCTGTTTTCTCAGGAGGCATTTTTTTGAATTGCTAGTGATTTATGGTGGCAGACTGGAGACTGAGGTGGTGAGGTTGGGAAAAGGAGAGGGAGAAAAACCTATCAATGAAGTTAATTTATTTTACTCTGTTTAAAAAGCAGAGGACTTAAGACTAGGGAGTGAAAGGCAGAGATAGGGTATCTGAACAAGATTTGGATTCTAGGAATGTGAAAGCATTTGGATGCTCATTGTCCTCATTTTTGTCCAAATATGCTTAGGGAATTTGGGAATCAGATGGAATGGTGAGAACAGCCTGACTTTAGAAGATCTAGATTTGCTGCTATACAGCCATGTCATTGTGACATGGGTCATGGGCTCCCTTGTCTGTGTACAGGGCAACAATACTGGCCTTGCTTCGTGATTAAGAGCACAGATTTTCTAGTACTAGATTCTTTGGATTCAAATCCTAGCTGTCTCTGACACTTAAAACTGTGTGATCTTGGCTAAGTTACTTTACCTCTCTGGATGTTGGTTGTCTCCTTGATCTGTGAGTGGATGCTAATACCTGTGATTTATAATAAGAAATATATATTTGGTCTTGTCTCTTGCACAGAGCTCCTAAAACCCTTGGGATTTCCTAAATGGTGAGAGCTATAAAGGTGTCTTTTGTTATATTAATGAGGTGACTTTTGGAAAGCCCCTAGGTAACCTAAAGATGGGGGCTGGTTGCCAGGGGACCCAACCATGTGGTTGGAACTCTAGGTCCCAACCCCTAACCTCTGGAGAGGGAAGAGGGGCTGGAGACTGAAGCAATCACCAATGGCCAATGGGTTAATCAATTATGCCTATCTAATAAAGCCTCTATAGAAACCCCCAAAAATGGGGATCGGAGAGAGCTTCTGGGATGGTGAACATAGGGAGGTAGCGGGGGAATGGCACACCTGGAGAGAACATGGAAGCCCTGCGCCTTGCCCCATACCTCATTTTGCGTATATTTTCCATCTAGCTATTTTTGATTTATATCTTTTCATAATAAACTGGTAATCTGATAAGTAAACCGTTTCCCTGAGTTCTGTGAGCTGTTCTAGCAAATTAATTAAACGGAAGGAGGGGCTACTGCAAACTCTCAATCTACAGCTGGTTGGTCAGAAGCACAGGTAACAACCCGGGCTTGTAAGTGAACTTGATCTGAAGTTGATGGGGGAGGGGCTGGTCTTGTGGGACTGGGCCCTTAACCTGTGGGATCTGATGCTCTCTCCAGGTAGTGTCAGCATTGAGTTGGGTTGTAGGACACCCAGCTGGTGTCAGAGAATTGCTAGTTGGCATGGGAAAAACCCACACATTGCAAGGGGTGACCAGAATCTTAATACCTTACAGTCTTACGGTTTTGAGGTTTAAAGAAGTAATGCCTAAAAAGGATTTCAAACAGGGCCTGGATCATCACAAGCATTTGAGTAGCACTTTCATCAGGGGAGCTAGAAAGGCAAGTTTAAAAGTGTTTAGTCCAAAGCCCTTCATTTCACAGCCGAGGAAACGGAGACCCAGAGCAGAGATGCGTCCTCTGTTAGTTTTCTATTGCTGCTCTAACAAATGACCACAACACACATGGCTTCAAACAACACGCTGTTCTGTTTATCCTCTTACAGATCTGGGTGTCAGAAATCCAAATAAAGTCTAACAGAGCTAAAATCAAGGTGTCCACAGGGCTGGTTCCTTCTGCAAGATCCAGGGGGAGAATCTGTTCCTTGCCCTTTCCAGCTTCTAGAGGCTGGCCACATTCTTTGGCTTGTGGCTACACCACTGAAATCTCTACTTTGGTTGTCATGTTGCCTTCTTCTCTTCCTGAGCTCCTGCCTCCCTCTTATAAGCACCCTTATGATTACATCAGACCCACCTGGATACTGCAGAAAAACCTCCCATCTCAAAATCCTTGACTTGTAAGGTCCCTTTTACCATGTAAGGTAACATGTTCACTGGTTCTGGGGATTAGGACATGGACGACTTTGAGGGTTATGGGAAGGGCAATATTCAGCCTACCACAAGTCCCAAAGTCACATAACTGGGTAGCAGCTTAGACTGGTTTTGAGTAAGAGATTTTTGGACCCAATTGTTCTTTTCATGTCCTGGTGCTGCCTTGGCTTTTGAGATGACTTGGTGACTAGCGGGGAAGAGGAGGTATCCTCATATGTCTGAGGCCTTCTCGCTCAGAGATGTGGCTCCTATACCAGGTTACCACCTTCCCATTAGGGAGTTCCTAGCCCAGCAAGGCCACAGGACCTTACTGGAGCTGCCGTATGGAACTTACTGAAGGCATGTCCCCTAAGTTGGCTGCTAGCTGGAGCCTTGGGGGCATGAAATGGAGAGGCTGGATCTAAGGCTCAGCTGGTGTGGAGCTGGGGTGCTGCCATGATATTCCTGCGGGGTGGAGGAGGGCAGTGGGCAGATGGGGAAGAAGATGAGGAAGAAGAGCTCATTCAGCCTGGGTCTGCCAGGTCAAAGAGTAGGTGACGGGTAGATGGGTGGGCAAAGGATCACAGGGAGGCTCGGGAAGATCAAGGACCACTGAGTTCTTTAGAGCGCTGGTTCCAAACCTTCCCAGCCACAGCTTTTTTTTTTTTTTTTTTTTTTTTTTTTTTTAGCACACCCATTAGGATGGCTAATACTTAAACAAAACAAAACAGAAAAAGACAAATGTTGGCGAGGATGTGAAGAAATTGGAATTCTGTACACTGTTTGTGGGATTGTAAAATGGTGCAGCCACTGTGGAAAACAGTATGGCAGTCCCTCAAAAAGTAAACAAGAACCACCATATGTTCCAGCAATCCCACTTCTGGGTGTATACCCAAAAGAATTAAAAAGCAGAGACACGAACAGATATTTGCACACCCAACCATTTTTCACAATAGGTAAAAGGTGGAAGCAATCCAGGTGTCCATCAATGGATGAATGGTTAAACAAAATGTGGTATATACATACAATGAAATATTATTTATCTTTAAAAAGGAAGAAAATTCTTACACGTGCTACTACATGGATGGGCCTCGAGGACATAATGCTAAATAAAATCAGCTAGTCACAAAGACAAATATCGTACGATTCCACTTACTAGGGTTGTCAAATTCATAGAGACAGAAAGAATGTTGGTCGGCAAGGGCTCAGAAAGATGGAAATGGGGAGTTATTGTTTAATGGGACAGAGTTTTAGTTTTACAAGATGAAAAAGTTCTGGAGATAGATGGTGATGATGGTTGCAGAAATGTAAAGGTACTTAATGTCACTGAACTGTACACTTAAAAATGGTTTAAAAAAAAATGAAACAAAAAGTACAAACTGAAAACCTGGAAGCAAAGACAGCTGTAGGTGGAGCTGCTGAGGTTGAAGTGGGATGAGATACCTGTGCCCCGACTCTCCATCTCCTTTCCCCTCCGTGGGAGCCTTGACGTAACTCTGTGTAACTCTGGAGCTCTGTAGGCAGCTTCGAGAAACACCACTTAAATCCTTGCCACACTGAGTAACAGAGCCTCGCTACCTGTAGCTCACGTCCAAGGCACCTTGTTGGCACTACAAATTCTCTTTCATTTTAGGAAAAATCATTCTGTCCTTGAATGGGCTCTGAGTGACAATGGTGGTGGAGAAACGCTAGCCCGGGAGAAAAATGAGGCAATGCTCGCCTTCCAGGAGTCCATCTTTGGGCCCCTGAAGTGCTGTGTGGTGGCTGCCTCAAGCCACACCAGCCTCTAGCTGCGGTGAGACTCTGGGCCTTTGATGGAGGAGGAGAGCAGAGAAGGTGTAGAGCAGACTTCTGCTGATAGCTTCCTCAGATCTGTGAGGGCTTTCTTGCAGGTTTGTCTTAGAAGCAACTCAGGATTAAGAGGAGGGAGGGGCACAGCAAGCAGAGGTGCAGAGCATCCTCAGGTGGCCCAGCTCCCAGCTGGCTTGCAGCTCACATTCTAGGTCTCTGTCTTCCTTGGCCTCAGCTAACAAGCTTTGCCCATCAGCAGGTAATCGCAGCCTGTGAGATGGTGGCTTTCTCCTCCTCTGACTTTCATCTCTGCTGTCTATCTTCCTCCACCTACTCTGACCTCCTTGCCCCACTTGGTCCCTGTGGGCAGACAACTTGACCAGACTGGCTGCTGGGAGCGGTCAAATCTCAGCTGGAGTGGCTTCTGAAAGGGTGCCTGGGTCATAGCTTGGGACAACTGAGCAGTGTCTGCTCCCACCTGGTTTCTCTGGCTGCCCCAAGCCTGCACCTCTGACCACTGAATGAAGTGTTGGTTTTGGCAAGTTGGTGTGGAAGGGATCGGTGGGAAGGGATTGGTAATAAGAGCCTCTCACCTCTATAAAGGGGTAAGGTAGTACTCGTCACTGGGCTGTGTACAGAAAGGCTCCCACGAATGATACCGTCCATGATATTTTAGGATATTGGAAATGAGAGCCACTGCCATATCCTTTGAGGAGGACTCAGGGCCTAAGAATGGGCCATGAGGGGTAGGTGGCTGTATTAGTAATCTTTCAATTTTGAGGGGTAAAAAAAACCTCAAGGAAAAAATAAATAAATAAACTCCAGGCTTATACCTACCTGCTCAGCAGTGAGGCAGATAAGCAGGCTGCTTCTGTGAGAGTAGAGGTTTCATGCAGGAGAAAATTTCGAGCAATAAAGATTAAAATTTAAAAAATAGATTGAGTTCAGATTGCGGGTGTTTTTTTAAATGATAAGCTAAGGTTTGGCTTATCATTTTCTCAGTGTTTTTGAGTAGGAAAGTAACATGGTTATATTGGCAACTTGGGGAGCTAATATTGATGTAATGAAGTTTGGACTGGAGAAGCAGGAGGCTAGGGGCTAGGCGATCATTTAGAAGGGTGCTATAGAAATATAGGGGTGAGAGGAGGGCCTGGAGTGACCCTACAGGGCGTCCCATCCACAGTGTGGTTGAGATTGGCACAGTCACCTATATGTGGAGTCTGGAGGCACAGCCAGGGGGCTCAGTGAATACTAAAGCTTGAGTAGATGTGTGGTTAGATATTTGGGTGGGTATCCCAAGTCTTAGACTAAACCGTGGCAATGATGGAAGTTTTACAGAGAGAATGTGTAAATGTGAGGAGCCCTAGTGAGGATATAAAGGTATAATGTTCTACCTGGGGTAAGCAGATCCCAGCAAGACAGAAGTGCTCCTTGCCTCCAGCCTACTCTGGGCAGCACTGAGGATGCTGCCAAGTCAGCAGAGATTAGGATCCAATTCTTCCCACCTCTGACCCTGCTGGGCATCTGGCATCAGGTCATTGTTTCTGCTAGAAATTTTTAATGTATCCTCCCCTTTCAGAGAAAACCAGAGCATAGTCTTTATATAACTTGCGTGTCAGGACAGGTTGGCACCAAAGAGTCTTTTTCTGTTTACCATGGGACACTTTGTCTTTATTCTTAATCTTATGTGAAGTTGATTGACGGGGAAAATTGGGCTTCCATACATTTAAAACGAAGTTATTGAATATCTACCACATGTTAAATTTTGTGGCGGGTATTGGGACCAAAAAATGCATAAAATGAAAATAGATCATTTGTGATTCTTTTTATTGCGCTTAATAGAAACCAACCCTGGCTAATGTAAGCCAAATGGCCAATTAATAGGAAGAATATTGGGATGGTTGCCAGCATTTTCAGAAGAGGAGACTAGCCAGGCCTATGAAAGGAGAGGAAGAAGGCCTCCTTAGGGTCTCCCGTTGCCCCCTTATCAGGAGTTTCTGAGGGATACTGAAGATCTCTAGCCTCCATCTCCTTAAGTCTCAAATTCCCAAGATAGAGAATCTGATAGGCTCAGACTTTGATTAAGTATCTTTTCTGGGACTGATAGGCTGTTGCAGGGCCTCTGTTCTAGAGGACTCTAGACTAATCCACTCATTCTTGGCCTGGCGGGGTGTTGTGGCAGGCTGATCCAATCTCTCTCTTGACTCTTCAATTTTAACACTTATGTAATGGGTTGTCCCATCTCTTGGCAAGAAATTATTTCCTCTAGGCACTTGAAGATGCTCATCCCATCTTTGAGCAAAACAAGGTAAATAGACCTTATTTCATTGATTTCCAGGCCACTCACAAGCCTGGAAACCCTACACAGTGCTTTGATGCCAAAGGGGCTCCCTGAGTATTGCCCAAATTTCCAAAACTGCTTTTGTAGTAGCATCAGCAGTAGGTATGCCAGTGAGGGCTTCTTCCACATCATTCCTTTTTGTTTACAGTCAGTTAAATGTGTGGTCATCTAACCTCTTTGGACAGTGCGATTGGTATTTCTGTGATAAGTGGGTCAGAGCCTACACTGGTCATGTTGGCTCTCTAAATGTGGTAATCCTGACATTAACTGGGCAGGGGAGTGGGAGAGAGAAGTGCTTAACTGACATTCAGAGAGAGAGAGAGAGAGAGAGGGTGAGCTTCGGGCTTAGGGTACCACTTGTTAAAAACCTCTGGTGGTAGGAACTAGGAACCCCTAAGTGAAGTGAGGGAGAAATAGCTATGGGCTTTCAAAAGAGTGGAAGGTGGTGTGTGTGGGAGCAACTCTGCTTCCTTCTGACATGCTCTGTGAGGGTATAAGAACTGGCAGGGAGTCTGGATCTTTCAGCAGTTGGAAATGTATGGGTTAGGGTAGAGGCAGGAGGAGGAATGTGAGGAGTTGTTATGGGCTGAATTGTGTTCCTCCCCAAATCCATATGTTGAAGTCCTAACCCCCAGGACCTCCGAATGTGACTGGATTTGGAGATAGTATCTTTGCAGAGGTAATTCGGTTAAAATGAGGTCATATGGGCGGGCCCTAACCCACTGTGACTGTTGTCCTTATACGAAGAGGCGATCAGGACACATACATGTACCAAGGGAAGACCATGTAAAGACCAGGGAGAAGATGGCCACCTGCAAACTAAGGAGAGAGGCTGGAAGAAACCAGTCCTGCGGACACCTCGATCTTGGACTTCCAGCCTCCAGAACTAAGCTAAGTTATTTGAGAATAGTGTGATTCTTTCAGACCTGGCTTTAAAGCTTTATTATGCAAGACCTGAGCAGCGCTTAGTCTAGGAAAAATTATTCCCCACTACTGAGACAAGACTCTTCTGAGTATTCTGTTCAATGCCTGATGAGTTTTGTGCTTTTCCAGTTTGGCTGGTGGGAACAGGCACTATTCCCAGCCCCGAGTGGGTGTTAGGTGCTGTTTCCTCTAATCCTTTTGGGGAGTTCTTTCCCCAGCCTGTTCGTTTCCTGACTTCCATGAAGACTTGGGTGGCGGGGACCTTGCAGATCTCTGGAGTTTTCTCTCTATGACGTCCTCTCCGTAAAAGAGAGGTAATCTGACTTTCAGATGGTAGCTGCCTTCAGGAGTCTGTTGGGGTCCGCTCGCGTTATGGCCTGGAAACTCTCTCAAGGCAGTAAGCTGGAGTGGTCTTAGGCCTCACTTGTTTCCTGACTCTCAGGTGTCACTGGCTTTCATTGTTTAATGTCTGATGTCCTGAAAATCACTATAAATATATTTCTTGTTTTTTTTTTTTTTTTTTTTTTTTTTCAAGCAGAAGGGTAAATCTGTTCCCTGTTAGTCCATCTTGGAACAGAAGTTCAAACAATATATATATATATTTTTTTTACTTGTTTTACTTATTTATTTATTAAAATTAAATTAAATTATTTTAAAAATTTTTCATTATGGTGACATTGGTTAATGAAATCCAGTAAGTTTCAGGTGGACAATTCAACAGTAAGGCATTGTGCGTTCACTGCCCGTAGTTAGATTTCTTTCTATCACCACATATTCGACCCTTCACCCCACCTACCTCCCCCGTCCCCACTCTGCCCCACCTTCTAGTAACCACTAGTGTATTGTCCATGTCCATGAGTCTCCATTTGTCCTGTTTGTTTGTCGCTTTTATGTTTATTTTTAAATACTGGTTTTTAAACCGCAGCTGAAGATCCTCAGAGGGGACTTGTGTTCTCGAGTTGCCACCGTTGTCGCCATTTCCTTTGTTCTATTTCATTACTTTGACTCACTTCTTTCACTTATGTTATCTGCTGATCTCCTGGCCGTTTTAAATGGCAATGCTTGAAAGACATGGGACATAGGACAGATAATTTTGGTGATGGTGGTAAAAGGTAGACGAGTAGCTTCCTGGAGTGGGCATAGCAACAGGACACTTTAATCTTTGTATTATTAGTGTGTGGTACAAATACATTTTTATTGAAGAAAAAAAGCGGATCAGGAAAAACTGAATTATTGCTTGGCTGGGCCAGTGGATTTATGGACTTTTAATTTCAATAGACGTTTCTAAGTGCCCTCCAAAATGTTTGTAGTAATTTATACTTCCACCAGGTCTGTGTGAGACTATTGCATATTTGAAAACGTTGTTGGCGGCCCCCTGAGTCTTTCTTCCTTTAAATTAAGCCTCTTGAGTGCTGCATCAGGTGGTGTAGCAGATGCTGAAGGTCTATTGCCAAGTCACCAGGCCCATCTTTCGGTCACTTTAATGTACTGGACATGATGTCTTCCTGTGTCTCTCTGCCTGCAGGCATTCTCAAGCCTTAGAAGCACACTGTCTACTTGTGCAAGTTGGAAATGCTGGCAAAATTACACCCAATGAGAGATGGGAGTTCGTGGATCAGTATTTCAGCTCCTCTCTCATTGGGGACTGATCCTGTGGTATGTTCTACACAATCTCTCCGAGGGTCCCTGGGATGGGATTGAGACCCAGTTTTCCCACAGTGGTGACCTATTCATTGACATACATTTAATTGCCATTCCTCCCTTCCCTGTTCTACTTCTTCAGGTCCTTGCTGTGCTTTCTGGGATTATCTCCCAATAAACTACCTGTACTTGAATTCTTGTCTCCAGGTCTGCTTTGGGGGAAATCCAAACTGAGGCAGGCAAATCTGGTAAGGAACCTTCCTGGAACTCAGAGCATCCTCTCTGCTGCCAGACCCTCCACCCCCAACACAAACGCCCACGTATGGCAGGAGAGATGTCAGAAGAAGGCGCTCGGCTGGCAGAGGGTCTTGGTTGCCAGTGGGCTCGTGTCCACAATGGCCATGCTGACATCCTTTCTATGTTTCTAAAGATGAGCAGATCAGTACAGCTTGGAAGAGGCCTGGCTGGGCCCTCGCTCTTGTGGTAGCTTTGCTGTATTTAAATATATAGGTGCTGACATGGGAGGCTGTAGGCAAGGTGAGATGTGACAGGACTGAGGCCTGCCACTGGGTCTGATTATTTCACTTTCTGTTTAAAACAAGTGTTCCTATTTCTAAGGCATCAGCTACTATAGGTCCTTTCGTGTGTGGATCTATATGAATACTGACAGGTACCCTATGAGCTCTTTGAAGTAGGATTGGTGTCTTATTTTCATAGTACATTTTTGTAAGTTCATTTTTTAGAATAGGTATAGATATTTATGTGGTTTAAAGTCTTCATGCTCCTGCTCTCATCCTTGACATCCACCCAGTTTCAATTCCAGCCCCACTCCAGGCTCTTCTGTCATTAGTTTCTTAGATAAGTAAGCCTTTAGAGTTTCTTTATGTGCATGCAAACAAATATAAATAAAGATTTCTATGCCCTGGCTCCCTACCCTGCCTCAAAGTTATTACATAGCACCTAGTTTTCTGCTTATTTCTTCTCATGATATATCTTGGAGATACTTTCATATTCGTAAATAGGAAACATTATCATTATTTAATAGCTTCACAGAATTATGGTATGGATGTATCACAATTCGTTCAGCCAGTTTTTAATCAGTGGTGATTTGGGTTGTTTCTGATCTTTGCTATTACTTCAACATTGTGTCAATGAATAACTGTGTACATAGGTCATTCTGCACACATATGAGCAAATTTATAGAATAAATCCCCAGATAATGGAATTGCATAGGGTTCATTCATTGACACTTTTGATAGATTTTACTCAGTTGTCCTCCACTGGGGTTGTATGAGTTTATATTACTACCAGGAAATACAAGAGTGCCTGTTTCTCTATGACTATCAACAAACTATATAATCAAACTGTTGGAGTTTTCCAATCCGATGGGTGAAAAATGGCATTGTAGTGTATTTTAATTTGCATTTATCTTATTACAATGGAGTTTGAGCATATTTTATATGTTTAAGAGTCACTGTATTTTCTGTGAACTTTCTAATATTATTTTTCCATTTTTCAGTGTACTTTATTCTTACTCATTCTGATAGTTCTTTTTCTTACATATTCTGATAGTCCTTTATATATTAGGAAGATAAACTCTATCGATGACATGAGTGGGAAATATCTTTTTTGCTGTTTATTATTTGTCTTTCGACTTCCCTTAATGGTAGTGTTTTACCATGATGAAGTTATTTTTATTTAAAATATTTTTTGTCCTATTAATCAATTTAAAAAAATACCTTCTGGATTTTAGGCATAGTTAGAAAAGACACCTTCCACTCTACTTGGTTTTCTTGGTGTAGCACCAGGAGCAGTTTAGCTATCTAAGAGAATGCTATAACTAACTGATCACCAAAGCCCTCCTTCAACTGCCTTTGTTGTAAAATCTCCACTCCCCGCTCCTCCCCCACCCCCAACTCCAACTTCAAATTAGGCAGTTGAAACAGTCATTCATACTCAGGTGTGACTAACTGGTAGACTTAACTTTCTCAAAAGATACTTCTCTTTAAATAAGGAGCGGAGACAACTGAAATGACTTTCAAATTGCTAGAAAGTTGGGAAATCTGGGAAAGAGGTCAAGGATGCTGTAGCATGTGAGAATGCTGGCTGTTCTGTACTCCAGGCTTCTCTCCCTCATTTCACTAGTCTACGTGGAGGGGAAATGATTCTTCCAGTCATGGGTTCCATTCCTGGTAATAGTAGCTGGGAAGCTTATATGGGCTGATATCTGCTTGGAAAGTAAGGAGATTGGGCAGCTTTGGGGAAAATGCTGATTAAACTAACTTTATCTTATATACTTATAGCTGGCTTCTTCCCCGTTCCTCCTGTTCCTTAGACCAGGGGCCCACTGGGTTACTGGATAAGAGGGGGCTCGGCAATTTTGTAGAGTTCTGGTGAAGGGAATTTCGTATCACATGGGCCCAATCTGTCACTAATTGGCTGTGTGATTGCATGTAAGTCCTTGATCTCCCTTCCTTCAGTTTCCTTAGTTACTGAATGAGATGGAAATCATTGATACAAAGACCTCCCCAAATTTTGGGCTTGCAAATCAGGTAGTTCAGGTATTTGGGTTCTCTTGATTGAGGGTGAGGGGAAAGGAAGTTGAACACCCTCATGCTTTTGTTCCTTAAAACTTCCTCCTTAATGATGACCCTGGAAAGCTTGGTCAGTCCCAGCATCTGCTCCCACTCCCTGTCCCTCTCCCACCTCAGCTCTGCCCAGCCCCTGTGGATCCAGATAGTCATTTACTAAATGAATAGTTTATGCAAGTCGTTGCATTTATTAATTTGTCATTTCACTGGACTACAAGGAGTGACTGAAAGTTTTACTGGGATAATCAATTCCATTAGTGTATCTTGTGCTCGAACATTTAAAAAATTTTTATTAAAAAAAGAAGTGATTTTATGGGGTCTTAGCTATGAGTACCCCCTTTTCCCACCATTTCAGGTCCCAAGATTCAGTGTTGCTGATGCTACAGCTTCAGGTTACAAAGTGGGTTTTTTTTTTTTTTTTTAGAAGAGTGGACTATGTAAGTGAAGTACATTGTAAGTCGATTTTATTGATATGCTTGTTCTTGAGTTCTTGGGAAGCCATGAAGACAAAGAGTTTCTGTAACACTCTGTGACTCAGAGGCTGTGAAGGCCAGTTCTCAGGACTGTAAGCCTTTTGACAATATGACTTGTGTGGAAGCGGAGAACTAAAATTGGGTTTTTCCTGCTCTCTCTAGCCTTGCTGTGGAAAACTTCCAAGTTTAGGATTAGGAAGAGGTTTTGAAAGAGAAAGGATTCCTTCAACTTCACTGGGCCAGTTGGAATTCCTGGTTTCGCTCCCTAAATCTACAGCATTTCGGTCAACTTTTCATTGAACTCCTTCTGTATATAAAGAACAGATTAGGTCTCATGGAAGATAGTCCATCCAGTTTCTCTGCAACCAGACCCCATTCTCTACAACTAAGATTCTGCTGTTGGTTCTACCTTCAGATCTTGAACCTGTGGAGAGAATGCCTTGGATGCCTCTTGCTTGCTTACTGAGAAAGGAGGGAGAAGAGGCCCCTAAGAAGGCAGAGGATAACAGGGCGCCCCACAATAGGTCCCTTCCTGGATAGAAACAATTATTGCCACAAGGACGGCATACGGCTGGCATTTCAGTGGCTGAAAACTTACAGATCACATTGAGAACAGAAGGATCCTATTGGGATAAGCAGAGTTAAAGTATATTGAGCAATTCTGAAAAGGACTTTGCAGACCCCTTGGTAGTAAGCGTGGTGTACAAATACAGAATGCAGTATTTCTCAAACATATGTGACCTTGACCATAAAAAATTTTTTTTAAGGGAGAATCACAAGGGGTTTATATTCTGCAAGCCACATTCTAGAAACATTAATCTTGCCCACTTGCAAGATTTATGAATTAATATTAGTTAGAGTCACAGCTTCTTAACCCATGGACTTTCTGTTTCCTCCTAGCTACTCAAAGTGTGGTCCATGGACCAGGGGCATGGGCATCACCTGTGAGCTTGTTAGAGATGCAGAATCTTGGCCCACCTTAGATGTATGGAACCAGAATAGGCATGTTAACAAGATTCCCATGTGATCGGTGTGTACACCGAAGATGCACTGTCTTGCTCCACCCTACTGCCTCTCTGCTCTGGAACCTTCCATGCCCTGACTCAGGGCAGTGCAAACAATTGTGCTAGGTTTGGTTTGGTTAGAAGATTCCTGGGCTTTCTGATCCTACTGGGATGACCTCTTCTTGGCTTCCAGATGGCAATAGTAGCCTATGGCAGGGAGAAAGGCCAGCTGTATAAAAGGATAACAGAAAAAAAAAAAAAATAGGAGACCATAGGAAAAATATAAAAAGATTTTGATAAACCCAGAAGGAAAAGGTCCCTGGGTGGGTAAGCATGGACAAAATTAGAAGGAATTTTAGTCAGATTTATGCCCAAGGCTGTGATATGTTAGGGAGTAGTGGTGGAATGATGCTCCAAGCTCTGCCACCCCCATTCCCTATCATGGGAGGCTGGGAGAAGAGCTCAAAGATATCTTTTTTTCAGTTGAATGTGAGAAGTCCCTGCCAGATCAGATGTTCAACTTTAAAACAAATGGAGGAAAAACGATCAAATGCAGTCAACTAGAAAAATCCACTTTTCCTATTTCATAAAAAGCAAAAGCCCATGTGATAATCTCTCCCTTGGCACATGTTAGAGATTTCTTTATCGTTTTTTTGCTTGTGGCCAATTTTGCCACACCCAGCTGGGGGCCTGGGCTACAGTGACTTCATTTGCATAGGGTCAGCATGCCAGTTCCAAGCCAGTGAGTCTAGAGCTGAATTCTAGCAGTTTTCCAGGGAGCAGGGTGTGCCTGCCTGTGAATGAGAGGAGAGAGAAAAGAGTGGGGAGGTCAAGACACATCACCTCTCCCCTCCCCAGGCACAGAGGAGTGTGCTTCTCAGCAGGACGGTGGAGGGGGGCTGGATCTGTCCCCTTCCTAAGCCAGGACTGAGAGCTCTTTCAGTGCCAGCATCAAGACTTCATTGCTATGCCCAGAGATAAACCCAGTGCCTGGTGTTTACCCTAGAGATGTTCAATAAATATTTATTGAATGAACTTTGACAGAATCAAAACCATGTGGCAATAGAAAGCTCATGGGAGATACGGTCAGGATCCCTGGGCTCTAGGACTAAATATTGTCCCTTTCTAGCTGTGTGGCCCTGGACAAGCTTTTCATTTCCCCTGAACCTTAGTTTAGGAAGCGGTGATTGTGGTGCTCACCTCCTTGAAGTGTGCAGAGGATTAAATGAGACCCCATGTGAATAGTACATAATTAATATGAAAGATTTAAATGTAAAGGTTTTTTTTTTTTCTCCTATACATTGTAATTCCCCAAACCCCCAATCGTACCATAAGGAAATGAAACAAAAGTGAAGAATAAAAAAAAAAGTCTTTACATTTTATTCAAAGGGGCTTAGACTTTAAGTCTCCTTCGGAATTAAGGTTAGAACACAGAGTTGGGTATGGATGATCTTGGCATTAACCTTGACTCCTCTTCCCTTCACCCTCCACATCTTATCGTTTGGCTAATCCTGATTCAGCCACTCATTACCTCTGCAGCCACCACTCTGATCCAAGCCCTCACCATATTTTACCCAGATTCTTGCCATAACCTCCTCACTGGCTAATCTGCTTCCTCCCTTACACGGTCAAGTCTATTCTCAACTTCACAGAGGTTCCTCATCTCACTTAGAATAAAAGCTGAGGTTCCCACAATGGCCTCGGACCTCCCCTCCCCTTGATCTCTCTTATCTACTTTCCTTGCTCACTCTGTCCCAGCCACACTGACCTTAGTGGTCTTCAACTGTGCCAAGAATATTTATACCTCAGAGCCTTTGCACTTGCTATTCTCTGCTTACAAACCTCTTCCCTTCATTGTTCCCTAGCATTTTTCCATGCCTTTGCTCATTGTTACCTTCATGTGAGGCCTTCTCTTACTTTCCTTTTGAAAGTCAAACACTGTTCTCACCACCCACCTGGGACTCTCTAGCCCCTTTCATATTTTATTTCTCTCTCCATAGTATGTATGCCCATGTAACATATTTTATATTTTACCTACTGTCTTCTCCATAGGAGTTAAGTCCTTTGAGTGTTTTGTTCACTGTTGTATCATCAACTCACGGCGCTCTGCCTGATGCTATAGCATAATGTCTTTGTCGAATGATTCAGGCTTGGCCCTTATGTAATCCTGTTATGAGGCTTGGGTCAGAGGTATGGCATACAAAGGGCTCAAGCTGATTTTGAGGACGTTACAGATCTTATCATGAATTAGGCAACTCTTTGAAGAAGTGGTAGGGATTGATGTGTTTGGTCAGTTTGTCGCAAGGGGACCCTGGATGAGGAATATGCCATTCGTCAGAATTTATTACATTGCCCTAGCAACTGCTTCCCAAGTTTTTACTTTCTGAAAACTTATTAATTTGCCTTATTTCCCTCTAAATCTGGATTACATCTCCTCCTTTCCCTCGCCCTTCCCCGCTTTCTTCTTCTGCTTCTCCATTCATCACCTTTACTGAGCATCTCTGTGCCATTCCTCTGACTCATCACCAGCCTCCTGGACTGGGAACTGAAAGGGATGCCTACTTAAATGGTTTTCAAAGTACTGATCCTCCAGGCTTCTAATTTCTGCTCCTCCCATACCCAGCGGCACTGGGTGTGATGAGCTCCATCCGTACATCTGGGGGACCACATACTGAGTCCCTCAAAATCTTCGTTTGGAAGTGCTGTGGTCCTCAGGTTCCATGCAAAGAATAGCTCGAGCTGATATCATCCCTCAGCAGGGACCTTTCTATTGTTGCCGGGCTCTCTTGACACGGCTTATGGTTAAGGACGTGGACCTGCTGTCCATGGCTTTGGGTGTGAGTCCTGACCTTGCTTACTAGCTCTGTATCTTGAAGCTGCTCTGAGTCTCAGTCTGTCACCTTATCTAAAACGAGGTCAATATAACCTACCTCATGGGGTTGCTAGGAGGATTGAATGAGAGATCATGTAGGTTTGGCACTTAATATAGAGCCTGGCATGCAAAAAGTCCTCATTGAATTGTAACTACTGCCACTATTGCCATTATTTGTTGTTGTCATTGATATAATCAGCTCCTTGGCTTACCTTTCCAACTAGGCAGCCCCTAAGTGTGTGTGTGCGCGCGCGCATGTGTGTGTGTGTGTGTGTGTGTGTGTGTGTGTGTGTGTGTGTAGGTAGGTAGAGAGATAGATAGGTGTGGGGGAATTTACAAGTTTTTGTTGTAAACTCATCAAGAAGTAGATTTATAGCTTCAGGGCAATTAATTCTGCATCTTTGCCCAGCATTGTCTCACTCCCAGGAACAAATACACCTCTATAATGGATTATAATCTGTAGGTACATGGAATATAAAACAGCTCCTTGGGTTCCCTGTTGTGTCATGAGAAAATAAGAGCTGTTTAAAATGCAACCCATGGGCAGCCCTCTGGATGGGGTCAGCTCTCTTGCTATTGCCCGGTGATGTCTTTCAAAGGAAGTTCGTAAAACAGATATTGTGAACCTTCCCATGATGTCACAAGAAGAGAAGACAGAATCTAAACGCTGGGGCTGACCTTGATGATGGTAGGAATAAAAGATTTTTCAGACTCGCATTTAACCAGCAAGATCCAGATCCAACGGCCCGACCCTCCTGGAAAGAAGAAACCACTCTGCTCTGTCCTCAGTAGCACTAGGCTCATGTTTCTTACCACGTGTCTCACTCACCTTATGTTATAATCCTGTTTCTGTGTCTCTACCCAGCTCTGCCAGGCAGGGAGATCCTTGAGGGCAGGTTGATGTTTAGGTGACTTTGAATCCCGGGCTCCACACAAGGTCTGGCAGTGAGACGGAGGGAGGCTGTGAAACAGTGTTGACTGACTTCCTACCAGGTTTTTGGGCACTTGGCATACGGTATGTTACTTAATCCTCACCACAGTTTTCTGCAAGGGAGCTGTCCTCTTTCACGCAGAAGCAAACAGTCTCAGATTTTATGCAACCAGCCTATGAAATGCTGAAGCAGTGTTGTTAAATACTCAGTAGGCATTGGTCATTGTTGTTGTTGTTATTATTATTATTTTCCCAGGGGCTGAGCCTGGTAAACTAACTGTATGAACAAACTGTCTGAGGTCAGGGCTCTCTGCAAGTGAGGGAGGGTGCGGGTGGAATGCAGCACGTTGAATTCCTTCTCCTACACTGCTCTGCTAAGCCGCTCCTCTTGACAGGAGAAGCAGGGATGGGACCAGAGAGGATGAGGTGCGATGTTCTTCTGCTCTATGGGAATATTATGCCCCAGGCTAGGGTTCTCGCAATGACTACCACGGACGTGCTAGGTCACAACAAAGAGTGTGGTACAAATGCTCCCTGCTTTCATGGAGCTTACGTGAAATGCCAAGTTACTCTCGTTTTTAAGTTGTTTTTGCACAAAGTATAAAGTTACTCTGTCTTTGAATGACTTAAGACTGAATGTCCTGACGCAGGCAGGAGACCCAAGCTATGGAAAGCCTGCTTTATTGTCACCTGCTTAGCTAGAGTGCTTATGGCTCTTTTCATTATTCATCACCAGATCTGTCTCTGAGGATAAGGAGGCCCAAGGACTATGGTGGAGCCTCAGACAGACATTGCTTTTATAAGTGCAAGCAGAGGCAGCACTGCAAGCCTGACTGGTTCCCTCTTCACAGCCCTGTACGAATCACCAGGAGGGGAGGGGAGGGAAGAACTTTGGTTTTCTATAGCCATGCCAACTGGGAACTGTATTTCCACTTTACAGAGGAGAAAACTGAGGTTCATGGAGGTTAAGCAGCTGAATACAGAGATCTTATTCAGGGTCACTCAGCTAATGAGCACTGGAGTTGGGGTTAAACCTGAGACTGTCTGATGTCAGTCACACCCATTCCACCATGTCTCCTTCTGGTTTTCTATGCTGAGATGCTCTCCAGTGTCCTGGTGCTATGGGCAGGAATGGGAGTTATTACAGGTAACAGGGTTGATCATAGTACTCAATTAAACAACCAATTTTGTTGTTCTTACCGGCCCAAATAGAAACATATTTGGGCAAAATCAAGCCATTTTTATCCTGAGAAGAGTTCTAATGATGCCTCTAAAGGAGGATATCAGTGTCCCCCCTCCATCAGGCATGCGTGGGTTCTGTGGCTGGCTCAGTAACAGGAGTGGTTTGCAAGAACCAATGACTAAGGCATCTGTTGAATTTCAGGGTACTGCTTGTGTTGGGAGAAAAGATGTGCATCAAGTGTGAAAATCCAGGTTGTGGTCTGATTTTACATACTGGCCATCCTGGAATAATGGTGCTCACTCACATAGAATGGTATATAGAAGCAAACATGCTTAGAGTAGCCCCTGATAGGCCACAAGCTTAGATTCAGGACACTTATAATGATTTGGAACATATTTGTGAAGTATCAACCATGTCCAAGCCACTCGCTTATGGCTGTGTGGTGGGTCACATGGTCTGGATTCCCCAGGATCCCAGTAGTTTTTGGCAGGAAGAAAAGAATGAGCTAAGATTGGCTTGGGGAAGAGGGTGCAACTATTAAACTGTAAAGCTTCCAAGACTTAGAAAATTGGCTCTCATACTTTGATGTCCCAAAATTTTATCTGGGAAACTTGTTAAAAATGCAGATGTCTAAACTCTACCTCAAGAGGGTCTGGGGAGGGGCCAGCCTGGGCATCTGTATGTAATAAGCATCTCTGGTGATTCTGATATGAATGGTTCATGGACCACTTTGAGAACACATGGCTCAAGGTCTGAGGGGGTCCGGCATTAAAGCGTAGGAGGCTGAACTCCTGAAGTGAGACAGGAATATCCTGGCAAAGATAATTCTTGGTGTTGGGAGCACCCAGCACTAATGGTCACAAGGCAGCAGGATGGTGAGGTGTTGCTGTACTTTAGGATGGGGCTTCAATCCCAATGAGTGAACTGGAGTGAAACCAAGGAAGAGCCATGGCAGAAGGCTAGGCAAGCTGGCTGAACATGTGGAGTTAGATTTGGAGGTTTTCACCCACAACTCATGGAGACCTGCAGGGGCCAAATTCAACTCTGACACATTGAACATGGAGTGTGAGATCAGTAGATGCCAATGGAGAAGGCATCACCATGTAGCTCATGGCAAGAGGCTAAAAGAACAGTAATGCAAAAGCGATGTGGAAGGTCCAAGTTAGAAGCGGGTGGTATGTCTGATTTGAAAAAGAAATCAGTGGCTTTCCAGTGCACTTAAAACGTCAGCCTGCAGTGATCTGGCTGCTGCCAGCTGTCTCAACCCCCCTTGATTTTTGTCCCCCTCATTCATTATGTTCCAGATAACTTTCGAAGAACATAATTCTTTAGAGATGCCAAGGTCTTTCTCCACTTAAGGGCTTCCCAAATCTCTTTCCTTTGCCTGGAGACCTTCCTATGCCTTTTCCATCAGGTATGTTTTATGAAAGGGCTGATGACCCTGAGTGACTTCTATTGCTCCTATTCCCAGCCTTTCGGAAGAAACCGAAGGCCCAATGATGTAAGCCCTCTGACTTTTGCCAGGATCCATTCCAGGGGACTCCTGTGGCTTTCACTTCTGTCTCTGGGTATAGGATTTGGGGTGGCAGAGGAGAAGAGGGCATTGAGTCCAGTTAAAATTGGCACGTTTTTGGGAAGGGTGAGGAAGTAGATGCCAATTGGGCTCTCCCTAATGAATCAGAGATGTCTCAAAGGTTGGTCAAATTCAAGTGACATCTGGCTTCTGAATTTGATAGTGGTCATAAGTCCAAGAATGGTCTGTGGTTAAGAGGCAGAGGTAGGTAATGAGGAAAGGACTGGAGGTTAACAGAGGCAAACTTGAGCATCTGCATATCCCCTAGTACTCTGCTAGCACAGAGACCTCTACCTCCTTACATCTACACTCATACAAATGCACCTGGGGGTGTGTGTGTATATGCGTGAGCATATATAACATACAGAATGCTTGAACAGCCCAGGAAACATGTTCGGGAGCTTTGAGAATGTCTCAGTTTGAGGTCCCAACACGTCTGGGAGAATCAACAGGCAGGGATGACAAGGTCACTCATGGTCACTACTAACTGGCCGGCTCTAGGTATTTATTCAGTGGCTCATTGGCTCAGCCAGATCTGTGATGGGCAAGCAGTCCATTTTCATATTACAAATTTCTTTATCCTCACAGGAGGGACCGGTAAATGAGGACTCCAAGTGTGTATCATCTTCATTTTGGGGAGTAGATTCTGATTTGTCTTTCAGTACTCTAATTTCTCAGGAGGGCAGACCTACCTCTGCCTTCCTCACCATCTCTCTCATCTCCTTGGAGCCTTCACGATTCCCTGTGTCAAACGGTACAGGCCAACTCATTCTTCGGCTCTCAGCTAGGATTTCACTGCTCCAGAGATGGCTTCCCTAACCTCTCACTCTAAGGGGGTCGCCTGACAGTCCTCCCCCTATTCTTATCTTGGAGAACCCTCCTGGCTCTTATCACATTTGTGGATATTACTTTAGATACATTATTTATGTATTTATCCCCTCCCCTGCCCCACTAGCCTGTAAGTACCGTGCAGGAATTATCACGTTTGCCTTCATCACCCGTTGCCTCTCCAAATATGTTGGAGACACTGTGCTTCTCAATAATTTTGTTGAAAGAGGAAAGGATGAAGGAATGGAGATCTGGTTCTTAGAGAATCAATAGGTCTTTGGTGGAAAGACAGCCGGGAAGTCATAAAAGACAAGGGCAATGACATGGGGGAATTGATGCCTGAAGTTTTGGGGTTACCTTGGGTAAATCCGTAGGTTAAAGCACAGGGTTTGTGTAGGTGCAGAGTGGAAGACGTCGTTAGGAAGGTCGTCTGGGACCAGCACACAGGGTTTGAATTCTGAGCTTAGGTTGGACTTTTTTTAGGCAATGGGCAGCCCCTAGGGGTTTCAGAGCAGGCGAGTGATGAAAACAATGGGGGAACTGCTCGGATGGTGGTATCCTGCGTGAGTGGAGAGGCAGAAGCCAGAGGAAGGAAAGCAGGAGGAGGCTGTTGCGGCAGCAGCCCAGGCAGGAGGCAGTCGAGGCCCCAACCAGAGCAGCGACAGTTGGAGTGAGAGGGAGAAACAGATGCGAGAGACGGAAAGGAAGAAATGACAGACTTTGGTGGCTGATTGGATGTGGGGGCGAGGGAATTTCTCAGCCATTCAAGGGAAAAATGCCACCTCCCTCCTCTTGCTAACTTCAGCTCAAAGGCAAGAGTGTATCAGTGACAAAGCGCTGGCGTGATCTGAGTCTGGAAGCATCTGTAGAAAATGATGAAGTACAGGCAGCTGAATGTGAATGAGAAAAAATGTGTGTCACTAAGTGGTCCTATTGCAAAATGCGGAAGGAAGCCAGCATTTATTAAAAAAAAGAAAAAAAAAAAATCTGCCGGGAACACACTGCTCCATCCCTTCCAGTGGCTGAATTGTTCTGGAGGAATTTGCTCCACCCACCTGTCTTTCATGTGAGCCGCTTGTCCTTGAAAGAGAATTGAAATAATGGGAAGAGGTAGCCCCAGGAGTCTTGGGTTGCTTTCCGTCCATTAGATTAGCCTGAACTTCAGCCACGTCTGAGATGAGACATCCTGTCCTTCCTGCTAAAATATACAGACTTTCAGGGAGATTTAAAAAAAAGAAAGAAAACAGTTCATGAAAGCTACCACTGGCTTTGGTAGGGGTCCACAAACTATATGGACTTCTACAAGGCACTTGGCCATTTCAGGCCTCGATCTCCTCACTCGTCAGGTCTGGACGAGAATAAGACTCTGCTGGGTCAACCTGTGATTCCGCGGCCCAATGGAGCTTGTGGAGGGTGGCTTCGATCAGTGGAGAAGGATCTTACAAACTTTATTTAGGTGCTAAGTGGAGTGAAAGCATTCAAGGGAACATCTTTTTTCCCTCTGAGCTCTAATATTTCCTTCGCACACACCCCCAATACCTATCTCTTAAACAGAGCCACTCTCTGACAGACCGCTTACTGTTTTGGCTGAGGACATTTCATCTTCATTTTCCACTGGGTGATATGTAGGGTTAATGTAATTTTAATGTGTTTTTCATTCATCAGACTCATTGCTATTTCTCTGGAGGGCAGTAGAGTATCGTTATTAAGAAGGAAGCAGGTAAATTAATTAGTGGGAAGCCAGAATTTGAACCCAGGAAGTCTAGCTCCGAGGCCCATGGCTACACACTACTTAATGCCAGTACCTTTGTATTAGTTAGCTTAGGCTGCCATAACAAAATATTATAGACTAGGTGGCTTTAAAAACAAAAATTTGTTTCTCAAATTTTTGGGGACCGAAAGTCCAAGATTAAGGTGTTAGCAAGTTTGGCTTGCAGATGGCCACCTTCTCCCTGTGCCTTTACAGGGTCTTCCCTTTGTGCCTGAACATCCCTGGTGTCTCCCTCTTCTTAAAAGGACACTAGTCCTGTCGGATTAGAGCCCCACCTTTGTGACCTCACTTAACCTTAATTACCCCTTAAAGATCCTATCTCCACCTACAGTCACATTGGGGGTTAGAGCTTCAATGTAGGAATTTTGGGGGAACACAATCAGTTCATAATAACCTTCCCCATGGATTTGTTGAGAGGATGAAATGAGATGATTGCATGTGAAAAGTACACACCTTGAACAATGATGCCCGGCATACAGTTACTGCTCAGAGCCATTGTTGTTATTTTTTAATGTGGATGTAAGGAAGGGACTAAAACTGTTACAATGTGTCAAGAGCTCTCAAGGAGAATTTTTCCTCTTCTTCGCATGTCCACCACTACTACGCTTAGCACCTAAACCATCACTATCTCTTGCCCGGAGTCCCACAGCAGCCTCCTGCCTGTTCTTTCAGGTTCCACATTGGTCTCTATAGTCCATTAGCCACACAGGCATGATCTTTCATAACTTAAGTCAGATAGTGCCCCTCATTTACCTAAAATCTCTGGCTCTCTACTAAACTTGGATTAATTAATCATGGCTTCCAATCCCTGGGTGATCCAGCCCCTGTTCTTTTCTCTTACCTCATCTCCTACCAGAGTGCCCCTTACTCATTATGGCCTCCTTTCTGTTTCTTGAAAACATTAAGCAAATTCTAACATTAGGGCCTTTGTACTTGCTTGTCTTTAATCCTCAAACCCTTTCCCCAAATATCTGTTGGGCTTGCTACTTTCTCTTATCCATATTTAAGCTCCTCCCTGCCACTCTGCCTAAAGGACTTTCCTCTCCCATAGGTACTCTCTCCCCTATTACCTTGTTTTATTTTCTTCATAGCACTTATCGTTGTCTAAGTGACCTCATTTATTTATTTACTTGCTTATTATCTTTTTTCTCACTATACACTCTATAAATGAAGGGATGTTTTATCTTTGGTTCGCTATTGTAATTCCAGTGCATGGAATATAAGCTCAAAGCACATTATTTGAATGAGTAAATGAATGATCTGGAATCTGGAGATTCAGGTTGGAGGGGACTGTCCAGGAGAAATATCCCCAAATTAAAGATGAAGAGCAGCCTTTGCCTTGACCATCTTGATTCATCTCTTGGCCCTGATGGATTTCACCTGCACTGCCCAGGCCCAGGGGCCATGCTGTCTGGACTAGAGAGTACTTTCCAAAATGTAGTACCCACTCTCCCTATGGTGATAGTCTAAATATTTAACAACCAGTGTAGCAACAACACTGACCATTCATCTGTAAACATCTAGTACAGCTGAACTAATGTGTATTTGCCAAATGTCAGCTCTGACTTCCCTATCAATCTCCTCCCCAGAAGATGGGGAACAGAGTTTTTCCTGTTGCCAACGATGAAGTGGCTTTACCCCATCAACCTCCCCTCCCTCCGCCCCCCACACCATGTAGTCTTTTCCTGTGGAATGCTTCATTTTCCTCATTACAGCGGAAAACCCTTTTTGTATCTTGGGACAAAAGCCTGCCAAGTACATTTATTCATTCAATGAGTATTTCTTGAATACCTTTTATGTGTCAGACACTATGCTGGATGCTGGGGACAGGGTAATGAATAAACGGATGCTAGTTACCTCCCTTATGGAACTTACATTCAAGAATATTCCAATATTTCTGCCCAGTTCTTTATAAAGTATAAATTACAAAGTTATCGTAGGGTTGGAGATGGGAGTAATGAAGGAGAAACCACATTTGAGGCGAAGGGGGAGGGTCTCCTGCTTAGCTCTTGCCAATATCAACTTCCATTCCAGCAGGTAGAAAATTTTCCCCTGTACTCACCTTTTCTGGGTCCTGCTCCCAAATGGGTTGCTTACCTGGAACCATGCCAAACCACCTGTCTGACGGCATGCATGGCTGCTGCCCAGAGGCACTGACCCCATCGTGCTGGACACTGTGGATACTGATGCTGCCTTAAGTCATATTAAGCTGTTCCAGGCTTTTTAGACAACGGTTTAAGAGTTTCATTTCCTAAGCCCTGCCTTCCTTTTAACATTCTCTCATTTTCTCTCAGCAGACCACTGAGTCTCAACACGATTCTCAGTGGAGTTGCTCCATGTATTGACAGCTACAGAGCCCCAGAAGCCTCCTCCTTTACTTCTTCTACACAGGACGTCCTATGACACCGGTAGGAAGGTGTGTGCACCTAATCTTTTAAATGTTAATGTATGCCAGCTACTTCTAGTGGAGTTCTGTCAGATCCCTTTACACCAGGACTGCTCTGCTAGTTCTTTTCTGCTAACTCATTTGCTTTTGGTAATTTTGTCTCCTGAATCATGACCGGTTTGGGTATACGCCCTCATTTGGCTCTTAATATCCCCCATTCCAACAGTTAGTAAAATGTTTTAGTTAGGAAGTTTTGGGTTGCAGGTAATAGAAAACTCAACCCCAAATTGGCTAAAGTCAAAAAGGAGAATCTACTTGCTTTGTAATTAAATGGTTCAGGCAAGGCTTGAATATTTTGACTAGAATCTAGCTTCTCTCCCCATTCCTTGACATTGACTCCTATTGTCATGCAGCCTCTTTTCTTGTGTCAAAGATTATTGTAAACATCTTCCCTGACAGTTTCCTCATTCATATCCATAAGAAAGAGTAACTGAAAGTTCAATCAAATATTGAGTCTTATTAGCTCTGATCGGCCTGATTTTGATCATGTGCTTTCTTGGTCAGTTGGGACTGCTATAACAAAGTACCATAGATTGGATGACTTATAAGCAACAGAATTTTCTCACAGTTCTGGAAGCTTGATGACTAAGATCAGGATGCCAGCATGGTTGGGTTTTGGCAAAGGTCTTCTAGGTAGCAGTATCCTCACATGATGGAAAGAGAGTAAGGTAACTCTCTGGCCCCTTATAAGGGCCCTGTTCATGAGGGTTCCACCTTCATGACCCAATTACCTCTCAAAGGCCCTGCCTCCAAATACCATTACACTGGGTATTAGATTTCAACATATGAATTTTAGGGAGGACACAAACATTCAGTCTATAACATGTGTCATTCTTGAATCAAAAACTGTGTTCAGGGTAGAGGGGATATACAGAGTGGCTTAGGCCAGTCAAGATTCAACTCCTCTGGCTCAGAGTGAAGTCAATCTCAGGTAAATGCCTGGCTGGAAAATTCAGGATGATGTTAGAAAAGGCAAAGTGGGAATAGATGCTATGACAAAAATAGATGTCTCCTACAGCATCTTGACCTTTGCCTCAAAATTCTACCCTTGCCTCCAGAATTAATATGGCATTTAATATGATTTCTCTGATAATGGTTTCGGGCATGCCTTTAGTTTCCATCTTGTAAGTCCTAATCACCCCCCCGCCCCACCCCTGTTCTCCTTCTTGGGAGTTTGGCCTCAGAAATGTGGTGCCATTTGACCCCATAGCAGATTATTATAATAGCTTAGTTATTTTAAATACAAAAGGTACATTTTCTGCAATTGTAAGGAGATAATCATAGTAAAAACTATATGTTAATAGCGATAGGTACGTCAAAAGTAGGTAAAACAGTTCAAGTTTGTCAAGCCTTGGAGATATTCCTATTGATTTTCCTTGACTTGTTATCTGTATCATTTGTCACAATTTATATCTCTTAACTCTTAGTTTTATCCTATAGAAGATTTCTTAGAATCATTGAACTTAACCTTGGTCATGATCTAATTCAAGACACTCATTTTTCTTGTTAGAAGACAGGCCCAAATAGGTTATGTGACCTGCCCAAGGTCACACAGCAATACCTAGTGCTTGGGGTACTGGTTCTCAGCCCACTGCTGTCATCGTCTATATGAACGTGGAGGTGATGGGGAGTGTCCACCAAGTGGCAGTAGATGCCAGGACTGAGACCCAGGTGCTACATATGCCTTGGCATTCTCACTGGGTTTGCTAAGGCTCCATGACAGGCTTATAACCATTCTGTCTCTTTTAAAAGGAGGAATATAATTTTATTATTAAAGCTAATGAAGTTAAACACCGTATTATTCTAGCAGATGATAAAAGAAATACAAACTAGAGTACAATGACATGTTTTCTTGCTATTTATAAATTATAATTTATGGCTAAACTAATCCTAGCCATATTTCTAAATCCTGACTGAAATTTTTGTTTTCTGCGTTACCCTTAGATATCTTTCTTAAAATTTATAAAATTATTTGGGACTTCAGGCCTGTTAGGCATCAAAAAATGCTTGCAGCTTCCTTTGACTGACATCATTCATTCATTCATTCATTCATTCATTCATTTAACAAATATTTGGTTGGGTCTTTCAAATTAGAAAGTCATTCATATAGGTGCTTTTATTCTCTTAAAAAAAAATCCCTTGGTTTTCTTTTTCTTTTTCTTGTCTGTTTCATATGGTGATGGCTATTCCAGTAATGATAACATACATATGTATGTATGGGGGTATGTATTTAAATGTATGTGTATTTACATACCCTCCACATCCAAACACTTTATATATATTAGCTCAATTAATGCCCACGACAGCCTTTCTAGTAAATATTATTATTATACACATTTTACAGATGGGAAATGGAAGTCCAGGAAGGTCATATCACTTATCCAAAGTCACACATCTGATGAGTGGTGGAGCTGGGATTCAAGCCTGTCTGGCTCCAGAGTCCATGCTCTCAACCTCCAGAGACAGACACTATAAAGACTATACAGACGTTGAACTGTCTTTTTAATATTTTTTTTTCAAATAAGAAGAGGGTAATTTTTCATTTTCTTTTAAAGAAAAGTAAAACCAACACTGCTATTTACAGCTTACTCTCGGGAGATTGCTAAAAAAAAATTAATAAACAATTATTTCCAACTTCTAGTTATAGAAGTCTGTGAGTTCTTTTTTTCTCTTACAAGGACTGTTTTAACGGTTTTTGAATACATTGCTATCCAGATACTGAGTCTAGCTTATTCCCTTGCAGACTAGCTTTTATCTGGCTCTCTGAGAAATGTTTCTCTTTCTAGTTCGTTCCAGTCTTTTATTCTTCAGGGAAGGCAAAACAGACTCATAGAAAGAGCACTGAACTAAGCACTAGCTTTGTGACCTGAGGCACATCTCTTCTCTAATTTGCTCTTTGGTCTCTAATTTGTTAAAAAAGCATTTCAATTAGATGACCTCAACAGTTCCATCAACTCTAAATACCCTAAGTCTTGTTACCTTTTTTTAGAGTACCAAAAAAATTATACTAAATCTTAAAAAAAATTTATTTGGTGGAAGATAATAAAAATCTTGATTATAGCAGATTATATATATATGTATATATATACACATATATACATATATACATATATACATATATATATATATATATATATATATATATATATATATATATATATTTTTTTTTACACAAGAGAAGCCCAGGGGTGGGAGTGGTATCCATAGCCAGTATAGATGCTCATGGATGTCACTGAACACCATGGCTTCTTCTGTTTTCTTGCTTTGTCATTCATAATATGTGACTTCCATCCTCATGATTATAAGATGGTTGCTGTGCCTCCAGGAATTGTGATCATGCTCCTGGCAGAAAAAAGGAGGGGCGAGGAAAGAAGAAGAAGAAGGAAAATAGGAGCTTCCCTTAGAACACCTTTATCCCCCACTTCGGATTTCTTCTTATGTCTCATTGGCCAGAACTGGATCACCTGACTGCTAGCTATGAAGAAGTCTGGGTAGGTTAATGTTTTCATCTGAGTGTATTGTAGCCCTGAGCAAACTTGGTGTTTTGTGGTGAGGAGGGAGCGCAGACTAGAATGGGAACAATGAGCAGTTCTGGCATGCGACACATCTACTTCTTTGTTTCTTCTAAATTTACAAACAGGTAGATGAATAAACAAACAAGCATTTGTTTCTCTTATTCCCTGTTTTCTTCCTTTCTGACTGGGTACTAGAGTTTCTCCTCGATGAACTTCTGTTATTGTTAAATGTGACATCATTATTAATAACTTTATTAACCGTGAGTTTATATGCAAAGACATGAAAAGTTCTTTTTCCATTGTTTTGGACTTCACTTGTCAAGGGCGATGGAGAGGCAAGACTCACCCCAGTAGGTTTAGGGAACATGGAAAGCACACATGGGCTGGACTAGGAGGCCTGACGGAGCAGAGTTTGGATTCTGTTTCTAAGTTCAGTGTATGACTTGGGTGATGTAACATCACCTATGGATCACAGTTTATCTTACTTTATTATATAAAAGTAAATGAGATGATGGACTAAAACCATTTGCACTTTTGGGAAAAAGAGCTATTTTAAGAAGTCAATATAAGATAAAATATATGTTTGTTAATCTAGACACTGCTAAGGGACTACTAATTTGGAGTTTGTCATAATGCAAGCAGAGGTTGAATTTCACAGGGACTCTTTCACCTTAAGAGAATAAACTATTTGCAGGGACTGTAGAAGGTACTTTTCATTTTCAGAGTGAAATTAATGATAAATAGATTTTTTCTTTGCTAGTCAGGATTTTTGCTTGGCAATAATACATTGTTACCTTAGTTATATTTTTTTTTCTTAAAGTTGGAAAAGTTATACTTTGTTACACATGTTTTATAATTTAGACTTTTTAAATGAATTCAGATCGACCTCTTTATTTATATTACTCAGTGAGTCCTGCTGCATTGTCGTCCCGATACGAAAACCCATCCTGAATCTCAGGATCCACTTCTGGGTCCACTGGAACAAGAATGACCTTTTTGCGGCCAGTGACCTTTGCTTCCTTCCTACTTAGGAAACATTTTGGTAGAGTTTATGAAGTCAGCCCTCAGGAGACTAAGGTGTTGCTGTATTACTCACCTTAACTGCCTATGTTATGAGATGAAATATATAATCCACCCATTGTTAAGCATGGCATATAGTAGGTAAGTGTTCACCAGGTGGCAGCTATAATTGTTAGAAGGCAGGTCCTAGGGTGATTAAGGCCACAGGACCTGCAGTCTGATGCTCTGGGATTGCAATTTCAATGCTAACATTTACCAGCTGGGCAACTCACTTGTTTCTGACCTTCAATTTCTAACCTGTATAATGGCAATAATAATACATACTCCATGGGTTTGTCGTGAGGATTAAATGAGATACTGTAGGTAAGGTGTCTGATTGACTCAGGGTCTGGTATATATTAAATCCTCCATACCTGGTAGCTACTATCATTTTAGTCTTTATTGCCAGTGAGGATGTATGTCTCACCCAGACATCAATAGATTCAGATTCGTCTGCACAATCCAAACCTGACCAACACAATATATGCTCTGAGTGTTCTCAGACCAGAATCAGAATGTTTGGAGTCAAGAAGCTTAATGCTGAGTCCACCTTCAGTGTAGAGGTTGTTGGCTGTCATTCTCCCTAAGGTCACCTGGAAAAAGCTTTATTTGCCCTCCAAGGAAAACAGAGAAAAGAGTTTTAGCTGTTAACTTTCTAACACCAGGTGGCTCAGTTGTCTTGAGAAACCATGATAGACATTTTGCAAAAGGCTACGACAGAGCCTTTACTTGTTCCTGACCTATGTAACCCCTCTAGATTTTGTTTTTACTACATCTCATAATTAAAAAGGGCACCTGTTACTTACAGAAAGAAGTTGAGTCCCCTTCTGATTCCTAACAAAGTTTTGAGCAAAAAAAAAAAAACAACAACTGTGAGTCTTTGCTTGTGCTGCCGAGGGTGAAAGCACTCTAATACCACCCTGGGAAAGAGCTATAGATCTGCTATTGATTGCTCACATTTTCCTTCCATATTAGGCAGTTAGCTAGGTGAGCACCACTCCCAATATGATTGGTGTTTAATATTAGTACTGTACTTTGTGTTTTTAAAAAGCTTCAAAAATCAATTCCTCATTAACTTGATTGAAAGAGAAGTTATGCCTCCTCTGCTATGTTCTGAACAGAACATAGATCACTGCAGGTGCTCGATAAATATTAAGCATTAATCCTCACCACTTTTCCCAACCAAATAGGTCACCAGAACTCATTTTCTTAGGGGTGAGAGTCTTCACTTCTAGACCAATGTTGCTTTCTTTAAATCCCAAACTTTCTAAAATATGAAAACTTTCAAATAGACGATATAAAACCAGTTTAGTATTCATCTGGTTCAGAAGGAAGTGGGGTCCATTGCTCTGAGCACTCTTGTTGGTAATCTCTGAAAAGAAAGAGTTCGAACAATTGAGTTACCTGGAATTATATGGCATGCATTACCAGCAGTCAAGTGGTATCTCTCCTGGAAAGAAGCTTATATTATAAGAGACAGGATCATAGGAAGTAGAGGCCATCAGTTGTAGTGCTGTCATTTTTCTAAGACTATTCACACAAACATACAAATGGCACAGACATGTCATGTCCTATCTAGTCTTCCAGATGGAATAATATTTTAAACTTTGGAATATTGTCCTGCCTAAGAAACCATGATGTTCATTTTATTCCTTTGAAGTTTCCATAATGAGATCACTCAGTTTGAAACATTTACTTGTTCAAACTCTCAGAAAATTTAACTGCAGAATAAAGATGGGCTTGTGCAGGAATCTGAGAGGACACTACTCAATCACACTTCCCGGCCCCCAATCTTTGTTTCTTAGAAGTAGGTTAAGAGGGTGACTGAGCTGGTGATAAGACCCAATCTGAAGGGAGAAGACACATCAGGATAAGAGGCCTGCTTAAGGCTTAACTTCTCCAGGGAAATGCAGAAAGCTATGCTGCTGAGGCATTTTCAGGTTGCTTCTGCGGTGCAGCCTAAGCAGCATATAATATGGAATAAGTGCTGTTTGGTTACAGAAAGAACTCTAATACATGTCTGGCCATTAAGGTCAGACCATGGAGAAGGGCCTAGCATACAGCTTCAAAGCAACTGGCTTAGAATTTAACATCAGACAGGGATGCAGTTTGGACAAAGCTTGAATTCAGTGAATGATATATTACAGTGAAATATTAGGATTTATTTTAAGCCATTTTTTCCTTTGCCTGACAACTGGGTCTACCTACCTGTTTGAAAAGAGTCAGAGAAGAGGCTATACATTTTTTTTTTTTTTACCAGAGAATTCAAGAATATTCTAGATTTTGGTAATGATGTCATTTCACACTATAGTGTTTTCCATGAGAGGTTTTGAGAAAACTGTCTGATAATTAAACCACATGAGATTCATAAGCTTAGAATTTTCTTCTGTTTTTCCTTCCTTCCTTTCATTCTTTCCTCCCTCCCTCCCTTCCTTCCCTCCTTCCTTCTTTTCTTCCTTCCTTCCTTAGCGGATAGAAGAGGAAAGGGATAATTAGGCTAGTAGGTGGTGCTGGCTGTATAGACATGACTCAAGACCCTGAAATCTAGACATCTCTCTAAACATCACAGCATAACCCCTTTTGATATCCACTTGTCGTGGTCTGAATATTTGTGTGCTTCCAAAATTCCTGTACTGAAATCCTAACCCACGTTGTGATGTTATTTGGAGATGAGGCTTTTGGGACGTGATCAGGTCATGGAACCCCTACGTGAGTAGGATATAGTGACCTTATAAATAGACAGGAGAGCTTTCTATCTCCCTTTTTCTGTTCCTGCCTGCCTCCCCCTCCCATTCTCTTCCTTTTCCTCTATATCTCTCTCTGCCATGTAAGGATACAACAGGAAGACAGTCATTTGCAAACCAGGGCCTAAAGATACACAGATCTGCTGGCACCTTGACCTGGGACTTCCCAGCCTCCAGAACTGTGAGAAATAAATGTTTGTTGTATGAGCTCCCTGGGTTATATGGTATTCTGTTATAGCAGCTTGAATGGACTAAGACACTACTAATTCCTCTGAAACTTTTTGATCATCATTTTCCTGTGCTACATCATATGAGACTGTCATATATTATTAGATAATGTTGGAGAATTGTTTTGCCAAGGAACTCTTATATCTAGGGCCCTCCTCCTACCCGTATTGGACAGGCATTTATTCTGGGTCATTTTATGGAATTAAAATGGCCATGAACTTTGAATTCTGTCCAGGGCCAAGGTTTTCTATAGCTCAGTGATCGATTCTCTGGCAGTTATTATGCAGCCATGCTTTTGCTCACACCACCATTTCTGCCTTAAATGCTCTTAGTTTTCTTTTACTCAGTGTTTTACATTCATAAAGCTTTAGTCTCACATCGCATTTCCTTCGCGAAACCAGACCCATAGCATATATCACCCATATTATATATTTGTCAGTCATCATATCCTGTGTTATGACACTTCTTGTACTGTTGTTTTATTTCACCTAATAATAAGACAAAGGGACAAACTTCATAGGCATATAGGGAGTGTTGAGTTAATTTATGTGAAAGTGATGATTTGAGCCATTAAACTATTAAAATATATACGAAGTGGAATGTAACATTTTTAAAGTATTCAGTTTTTAATAAGCCATCTCCCCAGTGATGAAGAAAAATTACCAAAGGCAGAAGCTCTTACACTTGGTCTCCTCCAGTGTCTAGCACTGTGTCTCAAAAGAATATATGCTCAAAACCTGTTGTTTGGTTAGATGATTGTTTTCCATATTTAAAGTTCTGCCATCTGCTGAACTATTGCCAGGCGTATCCCATGATGCTTTCCTAGTTTTTAGATAGACAGGTGAAGTGTGGATGAATTCTTTCTAAAAGGTTAGGTGTTGATTGACTGATTAGCTCCTTGGCAAGGAAAGTATTTCTCTCTTACATCATTACAGATGCACAGTTGAATCTTTCAAGAGTCTGTTTTTGAGAGGTACAGACACTTGTCATCTATGCGAATCTCAAGCAGCTCAGAGTGGGATTCCTCATGTACCTTCCTCTTCATTATCAGAAGTTAGTTACATGGGGCGAGGGGGAATCCTACAGGAAGATTTCTGCATTTATGTCTCCTCTTTTTTAAAGTCAGGCTGTTGAAGTGTAGTTTACATACAGCAAAACTGCATGTCTCCTTTTAGGGCTCATCTCTCAGCTGAACTGTAAGAGATACGGAAATACTAGGTTGTTCCTATATCCTTTCTTCCTGGTCAACTCTCCCTGCCCACATAGTTTTCTCTGAAATCTCAGGCTTTTGTTAAGTTTGTATAGATTCAATAAAAATAATTAAATTGATAGATACGTCAATCATTTCTGTCCTGCATCCTCTAGGGCCTTCTGACTCATCAGCCGATCAGAGCTGCTTTTAGGCCGCACCGTGTGGAGCGCAGGCACCCTAAGTTCCAGTTTGCTGGAAACAAGTAGGTCAGTCTGCAGCTCATGGTCCTTTTCTCTCCTTTATTTCTCCCTTTTTTTCCTCAGCAGTATGCAAACCTTTTTGTTGTTGTTATTACTGAGTATTTTTGGTGATTCCACATCAGAAAGATTGGAGGAGATATCATGAATTGGGCAAATGTGAGGCACCAACAGAGGGAAGATTTGGTTCCTGTAGGAGACAGTGATTTGCTGGAAATTTGAAAAACTCATCTCAGGAATGTAACTGCTCTATTTTTTATTTTTATTTTTTTAATTGCAAGACCCTTACCTTTTTCTTGCCAGTGCGGTCAAATCAAGCCCTACCCCACTACATTTCTTCTGCCGTCCCATTTGCTGGTAAGCATCAACTGTGACGTTATTAAGCAATTTGAGCCTGGTACCAACTGGTCCCTGAAAAGGAGGCAGAAGTTCCCATTTGTTTACAGTATCTAAAACATCTAGGATTACTTTGTCATTACAGCCATTCTTGTTATTGTTACTTCTTGCCAATACCCTTGGATATCTGGTGATAGAGAACACAAGAAATTACATTTCAGATGGGGTCATGCCTTTTCCTCTTTTCCTTCAGAAAGGTTTCTTGAGTGTAGTGTGGGATTTTCAAAGGAAATTCACTGGGGCCTCACTCTGGACCATGACCTTATGTAGCAGAATGGCATTTGGCACAATGCAGGTCTGTCTTGGGTTCTGTCTATGGGGGTTAGTGACTGCACATACTGGAAGGTCTTCGTTACAGTGCTTAGTTGCCACTGGCACAGAAGGAATGACATTATAGAATGTGGCCCTAAGTTAATGTGGAGTGATTTTTTTAAAAAAACAAACATAATAGAAGTTGTACATCTAAATGAGGGTTGTGCCCTTCAAAAGTTGTAGCATGGAAGGCAGTGAATTTAATCCATTGACACTTTCCTGAGCCAAGCAATGTTGTAACTTCTGATGTGAAGTTGCCTTCAGGGTCCGTGGTACATTAAAAATATATAAAATATTTATTGTATTTTTTTCCCGATTATAAAAGTTCTATAGGTTTGTTATAGAAAGTTTGAAAAACACAGGGAAATACAATTAAAAAAATATCCATGACCTTAGCATCTTGAGAAGATCCCTGTCAAAACTAATGAGTGTCTTCCTGGTAAATTTTTATGCATCTGCAAACATGAATGTAAACATACACACTGACATATGCATGTTTATTCACAATAATCTTTATACTGTCATTTAGGTTTCTTGAAAATATGTTGTGGCACATTGCTTTGAATATTCTCAGTGGTCCAAATATTTTTCTTTTCTTAAAATAATTTTTTAATTTTTCAATTACAGTCGGCATACAATATTATATTAGTTTCAGGTATAAAACATGGTGATTAGACATTTATATAATTTATGAAATGATCACCCCAATAAATCTAGTACCCATTAATACCATACATAGTTATTACAATATTGACTATATTTTTATGCTATACTTTATATCCCTATGACTATTTTGTAACTAGCAATTTGTACTTAATCCCTTCCCCTTCTCATCCACCTCCAAACCCCCTTCCTATCAATATGTTCTCTCTATGTGAGTTTGTTTCTGTTTGTTTGTTTATTTTGTTCTTTGAATTCCACATGTAAGCGAAATTACATGGCATTTGTCTTTGTTTGAATTACTCTGCACAGCACAATACCCATTAGGTCCATCCATGTTGTTGTGGATGGTGAGATTCATTCTTTCTTAAGAGTGAGTAGTATCCCATTGTGTATACGAACCACCACTTCTTTGTCCATTCATCCTCTGATGGACACCCAAATCGCCTCTATATCTTGGCAACTGTAATAATGATGCAATGAGCATATGGATGCACATGTCCCTTTGAAATAGTGTTTTGGGTTTGTTCAGATAAATTTCTAAAAGGGGGATTACTGAGTCCTTCTTTGTCTCTTGTTATAGCCTTTGTTTTAAGCTTTCTTTTGCCTGGTATAAGTATTGCTACCCTAACTTTTTGTTTGTTTGTTTGTTTCTATTTTCATGAAATATCTTTTTCCATTCCTTTACTTTCAGTCTGTATATGTCTTTCAAACTGAAGTGACTCTCTTGTAAACAGCATATGTAAGGATCTTATTTCCTTATCCATTTAGCCACGCTATCTTTTGATTGAAACATTTAATCCATTTACATTTAAGGTAATTGTTGATAGATATGTAGTTATTGCCATTTTATTATTCATATTTTTTATATCCTCTCCTCCTCCTTCCTCCTTTTCTTTTCCTTCTCCTTCTCCTTGTCTCTATCTCTATCTCTGTCTCTGTCTCCCTCTTCCTCTTCCTCTTCCTTCCCCTCCTGCTTACCTTCCTCTTACACCTCTCTCTCCTCCTCTCCTCCTCCTTTTTCTCCTGCTCCTCCTCCTCCTCCTCCTCCTCCTTCTCCTTGTCACTCTGACATTTTGTGTAATATTGGATTGGTGATGATGAACTTTAGCTTTTTCTTGTCTGAGAAGCTCTTTATTTGTCCTTTGATTCTAAATGATAGTTTTGCTAGGTAGAGTAGTCTTGGTTGTCGGTCTTTACTTTTCATCATTTTGAATACTTCCTGCCAGTCCTTTCTGTCCTGCAAAGTTTCTGTTGAAAAATCAGCTAACAGTCTTATGGGAACTCCCTTATAGGTAACTAGTTGCTCTTCTCTTGCTGCTTTTAAGATGGTCTCTTTGTCTTTAACCTTTGGCATTTTAATGATGATGTGTCTTGGTGATGAACCATCTTTGGGGACTCTGTGCTGCCTGGGCCAGGTCAGGGAAGTTTTCTGTCATTAGTTCTTCAAATAGGTTTTCAATTCCTTGTTCTCTCTCTTCTTCTGGTACCCCCATGATGTGGATGTCAGTATACTTGATGTTGTCCCACAGGCCCCTTAAACTATCCTTATTTTTTTAAATTCTTTTTTCTTGTTGCAGTTCTGATTGGGTGTTTTCTGCTACCACATCTACTAAATTTCTCTAATGTATTCTTCATTTCACTTATTGTATTCTTCATTTCTGCGTGGTTCTTTTTTATGTTTTCTATCTCTATTTTTATGCATTCTATCTCCTTGTTAAAGTTCTCACTGAGTTCATCACTCTAACCCTAAGTTCATTGAGCATCCTTATAAGAGGTATTTTGAACTCTGCATCTGGCAGATTGTGTGTCTCCATTTTGTTTAGTTCTTTTTCTGCAGTTTTTTT
>NW_011888813.1:1315153-1317371 GCF_000151845.1 Pteropus vampyrus
TGAGATAAAGAGCGTCCTCTTACCCCACGCTCTTTCCTTGGAAACATCCAGCATGTGGCACATTGGTGTCACTCACTAAGCCAGAGAGGAAAGAACCCTCCTGTCAGAGTTGTGCCTTCTTGACAGCATATTTTTATCTCACTTTCACTTTTTCTTTTTTTTTCTTTTTTCCTTCATTTCTGAAATTTAAATATTTGATGTCAGTTCAGTTATTTTTGTGACAATCCCCTTTCCTTTCCAGAAACAGAGTGAAAGAGATGCAAAACCCACTGGGGCATCTGTCTCCCACTTTTAATTAGTCCCTTTTCCTCTTGCATGATACTAGTAACTGCAGGGTGTTCTGTTCCACCCTCCAATTCTGTGCTAGTTCCTCATCATTATTCCCCATCCTCTGGGGTTCTCCAGTGCTCCCAGCCACCCCCATGCTGTCCTGCTGAACTACAGCAGGGAACACAGTTTCAGGGAGGATGCTGGGTCCTTCTTTGAACCTGTGAATGAAAGGCCAGTCCTCTAACATGAATTTTATTTTCAGTCTGTGAATTCATTTTAGGCAACCACATCCTAGTATAATACTTTCCCTTAAAGGAGAACTCTCTCTAAATACTCAGCTTCAAGACCTGGGTTCTAGCAAAAGAGGCAGGATTAGAGGCCAGATTATGGGTTTTCTAGGGAAGGTTTTGTCTCTTAACCTAGATAAGCTCTACGTGCCCCACCTGACCTACAGAGGAAGGGCTGTCTCTTACTCCCGCCCTCCATGAAGATGAAGGACTATGAGGAAAGTGGTCGATGCTCTCTGGTGGAAGAGATGGTTATGAATTTCAGTGAAGTTATTTCAATTACTTATTGCTTCCCTCTTGGATCACATCTCCTCTTCCTCCAAGCCCTTGTTAGTAGAATGTCATCCGGGTTCGTTTTTCACTGGTCCACTTTTTTACTGCTTGTATCTCCTGGGCTTATACAAAAAAGCCTGGACTGTCCCAGTTGGTCACCCCTCTCTAAGCCCTGGTCGCCCTGTGCAGTATGGGTCCCCTCCTCCCTTCCCACCCCATTCCCTAGCTCTGCCGAGCTGAGAGGAAGTGTTGTATCTCCCTATGGTGGCCTTGCTTGCTCTCCTGTGGCTCTGTGGTCAGAGCTGAGGCTCTCCCCTACCCCAGGACACACCCTGCAAAATGCACATGTATCTGATGTTGGGATGGCACATTTTAGTTTTCATGACATTTCATACAACCTGCCTTCCCTTGTTTCTTCTCCACTGTAACCGTGTGAAACACGAATAATAGGAAGAATATTTAGCTTGCTTTCGAAGAAAACATAATTGAGGTTCTAAGAGGTTAAATGATGTGTTCTGTGTCAAGTTAGTGGCTGAACCTGGGAGAGAACCCAGGACCCCTGACCCGGATGCGGGCCTCTTGTCACTGCATCCCACTGGCTAACGGGCCTGCAGTCTCAATGGAATGGTCTCCTTGCTTGTTCATGTTGTGTCTGGCACTGCCTTCCTACGTCCTCCTTTCCCGAGGGTCACTCAAGTTCTGTGCACCTCAGCAAGCAGTCGGCGGGGCAGGTGTTCTGGAGAGTGGACCACCAGGCGTTTGTGTGGGGGAAAAGGTATGGGTTGTAGGTTGTGTGGGTGGGAGGAGGCTAAGGAACACATGTTCCGTATTAATCTTTATTTCAATGAAGTTGTTTGAGTTCATGCTTTATTGCAGTGTTTTAAAATAATGTGTTTCTAACGGTGCCCCCGGGGGTAGCACTTGCACTTTTGAGATCCTATCGCTGGAGTGGCTCACGAGACCAACCACAATAATCGAAAATGAGGCACCCCCTGGTGCACCATCTGAATTTATAATAGCAATTTCTACGATGCCCTGAGGCCAGCTCTGTTTGTATTTGAGAATGTGTGAGAGCTTGGCACTGAGGGTGCTCCTCCCTTCCTGCCCTGCTACAATCTGAGCCCCTTTGTAACCTGGGTAAAGGTCTTCAGCCTCCTGCATCTGCCTCTCATTGTTGGTCTCAGAGGTGATCTGGTCCTCTCTTTCCCACCGTGGTTTTGGTGTGGCGGGAGTCTGGGGGAGGGGCGTGTCTCCTCCTGTCTGTGAGCCCCTTCCCTCCTTTCTCCTCTTGCCTCTCTACCCTGTGTGCAAAGCAGAAAGGCCCTCTGGGGTCTCCTGTGCCTTCACTGTCAAAGTGGTGAAATATGAAATGACAACATAATGAAATG
>NW_011888813.1:1318691-1328492 GCF_000151845.1 Pteropus vampyrus
GGGGCAAGCCCCATGTGTGCTATATACAATTTCAAGGCCTGCATGCCACCAAAGCCCCACAAGCCAGTGTTGGAGACAGTTGAATTCTTGTCCTCATGCCCCACCTGAGTGTAAAGTGACATCATTGCCAAAGTGAGGTGGGGGTGGGGGAGGGGGGGCGGTTCACTCAGTGTGGAGCTGCCACTTAGCACAAGGTGAATGAAGGAAAAACTGATGCTTTCAGCTTTAGAATCTTAGAGGTTTTAAACACAGGAAAAAGACCTGATTCAGTCCCTTCTTTTTACATATAATAAAACTTGAATTCAGATGCCTCCATAATTTTTGAGGGTGACTATCTGACACCTGCCCCAGAGTCCACACACAGCTCTTTTGAGAATTATTTTTGTAGCTGGATTATATGAGACAAGGAAGCTGCAAGGATGGGCATTTTAACAAGTGCCTCTTAAGACAGGGGCATTATCAGGCCAGGAGAAACTCTTAAATCTTTATAGTTGTGCTAAAGGTGTGAATTATTACATATAAAAACACGTTCCTCCAATGAAACAGTTTTGCTGATATGAGCTGCCTGTGTCGAGGACGAAGACAACCTGGTTCCCATGGTGCAGTGGCTCTGAGAAGCCACTGAAGAAGGAAATCTCTGTAACTGCAGGCGGTTGGCCTCTCTGTGCGGCACCCAGCTCCCCAGCTGGCGTGGCTGGCTCTGTGGTGCCGATTTTCTCATGAATTGCTGATATCTTGACCTCAGGACCCTTATGACCCACTTACCCCAAGTAGGCCTCTGTGTGCCTATCTGCTCCCCCTTCTGTATTTCCTTGTTAGAAGACCCGACTCATCTTGAGATGCCTGCTCTTAGAACCTGTCTCCCAGAACCAAGGATTTGAAAAGCTTGAATCTCCTATCTTTGCCTCCACTTCTCCAGTGGCCTTCTGCTGCCCCCACCTGCCACAAGTCCACACTCACTACAGAAGTCCTTGAGGCCTGCTCCACAGGGTTCATGAACAGTGGTTTCTCTTATATGTCTGGCATTGTCCTAAGCACTGTCACTTATGTAATGGTTTAATCATTGCAGTCCTGAGTTAAGTATGATCTCCGTTTTACAGATGAGACCACTGAGGCTTAAGATAGATAGGTCTCAGAAATTAAAGAGGCAGAGATAAGAAGTTTAAACTTAGTATAACACTTCTTCCACTACATGTCGGCTACTGCTTTTGGCTCTGACAGGTTACTGGAAAAAAAAAAATGATATTGAAACAAGAGATATTAGCTACTAAGTGATTATTGTGAGACTCAGTGATCAATGATTGTTCAGGGTACAGGACTGTTGCATCTATTGGAGTATGGTGTTACTGTTCCCTTCTCTTCCTTCTCACCTCAAGTGCCCTGCATATTCCTCGTCTTGTCAGGGGCTGTGGGTGTCAGGAAAAGCAAGATTTTTGAACTATCCCAGAACACAGAGTCCACTTACAGCTTAAGACTCAGGAAGCAGATAAATGAAAAGCAAAGGACACAGCCTCCTATAGGACAAGCAAGGTGGGAAGGTTATAATCCATCCATGAAATATTAGCTAAGAAGTCTTAAAGGAACTAAACAAGATGAAGAAACTAGTGATGGAAGATGCATGGAATGGGAAGCTGGGAGGCTAGAGAACAGAGCCCGGCACTAACCTCTCCAAGAAGATGCCAGTGATGAGGCAGGCTCCATCTGAGATCCAGCAGCCTTCACTCCCTTCTCCAGTGGGTCAGACTCAATCCTGTGATTGGTGGATATGGAGGATGCAGGTGCTGGGAACTGACAATTACTCTAGGTAATAAGGTTATGATGGAGGCAATGGAGGCACTTCTCTGGCATCAAGTTTATCAACATTCTTTCCATGAGGCATTGAGAAGTGCACTGTTCCTCACGGGAGTGTTCACCAACCTTTGTATAATGGCACACAGGGTGATGCTCTGAGTGGAAACAATTGTACATACACATCCTGCTGTGTCTGGTCATGTTCACATTCACATTCACACATACAGTAACTCTGGGATGAGGCATTGGCACCTGGCACAGGGGTGCTTAGTAGGATCTAGGACGTGAGGGTCATTGAGGTAGTAGGGAGCTGGTAGGTATGAGTATAAATTTTAGAGGAAAATCTAGTACTTGTAAAATCAGAAGGATGCTGTAGCTATCTCTTTAAAGGCTGGAAGTTAAGTTCAGATGAGGCTGCTAGGGTAGAAAACACAAAGTAAGCACCTTGGGGCCAAAAGTGGTGTCCCGAATATGACCATCAGTTGGAGAGGTATCACCAGTGATACAAGTAAGAGTCAGTGAGGTATGCACTAATCCTAAAGCAAAGGCTCTGTTTTGCTTATTGCTGGGGGCTGTGGATCTAGCGCTAACTGAGGACAGTGGAGGCTTCAGACCGGTTCTTCTTCCTCCCTCCGCAATTGTTAAGCTGGTGGGAGAAAATCAACACCTGGACAGACTTGGCCATTTCCAAGTTATTTATAGTACAACATTTCAGGCAGAAGATGACAGAGGAAACTATTCTGGATTGTGCTTTATATTATTAAATTTTGTTTAATCATTCATTTACTCAAAAATGTATTATGATGTGCCTGTGATGAGCAAGGAACTGTGACCTGTACTGACATCAATATAAAGATTAAAAAGACTCTTGCTCTCAAGGAATTTACAATCTAGAGGGGGGAGAAACAAGCAAACAAATAAATAACATAAATTAAAAATAGACTGTCGTGAGAAGAGAAAGAAGTGAATAATTATCGTAGAGGGAGACTTAGGGGCAGTGTCATGGAGGAGGTTACTTTTGACCTTGGCCTTGAAGCATAAACATGATTTTAATGGGATGGTGCGATGAAGAGAAGGAATTAGTGAGGAAGGAATTTTGGCATGAGGAAACAGCATGAGTAAAAGCATGGAAGTGTAAAAGTGTGTAGCAAGTCTGTAGAAAGGCAATTAATCCAGTGTGGCTAGCATATAGGGGGCTGCTGAGGAGATGAGACTAGAAATAGTATATTCAATGAGGAGAATCTACTTAAACTGGTTAGTAGGGGCACCTAGAGTGGGGACTAGGTCTAGAAATAATACATTAGCTTAAGTATATGCAGTTGCTTCAAAACATTTTCCTTTTCCTCTTCCCCTTGCAGCCGTACAACTCTGTATTTCATGAGTGTGTGGTCACCTCTTCTGTGCTTGTAAGCTCACTATTTTCCTTACCTAATATTCTCAGACCTTCCTGAACACCTGTCTTCCATCACCTGACCTCCAGTGTGTGTACCTTCTCCCACAGCACAGTGGAGCATGCAGGCAGCCAGGTGACCATTAAACAAATATCATTGAACTTGGTAGGAGGAAGCAGAAATGGATTGCAAATCAGGTGCAAAGTAATGTGTTCTAAGTTGGCTAGAATAATTTCAGACCTCAGACCTCCTGCTGAAGTGAAAAATGACGTTTATAGGAGGGAAGCTTAGAATTAATCCTCCAAAATGGTAGTAAAGCAAATTCTTCCCTGGCTCTGCTGTGGTTGCTATTCCTTCCATTTCCATCACTCCTTATTATTGTAATGAGTGCTGCTCTCCAAAGTGGGTAAAGTCACCATTCAGATAAGATCAGTTTTCTGGTGCAGCCACGTTGATCTGATCATAGTTTGGACTGCGGTTTTCAAATATACCTTGGGTATTCAACTTCTGGGGCCAAAGGGAAATAAGAATGCCAGTCTGGCACAAAAGTAGCTATAATCATTAGTCAGTTGGATTCAGACCTACTCTCTCTAGCAGATTCTTTGGATAGTTTTTGGACTTAGGGGTTCTTTTTACCTCAACTACCTTTTGTCCTGTTCCAATATTGAACTGCAGTGGAAGTGGTTTCACTAGGGGTCATCTGTCTGCAATTCCTGGTGGAGTTCTCACTGGTTGTGAAAGTCCCGCACACAGGCTGAGCGGCATGGGAGCTCTCCGTGGTGCTGAGAAAACTGAGGCGGCTCAGTAGAGAGGGCCGCTGTTGGGAGCTCTCCGTGGTGCTGGAAGCAATACACTTCTATAGGGAATTTGAGGGGAAATTGTCCACAGAAAGCTCTAAGGATCATTATTTCCCCACAGGAGGGTTGAGATGAAACCAGAGTAGCAAGCTATTGAGGGATTACTGGGTGGATGTCCACCCTCAAAACTAATGACCACATTCACAATTGCTCTTATTCTATGATGCCAGCTAATTCTGTTAGCATGCTTCATTCATTTAGTTTTTTTCCTGGTGGTGAGGGGAAAAAGTAGATGCTTGTGTTAATTATAGGGAGTATATTATTGTTCACCTAAAGCACAAACATAATGAAAGAATCACAATTGATTTATTTTGCAAACATCTTTGGCACCTTTAATGTGCTAGGTGTTTACTTAGCCTTGGACAAACTTAGAGCTCATGCAGGAATCAGATAACCTGTAACTCCAAGAAGTCTGCTTTTTCCCCAGACAAGTACTGATATTTTGTGACTGAAAACTCTGGACTTCAGGTAGTGGTTGTAGGCAAACATCCTGGGAGAGCTGGGGCTCCCTTTGTGACTATAAACTGAATATGAGTGTAACAGTAGACGATCATCGTGTGGCTTGAGGGAGTTCTAAAGGAATCAGAGGCCACTGCAGTTCCACATGAACTGAATCTCCATTTTCGACTTTTTTTTAAAAAATCTTTTAGGCTTGTAGATCCCAGCTTCCTTCTGGGATCTACATTTCTCAGTCTGCACAAGGGTCTCTGCTCTGATTGCCCTGAGGAGTGGGCTGAGAGACTGCCTGATGCTGATGTGTGCATGGGTATTCATTAAAGGAAGCACCTAGAAATATGATGGTAATACTTATATGGCATGTACTATTTTCTGTAATTTGTTATGCGTGGTTTACATATATTATTTAATTTTCACAACAGCAGTTTGAGGGAGGTACCATTATTATAACATAGTCATGTGCTGCTGGAATGATAGCAACACATTCCTAGAAATGCATCATTAGGTAGTTCCATTGTTGTGTGAACATCTTAGGATGTCTATACTTGCACAAACCTAGATGATATAGCCTACAATTGTGACTGTATCTGCTGTACTTTTTGTGCCTGGCAGCACAGTATGTTTACATCAACATCACCACAAACACATGAGTAAAGTGTTACATTACAATGTTGCAAGGGCAACGATGTCACTAGGCAACGGGAATTTTTCAGACCAATTATAACCTTATGGGACCACTGTCATGTGTGAGGTCTGTCATTGACAAAAACATCATTATGCAGCACATGACTGTATTTTGTAGATGGGAAAAATGAGGTACAGAGAGGTTATATAACTTGCCAGATGTCACACAGCTGGTAAATGGCAGAGTCAGGGTTTGATACCAGGTAGTCTGCCTCCAGAGTTCATTCTCTTAATTACTGTGCTTAATTACTGTGTATCTATTTCCAGAAGATACAACTTTCTGGAAAGTGGTTACATTTTCCTCGAGATAAGAAAAGTATGTGGATGGTTTAGTTCTCCCCTGCTTTCATGTCCTTCCTATAAAATATCTCCCACCTTATTTTACAGACTGACTTCTAAGACTGACACATTTTAATGCCACTTCTGAAATTTTATTTACATTTTAGCTGGAATTTTACCAAGTAATATTTGTCCCACTATTCTAAAAAAATTCATCCATCATGGCCTAATTCTTATCAGTTAAGATTCAGGTCTATTTTAATTTTTTTTGTGTGGGGGAAGCCTTTCCTGACCATTCAGTTTAAGATAGCTCTTTCTTTCCCCAGCCACTTTTCATTACATCCTATGGTTTTGTTTTCTTCATAGCAGTTATCACTCTTTGAAGCTATCTCATTTGTTTATGTGCTTCATGGTTTTCTATCCATCATCCCTACTAGAATACGAGGTACATGAGGACAGGAGATTTGTGTGTCTCGTTGATTGCTACACTCTCTCAACTTAGAATGTGATATGATCAATAAATTAACCCATGTCCAAGAATAGTTCAGTAGACTCTTGGAGGAAAATGGAGAGGGAAGGAGTTAATAAAGTCCTCTGGATCAGGAGAGATTTGCAACAGTAAGTTTATAAAGAGGGGAAAAGTCAGTGTAGGGCTTATAAAAAGAGAACTGGATGGGAGACCACTTCCAATCTGCAAGGGCCACCAGCTCTTGGGAGCCAAAGCAAGGAGGTCTTGGTAGCTGTATTTGTGAGACTGGTATGTAACACCATTCCTCCAGCGTTCTGCATGTTAACTCACATTGGAGATTGGCATGAAGGAAGATGAGGTGTGATTTAGGAGAGTCAGGCAGTTAACCTGACCCATGAGTATGTCATTTTTCCTTGACTTTTCCAGGAAGTCAAAGCGGCATCTTGTCTTTTTTCCTCAGATGCCTACTATAGAAATCTCACCCATCCCCAGCAACATGGTCCTCACATGATTCAAGCTTGAGCAGCAATTCTAAGAGGGAGTGGGAACATCAGTTTTCAAAGTGACCCAGTTATTATGTTAATTAGAAGATAAATGGAAGAAAAGGTGATGGGGCATGGAAGGACAAAGTAGATAGTTAATTTTTGGAAACTAAAAATGCGAAACTCTTGATATATTTGGATTCTTCAGAGGTAATTTATTCATATTTGGTTGATATTCCTGGACTTCTAGATAATTTTCTTTCCAGTTTTTTGCATTGATGGTGCTTACCTATTCACTTACCAGAGGACGCAAAAAAGAGAGGAGCTTTGAACCAGTTAATTCAGAGTTCGGAAGCCGATATATCAGAGCATTTGGTGGGGGAAGAGTTTGCTTCCCTGGTCCCCATAGTTACATGTCAGACTTTTACATTTTGAGTTTTTCTTAGTCAACGGTTGCCTAAAATCTATTTTCAACACCACTGTGCATAGGGCATTAATCACTGAGATCTGTTTCTCATAGTTACACTTCACACAGGACTCTGGTTTGCTTCCAGAGCAGCCTCTAATGTAAAACTTTTGTTTCCTGATGTCCGTATTTGCCAAGTGTCCAATGGGGAGTAAAGAATGAGGAGGCAGGTTAAGGCTTCTCGAGGGGCTGCAGATACGGAACGGGGGAGAGTTAGAGAAGAGAACTACTGATTGGAAAGTGGAGAAAGAAAATAGAAAACTGTAAGTAATCTCTGTTAAAAGAAAGCAGGAGTTGAAGGACCTGGGTTTGGACCCTTTTGGTGGATACCTTTGTGAGTACAGAGAAGAAGAAGGAAGTGCACAGGTATGGAACCAGAAAGTCCTAGATTGATCCCTTTCCTGAACCTCATTTCCCAGGCTTATAGAATTCTTCCAAGTATTAAATGAGATAATATGTGTGAAATGTCTGGCACAGAATAGGGGCTAAACAAGTGGAAATCATTATGGGCTTCATAAGTAGTCAATAAAAAAGTCTTTTTTCACATGTTTATTAAGAACTTTTAAGTGCTAAGTATGGTTATATAGAGATGATCAGTGACCTCCTGCAGTGCAGACCTTTCTAGTGAGAAAAAGAGCAGCGTCATTTTTAGGAATATTTCTCAGTGACCTAATACTATCACTCTGCATTTACATTTGCACCTACCATGTACTCAGCCAGCCCTTGCCTACTTTGTAGGAAGGGACTATACCAGTAGGAAGAGGAGCAAGTGGGCTTAAGGGATGGTGGTTTAGAATATGAGAGGCCAGAAAAAGGGCAGAAAGGAAGGACCTCGTTTTTTTCAGCAGACATATGTAGCCTAGCAGCAACATCTTAGCCCCAGCAAAAGGCGTTGGTGGAATTTCCAGGTTAGTGGAGGCTTGGCATAAGAGCGAGTGAGAAAGCAGCAGCTTGCAAGCATGCCAGCTCTCGAAGTTGTGGGCTAAAGAGGTGAAGATGGAGTACATGAAGACTATGGAAAGGGAAGGAAAAAAGGAAATCATAAGTTGCAGAGAGAACGTGGCTCAAGCAGTGGGTTAGGAAACTGAGTAAAGTTCTGGGGGCGGCTGAGTGGTATCAGGAAACAGATGGTGATCCTTGAGAAGGAGGGTGCAGATGGCAGTGGTGGCGAGAAGGCAGCGTGGGGTGAAGAACAGTTCCAGCTTGGCCACTCCAGGAGGGGAGAGGCTGGAACACAAGTCCCCACACTGGATGAGCTCTGTGACTCATCTGGCCCCCAACGTGGCATCTGATGAGGGTATCAAGAGGAAGGATGTAGGAGACTATATGATTCTCTATCATGGGCCTTGGAGGTTAGACGTTAGACGTGAATCTCAAGGATCCAGAAATTCCTAATGAGGAAAGAAAGCTCTCCTATGAAAAAAAGAAAACAGACACCGTGCTATATTCAAATCCATCCTCCCTGGTTGTTCCCACTGCCTGTTTGACCCTGGGCAAGTAGCTTGATTGCTCTTGGACACGGTTTTCTTATCTGTAGAATAAAAAGGTTGGATTAGGTGATACATAAAATATTCTTAAGATCTGAAATGCTATGATTCTGAGGAATATTTGAAGGTCTGGACTGTAGAGGACAGATTAGACTTATCAGTTTACCACTACTATAGTTTCGTGTGAGGAATACTGTGAGGAATAGTGATGAATTCCCTGTGTACCCTGGTGGCGAAGATAGATTTCAAGCAATTGTTGCCTAAGATGTTATGAAGTAGAGGATTTTGGCTTAATGAAGTGATGTTTCTAAATATTGGAGTCATCCAATAATGAGTCGGGTCACTTTGTGAGATAGTGAGCTCCCTGTTGCAGGAAGTAATCAATCACAGGTTGAATGATGACATTTTGGAGTTGTTATCAAAGGAATCCTGCCCCCTGCCCCACCTTTAAGAAACGTTACGAAACATTATGCCTTCCTGCAGATTGGGTGAGCACGTGATTGAATGATAAATGGTGGTGAATCCCATCATGTATTTCTCAGGACTTACTGTTTTTCACATTAATAGGTCTTCTGTGAGGGGAAAGAAGTTTGTTTGTTTGTTTGTTTGTTTTTTGGTAAAATAACTTTAGAAAACACTGGATTAAACAATGTTAAGCAAGTTTCTTTAATGCAGGACTTCTCAGACACTTAAATATATTAATGTGCATCATGAATTTTCTGCACCTACTTGACAACAGTCTTTTTCACAGAGTAGCTGGTAGGAATAGTGACCTATGTAACCTACTTTGGACAAGTTGCTTTAAGTGCTTGTTTTATGTTCCAAGCCCTTTGCCCCTAGAAAGAAGGTATCACAAATTCTCTGTTGTCTTGGGCTGGGTCTGATGATGAAGCCTGATTTGGGGCTTAATGCCTCGGGGAGGGGTTGTGATTCTGGATGTTACCGTTAGACTGACTCAGCCGGTGACCTTCGATGAGTCCCTTCTTGGATCTCAGTTTCCTCGTGTATCAAATGGGGAGAACTATTTTGAGCCCAGGCGTTTTTACGGTTGCGGTGTCATGGTAGTCTCCGATGATACCTACAGCACTTGAATTTGAATCACCTGGACATTTTATTAAATGCAGATTCCGATTCAGCAGGTCTGCAGGGGTTGGAATGGGAGCCCAGATTCTGCATTGCTAACAGGCTCACAAGCAATGTCGGTGATGCTGTGGCCACACTTAGAGTAGTAAGGGTCAGGAGCATCTCCTCTCACAAAAGCAGCAACAAGCTTTCTGGTGTCACTGCTCTCCCTGGAGATCTGGTCTGTATTTCTGAAAGGTATTATTCATGTGAGAAAATAAACCAGGCATCTCTTCTATGTCCCTGTGGTGCGGTTTGCTGAGGGCCCCTTCAAGAGGGAATCCCTTTTCTTCTTCTGCTTCCCTACCCCCACTGCC
>NW_011888813.1:1329522-1332194 GCF_000151845.1 Pteropus vampyrus
TGAAACCAAAAACACTCCACATACACCTGGACCATGTTAAAATTTGATCCCAAAGCAGGAAACTTTAGAATTGCTCTGAAAATTATTAGAATGGGAGGAGATAGTTTTCTGCTCAGATTTTTTTTCTGGTCAAGTATTTTCAGTGAGTTATTCTGCCATCATCCGTCTAACCAACTTGCTTGCTCCTGTGTGCTCAGGGAGTATGAAGCAGGCTCAGGAACACCCTGAGGCTGGAGAAGGGAGTCCTGCCCCGAGAGCTGGTTCCTCACAGCTGGCAAAAGGCTGCTGAATTCAGGGAAGTAGCTGGGAGGCTCCTACTGTCTGCAATTCCCGGAGAATATTTTATTTCAATGAAATAATTAGGAAAGAAAAATGAGGATAGAGAGCTCCCCGTTGCAGTTGAAAGTTGGAGACTTTTGGCCTCCCCAGGACCTAGCCTTCCCCGCAGACTCATGGGTGTGGCTGATACCCTGGTGGAAGGGATGCCAGGAGCTAGAAACATTCCCTGGGAGCTAACCTCCGCAGGGCATGAGTGCTCAGGCTCCCCTGTGGGCTTATTCTCTCCCACGCCTGAGAATCTTGCATTCATTTGTTCTCCTTCATCCTGTGCCAGAACACAGTTCTTCTGATCGGGTGCCTGGCTCTCAGAATTTGGGAGTGCTGCTGTTGGTCACCTAGAACTCACTGCTGGCCCTGTGTCCTCTTATTGGGCTACGGGGACAACTCTTTCTATACAAGTCATCTCCCTGAAGATGCCAAGCCCCTCTGTGGTGCTGTCTGCACTGCATGGTGCATATCTAATAATAGTAATTAATAAGCAGTCACTTATTAATAACACTGGAAACATCATCACGTGGGTGACAGAAAGTCAAATAAACCAGTAGGCCAGCAATGCAGCACAGGCCTTGAGGGAGGAGAGAACAGAAGAGCAGAAAGGATATTTGTAAGGGGCGTTGGGCAAACTGCTTTGAGCCAATAGCATTTGAGGTTGAATTTGAAATCTGCTCAAGCAAGGCATGTGGAGATGTGAGGGCTTGTCTCTACTGAAGTTCTGGCTGGGGAGCAGCAGAACTGTCTTATGCCCATTCGCTAGTGACTTGGTCTTGGCTTGAGAAGTCTTTGGTATCCCCAGATTTGGCTGCCGTAGAGCAGTAGAAACTCAGAAAGAAAGAACAGTATGCACACCCAATTAATGATTGAAGAAACTAAAGCAATTGGCCATTGTCATTGTCTTCTAAAGATTATTGAAAGAATTAGCAAGTGAAAGAAACTCTACCATGAAGCCACAAAACTCCCAACCAAAGCAACCCCTGAAATTCACATACAAGAGTCATCAGGACAACAAGACTGAATATGTTAAGTCTGTTTATTGATTACCTTGATTTTATAGGCATAGTTATGTTTATAATATGTAACTGAATATATTTCAATAAATAACACAATAAAGCCAACTTGCTGTGGAGATTAAGTGAGATAATGCATTAGTGCATACCAGGTGCTTACCTCAGTACCTGGCAGGGGGACATAACGCTAGGGACTAGGGCTGGTAGCTGCTGTGCACTGGTGGTATGAACCCGTGGCTTGTGGCCAGCCTCTAGTCTGATTAGTTGCTGCCTATACCATCTCAGATATTAAATATTTTAAATCCACTTTGATAACAATAACTGATACTCTTTATTGTAAACTTTCCATGTGCTGTTTACTCTCACAAATGTTTTTTGATATAATCGTAACAGGATATGTTTGAGGATAGCATCATTTCCATTTTACAGATGAGAAAACCGAGGCTCAAAAAATGTTAGTAACTTGGCTAAGGTCTCGTGGCCAGCGAATGGTGGAGCTGGGATTTAAACCCAAATGACCTCATGGCCGAGCCTTGGGATTTTAACCACAATGCTGCCAGCAAAGTGACATGGATGGTGCCGGTTATTATTATTGTTGTCATTATCATCATATTAACTCGGTTTTTGCCCCTGGAATGTCATGGACAACTAACTTATCCTTTCGATTGGTGATGAAATTGTTTCTTGCTTCATCCTGAAAGCACTGGTCCTGCACATTTGAGGAAAGCTGAAACAGATCCTGTCCTGTTTTGTTTTCCCCATGCACCGAGGGAAGGCGGCAGCCACACAGCTGAAAGAAAGAAGGTAGGCCCACAGGGAAACTTCTAACCTGATGGCCTCTGACCGCGGCCCTCTTAGCCCAAGACAGAGGGGTGAGCAGAGGCAGTCCAGGCCTTCCTTTAAAAAAAAAGTCACCACTGACGTGGCAGCATCATTTGGGCAAACGCCTGATATTGCTTTACACTTATGGTTGCATTACATGTCTGCAAGGAAAGCCGCCTTATTGTCTTTGAAGTTATCTTTCTTTGCTTTTCGTACAAATCCACTCTCATAAGTCTGGAGCTATCTGGGGGAACACTACATCACTGGGAACAGCAGAGTGGTAGTTAGCTAAATGTTATAGAGGAATGAGGTAAAATAAACCCTGAGATTATGTGATAAAAGGCAGACTAAAAGGGTATACCAGAGTAACTGAAAGATAAATAACACTTAAGAAGTCTACATCCATGTAAATGGAATAAAATAATAATAACCAGTATGTTCAAATACACAAGGTAAAGTAGATTAGGAATCAAAAGGGCTGAAAACGTAAATGGTAGTAATTACAGC
>NW_011888813.1:1332244-1348261 GCF_000151845.1 Pteropus vampyrus
GAGGCTCAAAAAATGTTAGTAACTTGGCTAAGGTCTCGTGGCCAGCGAATGGTGGAGCTGGGATTTAAACCCAAATGACCTCATGGCCGAGCCTTGGGATTTTAACCACAATGCTGCCAGCAAAGTGACATGGATGGTGCCAGTTATTATTATTGTTGTCATTATCATCATATTAACTCGGTTTTTGCCCCTGGAATGTCATGGACAACTAACTTATCCTTTCGAATGGTGATGAAATTGTTTCTTGCTTCATCCTGAAAGCACTGGTCCTGCACATTTGAGGAAAGCTGAAACAGATCCTGTCCTGTTTTGTTTTCCCCATGCACCGAGGGAAGGCGGCAGCCACACAGCTGAAAGAAAGAAGGTAGGCCCACAGGGAAACTTCTAACCTGATGGCCTCTGACCGCGGCCCTCTTAGCCCAAGACAGAGGGGTGAGCAGAGGCAGTCCAGGCCTTCCTTTAAAAAAAAAGTCACCACTGACGTGGCAGCATCATTTGGGCAAACGCCTGATATTGCTTTACACTTATGGTTGCATTACATGTCTGCAAGGAAAGCCGCCTTATTGTCTTTGAAGTTATCTTTCTTTGCTTTTCGTACAAATCCACTCTCATAAGTCTGGAGCTATCTGGGGGAACACTACATCACTGGGAACAGCAGAGTGGTAGTTAGCTAAATGTTATAGAGGAATGAGGTAAAGTAAACCCTGAGATTATGTGATAAAAGGCAGACTAAAAGGGTATATCAGAGTAACTGAAAGATAAATAACACTTAAGAAGTCTACATCCATGTAAATGGAATAAAATAATAATAACCAGTATGTTCAAATACACAAGGTAAAGTAGATTAGGAATCAAAAGGGCTGAAAACGTAAATGGTAGTAATTACAGCAATACTGTGGTAAACTAAAATATTAAAAGTGAAATGATGAAATAAGGGAATACTAACTATAGGGGGCAGTCCAAAATTAATAATCCCATGCAGGGGCAGAGGCAGACCTTGGGGCAGAGGCAGTGGACATTTGTTAAGCATTTCTGTGGGGCAGGTGTTCTGTGTGTATTTTATCACTTAATTCTTGCAACAGTCCTATGAAGTAAGTACAGATATTATCTCCATTTCATGGGTGAAGACAACTAAGAGTTGGAGGCGAGAAAGGAAACTATTCAGATCCCACGGAATTTAGGTAGCCAAGTTGGGGTTGGAATCCAGCCGATGTGCAATGTACTTCCTGGGGCGATGTCCCTTTAAGACTGGCGTTTGCCGGAGGAGTCCCATGGGAACTGACATCTGTAGGGCAGCCAGTCCTCAGGCTCTCCCTTAGGGCTTATGCCCTCATGTCCTCTGGGTCCCTTAGGTCTCTCTCTGCTGTTCTCAAAGGAGATTCTATAGCTGCCCCGGTTGTTCTCAATGTCCTACTGAGTCATGGTGGTTCCTTCACATGGTTCTCCCCCTAGGATCTCCAGAAAGCTTGCCCAGCCTCATGCAGTATGCCCTCTGCACTTCTTTTCCAAACTCTGAGAACAGATAAGGTGCATGGGCTTCAAAAAAAAAGGCCAAATAAAGAGGATGTATATGACCAGGTGGCAGGGCAGTTCAGGTCTAACGCAGGTGTCATTCATGAACTTGTCAGGCATGTTTGCTTGTGTTCCTAATACTTGCTCAGTACCATGGAGATGTTGAAGATTGGGGACCTAAAGAAACATAAAAAGATGAGATTATGATCCGAAAGGTAAAACAGACTAAAAAGTAGGCTAGTAATGCTGGAAATGCACATGTCCATGCCCCACCCAAATGCCACTTCATCTACCAAGCTTGCCTTGATATCTGCCATCTCTAAATCAAAAATTTTCACTTGCTTCTTGATAATCCCATAGAACTTCCTTTATGTCGCTCTCATGGCTGTTATTTTCCCCTTGCTTTCTAGTAACACACCCCTGTCTTCCTTCAGAGCATAGTGGGCTCCTTGAGGCAGGAACCTCGATTTACTTGTTTTGTTGCCTGTGAGCACAGTGTTTAGTACACATGCTATCAAATTTGTTAGGCTGGGCAATGCTGGGATGGCTGGAGGAATATCCAGTAAAGGGAAGAAATAGAAGAAACACCCTCCAAGGAAGGGAGGCAATAGCACTGTGGCTGAGCAGGCAGGCTCTGGAATCAGGTAGACCCAAGTTCAAATTCGGGTTACTTCCAGCTTTGTGACCATGAGGAGCCTCTCTCAAGCTTGGATTTCCTCAACTGTAAGGTGGACGACTGTCAAGTAACACTGACTTCACTGGACTGAATGAGATGACCCATGTGCTGGCATATGGCAAGTCCCCAACAGCTGTTAGGGGCTATTCTTGCCCTTGGTGCTGGCCAGAGGAAGGACCCACCAAGCAGCCCTTAGAAAGGGGAGGCAGGAGAAGAAAGGGGGTGGGGAGGTTTTCCCACAGGGAGGCACCTGATGCTGAACAAAACCTTGTGTGTGGTGCCACCGGCTGTCACCTCTTGTTTAGGTTCGACTGGGGGACTGTTTCCACTAGTTCAGCCAAACTGGCAATGGGTTTTGAAGGGTTTGGAGTGCAGTGGAAATGCTTCGGTCCTGAGCTCAGGATGCAGGACATAGAAGGGACACAGAAGGGACCTGTCCCCCTGATCCAACACAGCACTTGATCCCTGCGTCTGCTTCTCATAGTTTATAGCCCCCATGGATGGTGTTGGCTGTACTTCCATCTGTTTTGGTGACTAGGAGCCCTTGGGGGGGATGCCCATTTGTCACCTTCATTTCTATGTTCCCAGCCCTCATCCTATGCACTGTGCCTCACCCTAAGAGGCTTTCAAAGTGCTAGTTGAAGAAATGGATTTGTGTCCTAGTTATGGACCTCACCTCCACCAGACGTGCAAGGATTACCCTGATTTTGCAAGGAGGAACAACTACTCAGGGAAACTGAGGTGCACTTCTAAGTCAGAGTTCTCTCCACTTCCTCAGTCTGCAGTGAGACACATGTATCTTCAGCTGTGAGAAGTGGCTTAGTCTACTAGAGCTGTAAATGAGAATTTTGTCTTTTATTTTAATTCCTGCTCTAGTTCTAGCCAAGAACCTTCCTTAGGCTGAGGTGAGGGGAAAACTGAGCTCCTGACACTGCCTCTTAGTCTTAGGCAGCTGTGGAGTGCCCCTCCCTGATGATATCTTGTCAGCTGTTTGCAAAACAGTCAGGGAGGAGGTGAAGCCCTGAGCCAGGCAGCCTGGCTGTCTCTTTAAATGCCGGGGTCTGTGTAAGAGAGGGAGGGGCCGGCTCTGGAGTGCGTGAAATTCCTGGGCTCCTCCGGCAGTCTCAGGCTCCGAGCTCAGCCCTACACATCTCCTCTTGCATGCAACTCACTGAGAGGGAGAGGCGAGCGTGTCCTACCCTCTCGCAGCCGCCAGCATCTCGAGCCACCGAGGACCTGCTTTTTGCACCTCCAAACCCCCCTCCCTTCTTCCCTGCCACTCCCTCCCAGAGAAAGAGAGAAAGAAAAAAAAGAAAAGGAGAAAGATTCTGGAATTTGAATCTTCCCAAAGAGAAAACATACCCAGCAAACTCAGTTGATTAAACATCAAACAAACAAACAGCTCCCAAATCATCTGTTCAACTGGAAAGGTAAGATTTGCGGGGAGAGGAAGGCAGGCAGGATGTGAAACAACTCAAGGTTCTTGTTCATTCTGGAAGGCGACTGCTCCTGAGAGGATAGAACTTTTCAGTTGGGAGCTACCAACCTAGATTTTTTTCCCCGAATGTTGGGTCGGGAGCCTTGGCTGACCATGGGAATGGCTTTCAACTGCCTTTCTTTTCCTTTGGTTTCTCCTGGAAGTTGGGTCCTTTTGCTCCAGATGTTCAAAAAGTCAGAGAATGTTTTAGATTTTTTTTTTTTTTACCCTTTTCAGAGTATTTCTCCTATTTCCTTGGATTGTTAGTCTGAAAGGATGTGTGCCCATCACTTCACTTTGGGCACGTACTTTTTTTTTTTTTTGATTTTTAAGCTACTTTTCTCCTCTTTTTTTTTTCTCCCCCCTGGGGAAAGAGCTGATTCAAATGAGAAAGAGAAGAAGGGACACAGGCTTATAAGAAGACAAAATTGAATTGAGACAGGGATTTCCCTGGCTGTTGGGGAATTAAGTGTGTGAGTGTGTTTGAGTGTGATTTTTTTGCGGGGGGAGGAGGGAGTGTGAGGAGGTGGTTCTTGAGCCTGAAGGTTCAGGTTGGACTCCCACTCTCTTGTGAAGGTGGGCATACTCGGAGGAGGTGAAAAGGGAGTGTGTGAGTGTGTGTGTGCGTGCGCGTGTGCGCTCCTGTTTGGATCGGTTACAAGGGAATCTTCCTCCTCTGCCTTCCATTTGTTTATATTAATGATTTAGTAGCAGGCTTGCCTGAAAACTTCCACTCTGTGTAAGCACTGTGGGTTTTGCAAGCTCTCAGTGACCTTAGAGGCTGGTTCGATGTCTTTTTTTTTTTTTTCAAGGCATTGTGTTGTACCCGGAGTTTCAGCTCTTTCCCTCTTTTTTTTTAACCCACAAAACTTAACTGCTTTAGAAACATCTTCCTGATAACAAGGGAAAAAATTTATTCCCCCCCATCTCTTCCCAAGCCAGTGATGTAATACCAGCCTATGGGCTGGGCTGCTTTGCAGGTGACTTATCCTGTGATTACTTGTTAAAAAAAATAAATTTCTCCTTTCCTCCATTAAATGCCTTCCTCTTTTGATTTGAATGTAGAAATATTGTCATGCAGTGAGAAAATTATATTTTTACTATTATCTGGGTTTCGGTAAAGTAGAATTTCTCTCCTTTTTTAAAAATTATTTTAATGCAAAGGTCAAAGATCATCCAGAGCTAGCCTAGGATGGAGCAAGACACAGTCTGACCAAATAGGAGAACTGTGAGTGCAGGAGCTGTCATCTCCCGCTTCCTCCGGCCATCCCCGCTTGGGGAGATAGTTTTATTTTACCACCACTATCTACCCCAACGTTCTTATTTTATTTCCCTGCCCTGGGTCTTATGCATGGCCCTGGGAGGGAGAGGGACACTCCTCGTCATACCTAGAAGACGGTGTACTTTCGGGGGTCAGATGACCGTTTGCCTTTGTGATGAAGGTTCCAATGGAAATTTGAACTCCCAGCGCGCCTGGGTGACTCCATACCCAGGATAGTCTATCAGGGGGCACCTGGAGGTTAGGTCTGGGGAGCCCGAAGAACTAGCCCTTTATGAATTTGCTGTTCTGGGTAGAGCTTCCCTTCATCGTTCAAGGGCTTCTGCATCGCCTTTCAAGTTAAAATGGTCCCGCTGGTTATGATGGGCAAGTTTACCTAAGGGCTACTGGGTACGTGGCGGAAGGATGGAGGGGAGAGAGACATAGCGAGGCTGGTATTTTCTTTTTTTTAATCTTCTGGCTTAATCTGCCTAAGTCACATTGGGGCAAACGACATTTCAGATGGGTGCTGGTTGTGCAGACACATTCCTATTGTTAGCATTTTTTGTTGTTGTGTTGGGGAGTGGAGAGTAAGGGCTCTTGGCCCATTTTCTGCAGCCCGGGGTTCATCCTGTGAGCCAGTCTTCCTTCTGGAAGAGGGGAAAAAGGCTGGATGCTGGAAGTTCGCTATTAAAGTGAGCAACAGGGCTGGGTTAATTTTTTTTTTTTTTTTTTTAAACAACCGGACTGTGCGAATGCCCTTTTCTGGAGCTTTCTGGCCCTTTCTAGTGAATAATAATTTTTTTTTAAAAAATTGCTTCTTAAGACGAAGGGACCAGAAATCAAAGGGATTCTAAATTTTGAGAGACAACTACGTCTTTGCTGCTCCGGTAGCTCCCTATTATTAATTATTGGGGTTCGACGGGGGTCTGGCCCCCTTTTCTGTTGATTTCTTTTTAACGCTGTGTTTTACTGAATATGTTGATGATTTGCTGCTTATATAAGGGAAAGGATGTATCGAGGTGGGTTGATGCTTGGGGTTTTGAGATCGACTACTGAGATTGGGTGGCGGTTGGTGTGTTTGTCGATATGCGTGGTAGGAAGGTCTTTTCTTTTGGGTGGTGGGGGACAAGGGGATGGTTGGAAATTGTAGATGAGATGCTACGGCGAATGGGGACAGGAGGGGAGACGGAGGTGAGGTTGGAAGTCACCGGTTTGCAGAATTTTTGCCTTGCATCCCCCTTTCTCTCGCTCCTTGGGAAAAAAAAAAATCCATTATCTCTAAAAACACATTATTCTTCAATTGGCCTTTTAGAGAAAAAAAGAGAGGGAGGGGAGGGGTTAATTTGGTGAGGGGGCTTGGTTGTAATTAGCCCACTGCTGCAAAACTGAGATACAGAAATCCATCGGCACCAGCTTTAGGGGCACAGAGAGGCAGCGGAGAGATGGGGGACGGGGTTGTCAGCCTTGGATGAACAGCGGAGCAGTGGGGTTGGCGTTCGGATATTGTGTGTGTTTGTGTCTCTGTGTGCGTGCAATTTTTTCCACCCCACCACCGATTTCCCCCTCCGTCCTCCCCCAATCCTGCCATGCTCTTGCCTTCTATTTCCACACACTCTTCTTCCCTACCCCTCCCCCCGCCCCCTTTCCTCTAGCCCTTTCCATCCTGAAGAGAAAATTCTGATTCCGATGGCTCTACGGCTCTTTTTTCTGTTTTCTCTCTCTCTCTCTCTCTCTCTCTCTTTTTTTGCAACACAACGGTGGTGTGATGGCCTTTCCTACATGCCACACGGATGCAGCCTTCTGATAGGAGGGCTAAGTCGGCACATCTACACACACACTTGCACACGCTCTTGCACACACACACACACTCTCTCACATGGACACAGGCGACCGAGGGCTTGATTTCATTTGGTTTCATTCCCCTTTATGGCTCTCCCCACCCCTGCCTCCACCATGGCTCCTGTCCGCCCATCTTCATACGGGGAATGCAGTACCATTATCCACATCTTCTCCCCACACCGCTCTCGTCTTTCTTTTCGCCATTATTCTTTCCCGAAAGCTGTGGTGTGTCGCAGTTCATGGGATTAGCATGTTGTAGAGTCTTTGGGGGAGGGGACCTCATGAGAAAGGGATTGGGGTGGGGGTAGATGACATTAATGATTTTGGCCAAATAAGCACCCGGTGATAATGATCCAATTTAACCATCCGTGTAATATATGTTTGCGGCACATCAGAGGAAGTTTACCCAGGGAAAGCAGAGTCTGGACTGGGTTACCTCTGGGGAGATTTGATGCCTGGACTGTAGAGACACAGACCGCCTGCCCCCTCCCCCCGCCTGGTCCCCCACACCCACACATATGTACGCTCTCTCACACACACCACCACATACGGCTCTGCTCAGTGGGCTGTGTCAAGCCAGAGGGCACTGCACATTATCCCAGAGTTGTCGTGGTTCGTCGGGAGGATGGAGTGATGTCTTTGTCCTATGCAGCTCTCGCTCTACAGACGTCGTCTGGTCTTGAAATTCATGGTGGCCTTTGTGTTGCCTTTCGGGTGGGGGCGGGAGGGATGTTTGTGTTGGTCCAGCGCCGGTGTGCCTCCAGTTGGACAACATGGGATTGTCAACACTGTGCGTGCGGTTCAAGCAGGAGGCTGCCTGCCGGTGTGTGCTGCGTGAGTGTGTTTGTCGGACGCATACGTGCAGGTGGCTCTGGAGGGGTGTGGGGGTAACAGGGAAGAGAAGCTTACCTTCCTGGAGCGGGGAGGAAGGTAAAAAGCGGAGCTGTTCGGTGGGGGCTTGAGAGGGCAGCGGAGTTTTCAGGGTAGTTGAAAAGAGGGTGGAGGGAGAGAAACTGCTCCAGTCCCCAGCGGGAAGCCTGTGTGAGATCCCAATGGCCCCCAGGAAGCCCGTGGGCGAGTGTGTTCAGGGATGACTGTGGGCGGATGCAGACTGAAGGTGGGCGAGATTGAGGGCTTTCCCCGCCACCTTGGGAGCCCTAGGCTGAGCATGGGAGGATGGTCCTGCTCTTCACAGCCTCAGCCACCCTGGGGCATCTCAGCCTTGTTGGAGGCTGCAGCCCCAAGGAGCTGCAGTCGCCCTGGGCCAGGATGGCAGCCTGAGTCCCAGCGCTCTCCTGGGCTCTGGCAGCCTTAACTACCGGACGCCATTTCCCTTCTCCTTTGGCTAAAGGTGTGTCCGTCTTTATTAGCAATTATATGTAAAACTGGAAAACATTTTCTTGAAAGGAAAAAAAAGAATCCTCAGCAAGATGCTGATTGTCCTACGTTTCTGACGTTCCCTCTCCCTTCCTGGGGCTGACCTTGAGGAGTTAGGGAGAAAGGGTTACGTCATTGCCAGAGGAAGGGGAGAAATGGGGAGTAGGCTGCCTCAGGAATGAATTAGGGTGCCAAACGCAGAGATGAGAATGCTCTTGGAATCCCCCGGCACGTTTTCCTTACGTGACCCTCATGTATGGAAGGGAGACTTGCAGAAGTAGAAGCGCCCCTTCCGAAGCTCACCGTGAGAAATGCGTGGGCCGGCCTGGTGCATCCGTTCCGCTGTGCCAGGCCCTGGCTCCCCCAGGCACGCCCAGGCACGCTCTTGCTGGGGGAATAATGGACGAACTGCAGTTCTGACCCTTGAAGCCAGCCCTGGCTGCTCTGCAGATAACCCAGCACAGTGGTGTGGCTGGGCCAGCCACAGGTGGCAGTACTGGGTTCTGGCAGAAATAGCTACGTGTGGGGTCTGCTCCTGGCCCCTTCCGGTAGATCTCTGCTTAAGTGATAGCATCTCCGAAAGGCTTCCCCTGGCTGCCTTTCTAAAATAGCCTTCTCACCCCAACCCCCAGCCACTTTCCAGCCTATTGCCCCGCCTTTAATTTTAATCAGCTAATCACTACTCGATACCATGTTATATGTTGGAGGGCTAAAGTGATCTCCGATGTCTCCCACTCTAGACTGCACACACTTGCAAAGATTTGAGGAAAGAACCATATGGGTTTGGTGTTCGGGTTCAATTTTCTTCTCTAGCACCTTGGGGCCTGACTTTTGGGAAAGCTGAACTTTGCCTCGGGCAGTCTTAGCCTTGTCTGAAAGTTACACATCTGCCGGAGGAATTGCAAAGTGCTAAACTTTCTGAGTTTAATAGAAATGTCTTCTCCAAGCCTGGTCACAGTGACTCTTCCTCCTTCACAATCCCTATAATATTAGTCGTCATCATCGTCGTCATCATCATCATCATCATAGTCGTAGTAGTAATAGTAGTAACAAAGCTACCATTCTGAGGTGCTTAATCTATACCAAGTTCTGTACCAAGTGTTTTTTTAAATTTTTATTTAACATCTCATTTAATTCTCCAAACTACACAATGCACTGTATTATTAATACTTGACAGAGGAGGAGACTGAGACTTGGACTTACATAAAGTAACTAGCAAAATGGCAGGTCAAGGATTTGGATCCAGATCTGTCTCATTCCAAAACCCAAGTTCATGATTCTTACATTATACCGTTCGAGGTAAAGAGAGATGAACCACCATCTCATTCAGGGCCGTCGAATACAGATGAGAAAACTGAGGCCTAGACAGATTACACGTCTCATCCGGAGTCATTGCCAAGTCTGATCTAGAGACAAAGTTGGAATCCAGGTTTCCTGGCTGCCCAGGTCGTACTCTTTCCACACCATCATGCTGCCTACGGGATGTGCGCCCTCCCTCAAACTACTGTGCTGGTGGCTGCCTCATGCCCCCTCTCAGTTCTCCTTCTTCCTCCATCAGAGAGGAGAGGAGTCTCAGTGAGGATGGTGGGAGTATGTCTGCCTCTAAGGAGGGCAGGTTCTACGTTTACAGATCTGGAGAGAGACTGGAGGGAGACTGGTTGGTGGTACTCCAAGGTCACTGGGGTCACTGAGTGCTGGTCAGGCCACGCTCTGACTGTGCTAGAGGACGAGACCCCATGGGGAATCCAGGTTCTCAATCCCATGTGGCCCTGCCTATCAAGGTTACTCTCAGATGTAGCAGGGGCTCCAGAGGTCCACGTACCTGGTGTCTGGATCTGATGACCTGGGAGCTTTGTGTGAATCTCCCAGACTGGCTTAGCCCTTGTTTCTCAAGAAAGGGAGGCTTGGGCCCAGACGCTAGCCTCGATGTGTTTCACTGTGTTTCCAGAGGGTGGGTGAGGAGCATGATGTCATGAAATGTGGGTGAAGGGTCCCTACCAGTTCTTCTGCTCCACCCCTAGGGTTTACCTTGACCTTGAATCAGGGAGGAGTTAGATGTCCTAGCCAAGTGTGGTGTGTGTGTGTGTGTGTGTGTGTGTGTGTGTGTGTGTGTGTGCGCGAGCGCGCGCGCACGTGCGTGTGTGTGTTTTGTGGGGGGTTAACGTGGTAGGGGAAGGGGGGCAGAGTGGATTCTGAGAACTGGGGGGGGGGCGTGGCGTGAAGCCATTTCTGTGTGACCTTGAGATGGAGTGACCAGATGCCCTGATTTGTAGAGACAGTTCCCATTTAGGTCTTTGTCCTAGTGTAATTATTAACTCTCAGAAGTGTCCTGGTTTGGATGATAAAATATATGGTCATCCTTCTTTGAGATGACATCACCCACTTTCTGTTAATGGGATGGAGAGAGGAAATGGGCATGTCAGAGAGGGAAATCCAGTTTCAAGGCAAGAAGGTGGCTGCGAGTAGAGCCTTTCTCCAGAGATACTTCCACTTGTGCTCTATTTAAAATATTAAGATCTGAATCTTCTGACTAGTCCTACTACCAAATCACTACTGCTACTAACCTAACTACTCTTGCTATAACTGCTTCTACTAGCCAACATATGAGTCCTGACTATGTGCCAGATACTATGCTAAGCACTTGACATGCTTTATCTCACTTAATCTTCCCACAGCTCTATGAGGTAGGTACTATTATTATCTCTGTACTACGAAAAAGGAACTAAGGCCCAAAGAGGATAAATAACATGTCCAAGGTCACACAGGTAGGAAGTGGCAAGGTCATGATTCTCACCCAGTGGTCCTGGCTCCAAAGCCTCTGGTCTCAACCCTTGTGTCACACCACCTCTGTGGGCCAGTCTTCCGGTCCCCTAAGTCTGGAAACTTGATTCTGAGAGCTGACCCACTTGCTGAGCAGTCTGGCTTACAACTCTGAGACCTGCTGAAGGTGTTTCTGCCAGTCAGCGGTGTGCTAGGCATAGGGAGAGGAAGCTGCTGGCCCAGCAGTGGTGCTGCTGATTGTCTTTTTGATGGCACTTTGGACACTCTGTTTCCCATGGTGTCTCAGGTACTGAATTCTCTGTCTCAGGTACATTGTCAGAGGAGTAGTTTAGGTTGTTTGGAATGGTGGTGGATTGGCAGAAGGCAGGGAACTTGCAAACTATCTATCTCTATTTTTTTCTATGGCCCTGATCCCTGATAAGCCCATGTTCCCCATGGCCCTTGCAAGAGGGCCTGGCCCTCAGTGGGAGATTTGGTGAAAGGATGGTCATCTAGCACCTGCTGTTAGCAGAGCATAGTGTTCTGCTCTATTTCCTTTAGATGGCTACTGTCCTCATGTGTCTGAGGAGGAAACCAGGGGTCAGTGGGGTTAGATAGCTTCCATAAGATTACACAATGAGAAGTAGCAGACCCTGGATTCAAGTTCAGGTCTGACTCCAGAATTGACGCTGTTTCTGAGACCTTGCACTGCCCTTTACCCCGAACCCTGGAGAAGAGGGTGTAGGAGCTGGAGCATCTAAAATGAGGAGAAGAAATTCTCCAGGGGGAGGTCTTCAGGTCAGCTCCTGAGGTCTGAGGGCTGGAGAGGGCTCTCTGGGGCTCATCATCCTGGTCAGTCACCTGTGGGCTTTCTCCCCTCCTCCAGCCAGGGCAGGACAGCTGCTGCCCCTTCAGTTGAATGAGTGTTGCTTCCGATCTGGAGGAAAGAGGGAGATGGGACCATCCACAGCCTCACAGATGGAGGCTGGGGTGTTCAGAATAAGGTACTTCTTTCCCCTGTGGAGAAGTGATATATGGGCTGACACCAAATTCCTCCTCCTTCCCCATGTGTCTATGTCATAGGGTCAAGAGTAAGAAGGGTTGGGTGGTCTCTTTGCCTAGAGACAGGGAGAAAAGAAACACAGAGGGAAGAAGCCAGGATCCCCCTGGCAGAGGACTCTAGGGAGAAAGGGGAAACTTTTTCTTGGTTGAGAGGCAGGAAAAAGAAGAGCATTTTACTGACTGAAGGGGTGGTCTGCGGCCCCCAAGCTGAGCTGCATTAGCTTCATTGCAGTCCCATTGAAGACTGTGTTTATTTTTCCAATAATGTGTTAATTAAACATCGATTTCTGGGTGGAGGAAAGGGAATTGGATTGCCAGAGCTAAATGGAGTGAGGAGGATGGGGAGCTGGTGAGAGGGGCCCCAAGCTGGAGTCAGCAATCTTCAGCATCACCCAGGAGGGACACTGGGGAGGCGGGGCTGCTGCATCCCCTGGCTCCACATTTGGAATTGCTCGTCCCCCATGAGCCTTCAGGATTCATCTTTTCTACCCCTTGGCTGCCACAGAGGATGGAGAGGGTTCTTTGTTGAACCTCAGTTCAAGGGAGAGAAACATCTTTGGTTTATGGAGTGACCCTGGGCTCGTATTGGCAATCTATATAAATTAGCTCATTGGTTCTTTAGATGAATGTGGGGTAGTACTTTTATACCTTCACTTTGGAGGTGCGAAAACTGAGGCTCAGAGAAGTTAACTTGCAAGTTCATGAGCAAAGAGCTGGACAAACTAGACAAGAAAGGGGGCCCTAGAGGAGCAGGAAATATCCAAGATTGGCAGAACAGCTGCCAAGGGTCCAAGCCCCTCTAAAGGAAGAGAAGAATGAAGCATTTAATAAGCAACCAAAAGAACCATTGAGATTTTATCGTTGGCTAAGATTGACTGAGGTTTTCCTATGTGCCAGCAGCCGTGTTCAGTGCTTTGTACATAAAGTCGTGAGGATGCAGTGAACAAGTGTTAGGTAATGTTATTCCCATTTTACAGATGAGGAAATTGGGGCTTGAGGAGGTTAACTAACTTGCCTGAGGTTGCAGCATTGGTAAATGGTGGAGCTGGATTAAAACGTCAGTGACGAAAACTTCAGGACCTCTTTTACAGCTGTGTTCTGTTTTCTTACACACACTGAGGACACGGATGCCTGCTCGGCAAGGCACCTATAACTTCTAGGAGATAAAGACTTGGGGCTTTTAGGAGGGATCCTCTGATGAGATCCTGTGCCCCAGCAATCCCAGTGTCTTGCAATGTGAACCCCACTGTTCCTTTCCCTCGGAGCCTGCGGCAGCCCAGCCCCAGCCTCTGATTGGGCGAAGGCTATTCTGGGGTGCTCGTAGTGGTTGGAGTATGCACTGGCAAGCTGGAAGCTGGGTGATGAGGGGAAGGTAGAGCAGGAGTTCTCAAACTTTACTGCATATTAGAATCACCATATTGAAATCCCAAACTGATGCCGTACTTTATACCAATTAAATCAGAATCTTTAGGGCTAAGACCCAGCATCAATATATTTTAAAGGTCTCCAGGTGATTTTATCAGGCTTGCAAATGAGTGGTTTAGAAGAACCTCTGCTGGAAAGCAGGTGTCTGCAGGCTGGACCAGCTTCTGATTCCAGAGTCAGGTTAGAAGTGCAGAGGTGATTGGTTATATGCGCCCAGTCTCCAGCAGGGCAATGCTTATATTGATCTGTTTTCTTCTCAATAGTATAGCAGCTTTCAGGCTTTGGTATGCATCAAAACATCTAGGGAATTTTTACAAAATGCATATCCTCAGGCCCCTCTGTGTATCTGATTCATGAGTTCTGGGGTGGGGCCTGCATTGCAAGCAAGCACTCTCTGTGGCCATGTGAGGTCATGCTCTCCAGGGCCAGCCCCAGAGACTCCTTTGTAGCATGCCCATACATGTGAAGGCTTCTCTCTTTATAGACATGAAAAGGTGAGGACAGAGACTGCTGTGGTCACCTGTTGCTCCGTGAGGTTTGGCCTCCTTTGCTGAGGACTGACTGCCCACTGCTGACACAGGACAGCCTGTCTGCTGGCCTGGGTCCCTGCTGCAGAACCTTCTCTAATGCCTCGTGTGTAGGCAGCCCTGAGGAAGGGGAGCATGATCCCAACCTGGAAATTCACCAGGCTCCCGTCTCAGGTTTAAAAAAATCAGAGTAACTCTCTGCACAACCTGAGTGTTCAGAAGCCTGTCAGCAGCAAGCATCCTGGGTCTTCCCTGGGGATCAGTGAAACAGCTTCTCTGGCGCTCGTTTTAAACTTTTCTTCCAAAGCTGTCAAAAAACAGAATAGTCAGAGACTCTCAGAGCTGGAAGGGACGTTGGTGGTCATCCATGCCAATGCTAATACTCTATTCTTTTACTCATGCATTTATTCATCCAACAGATATTTATTAAACACCTACTGTATCCAGGCACAGTACTGGGTGCTGGCAATACAGCCACAGAGCGACAAGTGGTTTATCCCTCATGGAATTTAAGCTTGGGGGGGAAGGGCCAATATTAAACAACACAAGTAATTATATAATTACAAAGTATGGTGAACACTCTGAAGGAAAAGTACTGGGGGCTCTGGGAATTATGGGGATCTAATTTAGAATGATGAAGCCAGGGGCAAAATGATAACTTAAATCTATCAAGTCCTCATTCTTTGCAAGCCCTATGGTAAGTAAGGGACTCACATGTATCACCTCACCCTCACAGTGAGCCTTGGAGGGGTGCTGTTATTATTGTGGCCTTGTGACAGATGAGGAAACTGAGGCATGGGGCGGTGCCCAGGGAAGGACTAAAACTGAGCTCCCACTGACCCTCCTACCCCCTCTAACTTCCCACCTCCGAGTGGGATGGTGGTCTGGAAGAACTGGTATTTCTTCCGAGAGCTGAAGGATGAGACGAGGGTGAGGAAAAACCAGAGAAGAGAATGCTGATAATCCTGGCTACGCAAGGAACTCTTAGATGTCAGGTGCTGTGTGAGGCACTTTACCGAAATGATCTCACTGAATCTCCACAGCAACTAGGAAAAGAAGGAATTCTTACCCGCCTTTTCAAGGTGAGGGCACTGAGGCTTTGAGAGGTTAAGTTCATAGACACTGGACCCCTCTGAATTTTGCCCTGTCTGGACTGCTTGGACCTCACCTGTTGGGTAGTGCTAATCACAAAGAGTGGGAGGAAAGGAATTCCCCCAGAGCCCACGGGCCTGCTTGTTCTTGGCCAGGGAGAACCCAAAGGAAGTAGGGAACAAAGGCCCTGTTTGGGGCATGGCTGCCCCTTTGTGCTGTGACTGTGAAGGGTCTCTGGTAAGAGCCCTGGGCCAGCCTTCTGCTAGGTCTGCTGGCTCAGGAGCCAATAGCAAATGTTTGCCCTTTCCCTCACCTCTCTCCCCCACCTTTCATCCCCACCTGTTGCCAGTTAGTGAGATGCTTGTCACTTGCAGTTCCATCTCTCCTCTTCTGTCTGGTGTCTTCCTGAACACCCTCTCTGTGTGTTAGCCCGAGGTTGCCTCTGTCCTGAGTTGTGTAGTGCCTCTGCCCATCTTGAGCTGATCTGCACTGAGCCGATGTGAGGCGAGGTGGTATGAAGGATGGGGACTTGGGTCATGGACTTGGTCTAGAGCCACGAGGAGATGCAGGAAGATGTGGGAGGAGAAAGGAGATGTGTTAATGGGGCACTGATAAAATATTAAATTCCTGAAAAGTTTGCCAAGACATGGGAGCTCATTTCTTCAGCCTCCTTTCCTTGACCTTCAGGTGAAAGAATCCGTGCATGTAGACAGGTGCCCCACGAGACAGAAGCTTTTCCATTCCCTCCCTGCATTCTCTTCCTGGGTTGATGAGATGGTTGTAGCAAGGCGGATGCCGGAAGTGGACAGACTAGCTTTCGGTCTGATTTTCTCTAGGTCTTGGCATAATGGGGGCTGCCTCAGTACTGGACTTTGATACTGATGATACTAACACTTGAAGGCAGTTGCTTGACCCCCTAGGTTCCTGGAATCAAGACAGAAAAGGGAAGGTGGGGAAGCTTTCTCTGAGAAGGGGTGGGATTTGTGGGAGGTCATAAGGTTGGCTTGTG
>NW_011888813.1:1349536-1352526 GCF_000151845.1 Pteropus vampyrus
CCCTAGGTTCCTGGAATCAAGACAGAAAAGGGAAGGTGGGGAAGCTTTCTCTGAGAAGGGGTGGGATTTGTGGGAGGTCATAAGGTTGGCTTGTGTGTGGGTTGTGGATTTTGGATAACAGTCACTCTTTTTTTTTTGTATGAGTGTGGTTATTTATTTATTTATTTTTACAACAGTTAACATCTTATTAAAGCGACTTAATGATTTTCTTATTATAAAATAATAGATGTTCATTATAGGACATTTAGAAAATACTCAAAACAAAAAGTCACCTGTAAGTTCCCCCTCCAGAAATAACTAATGGGAAATTTGAAGATCTGTCTTTCCAGCTTAATTTCTAAGCATCCACAATCCAGGGTGTGCTATTTTGTTTTTAAAGAAATTCATTCATTTATCAAGTACTAATTGATCACCCACTCTGTGCCGGACACTTAAATCACATTTTGGAAGCTGTCACACTAGCTTGATTTTTTTTTTACTTAAAGATAATGCATCATGAACACTTTTCTACAATAGCCACTCATGCCATTGAGCTTCCAGATTCAGATTTTGGGTGTCATGAGGCAGTTGGCAACTTTTGCCACCTTAGGTCTATGTCTTAAGAAGGAAGGAAAGATTGCTGGGCCATTTTCTCCTTGGCATTTAAGGCAGGCCCTGTGTTAACCTCCTTGGGAGAAAATGTGTCCCTTTACCTAGGAAAAAAGGAAGAGACAGAAGAAGGCTTAGAGTGTGGGAAAAACTCTAATCTTTTATTTAGCATTAGCGTCTGGGATTTCTCCAAATGACGGTTTTGGAAAGGAGAGAATCCATTCTCCTGTACAGAATTCTAGCATCTTAGACAGTGGGTAGAATGTTAGTGCGTGGCTAGTTCATTGTCTTCAGTGTAGAGGTGAGGGCCAGGAACAGTTAAATGACTTGCTCAAGAACACACAAGTAGTTGATCGTACAGCTGGGGATCTGAGCTAGGGAGAGCTGCATGATGGTTGGGGGTGGGTCTGATAGGAGTGGTTCAGAGAGAGCCCTTGCTGGGCAGATGAAGGGACTCTAGCAGCCTTCTTCGAGTTTGGATACTGTATTTAAAGGAGGTTTACAATACAGTTTTGGTTTGCTGAGCTCCTACTGATTTCTTGCCCCCTTCCTTGTCCACAGGGTACCCCATGCCATCATCTCTCAAATGCAGATCTGTGGTTCCACAGGGGGTTGGGGAATGAGAGAGAAAAATGCCCTCCAGAAAGCCAACACTACTCACAGACCAAGCTGGCCAGGTGCAGGTTTTCACACATTCAATTTTGCAAATATCTACCAGGGACTTCCTTCCCTGGGGCATTGCATTGAGTGCTAGGGATACAGAGAAAAGTAATGGTTGGCATCTCTAGTGAAGGACATCGTGAATGTATGAATCATAGCTAGAGGCCTGGATCCAGAATAGAAGGGACTATGGGGGTTTCCAGGGAAAGGATAGGGGTTTCTAGGGTGAATGTTTACTCCCAGCTAGGGTAGGGAGTGTGAAGAAGGCTTCACTGCAGAGGTAGAATTCATAAAATATGACATCGGCAGATGGGGAGAGGGACTAAGGATGACAGGCCAAGGAAATGGCATGAGGAAAGGAAATGAAATGAGGAATTCTCCCCAATACACAGGAGATTGACCTTTACAGCACATGGATACTGGGCTGAGTGAGAGATGGGGCTGTAGAGGGATGTGTAATTAACTTTTTATAAAAGTTTCAGTGTTTGAGGAACCTGAAATAGTATGTGTTCCAGTTAGGTGATCCCTATCACAGGAATCCCAACTCAGTCTGGCTTAACCGTAGAGGGATTTTTTTTTTTTGAGGGTGGGACAGGGAGTGGATTCATATAACTCATGTTTTAGAGAATGGACCTCAGCTTTGGTTTAGCCAAGTTTGTCCAATATTATCAGGCCCTCAGGCTGGCCCTGTCCATGGTAGTAAAATGGCTCTGCAGCTCTAGAGCTCAGGCCAGTACACCTTACCCTTAAGAGCTAGGGAGAACTTCTCTTCTCCCAGCCATTGAATAGAAGTCTTAGGCTTCATGTGACCAACTTAGGTCACATGCTCTTCTCTGAACCAATCATAATGGGCTTCCCTTGGAGCTGGGGGAGGAGCCATCCCACCCCCACCAGGTGACTGCTTTGTCACGAGTGGCAGCTGGAGTGGATGCTGGGAGCTGCAGGATAATGGGAAAGGCATTTGGCCTTTGTGTGTCCCAGGGAGCATGGGACGAGTGAGAATGGCAGAGTGGCTTGTTCACCTTTGTTGTAGAAGCAGAACTCTGGAGGTGGGATCGAGAAATCATTGGATTTAGAAGAATTAGGGGCAAGGAGGACACTCCCTGGCTGATAGTGGCTTTACTGGACCATTGAGCCAAGTCCAGAATATGGTCCATGTGGGTGCATCTGACTCATCCTGGCAAAGGGACAGGAAGGAGGAAAGGTAGAGCAAGAGGGTAACTATGAAGGACCATGCCGGTCTTCATCTGTCAAAATTTTTCTCCTGTGGTTTGGTCATTCTTCAGAAAAAAAGGGGCTAAGAATCTTTTGGGAAGTCTGAGGGTTGGTGCTTCTTGCGAAATTCTTCTGAAGGGCCTTGGGGTTTCCCAGCAGATCCTGAGGTGCGGGAAACTGAATTCATGCTTTATAGATTCAAGTTTTTCATTCAATCAAAGCTCCTCCCAAATCAGCTTTGATTGACAGGTGCCTTCTGAACATCACCATTTCCTCAGGGGTCTGATGGCTTCAGAACTGCTGTGCTAGTTTCCATTTATACTTAGTTACCCTTCATTGGGCTGTTATGTGCTCTGGACTGTGTTTGGAGAATTAAGTTGCTTTATGCCTTAAAGTCAATAGGATGCTGTTTGTTCCCATTCCATCAAATTGAAGTAGAAGCCTCTTTACTCAGGGATCTGCCCTGAGCTGGCAAAAGGGGGCTTTTCTGACCTGATGATTTTCCTCCTGTGTGGGAAGCTGTTCAC
>NW_011888813.1:1353731-1356019 GCF_000151845.1 Pteropus vampyrus
GGTTGATAGTGTCACCCTCATTTTAGAGATGGTGGAACACAGGATGGAGGGATTAAATTGCTCATGGCTTCTCAGCCAGTGAGTACTGGTGTTCAAAATGGGACTGTAGGCTCTTCCACTGTAAACTATCTGTGTTTAGAAAAACTTACCCTTTCTACATATTTCACAGACTCAAAAGATTCTAGTTTAACTCCCTCCCACCCTCCGACAGTTGAGGAAACCGAGGCTTAGAGGTCAGATGATTTGACCAAGGTGCCACAGTGAGAAGAGCCATCTGAGGTCAAGGTCATGGCATCTCCAAGCTCACGGTCACCTCCTAAATGTAGAGCAGACACCTGCAGTGCCTGCTCAGGCTGGGGTAACTGGTAATCACTGATGGTGCATTAGGGCTACAGTGCTGTCGGCTGGTGTTTAGAACCTGAATTAGATCCTTTAGAGGACTGGGGGCAAATCAGGAAACCAAGGCAGAAGCCCATGCATAAGAGCTAGACATCACTCTGGGGACTGGACGCCACAGATGCTCAGGCAAGAAGAACAATGGCAGATCTCATAAGTAGGTGGGCTCAGCTTACTGGATGGGGAAGACACAGGATGCCGTGGTCATTGAGTTATTGGCCGTGTGGTTATTATAATCCGAATGTTTCAAGGCCTGAAATGGGGACTTTGGAATCAGTCTGACCCAGATGCGAATGTGGATATGTCTCTTTTGTATTTACAGACTTCAGACAAGTTACTTCCCCTCTCAGAGTCTCAGATTTATCATTTTAAAAACAGGAATAAAGTCACACATTTACCCCACAGAATAGTTGGGAATATTAAGTGAGAAATTGTAGGTGAACTACCTGGCTTAGTGCTTTCAGAATTATATGTCTGGCCTGGCTCTCTCACTTGAGCTCAAATTTGTATATCCACCTGCTTGATCAATATCTCTATCTGCTTGGCTAATACTAATTCGATCAATTTTTACATGCTTTAACATCTTTTCATTTTACCTCCTATTCTGACCTGCTCTACCCAGTCTTCTTGTTTTAGAAGTAGCAACTCCATCCTCCTAGTTGCTCACACCTAACATACTTAGAATTGTTTTTGACTCCTTTCTTCTCATGGCCCATGTTTAATCAATCTATCAGCAAAGCCTGTAGCCTCTCCCTTAAAAAATGGACCAAGAATATGACCACGCATCTTACTTCTGTGGTCCCAACCACCATTACTACCTCTTGCCTGGATTATTACAACATCCTCCTTCCTTACTGGACTCCTGCTTCCACTCTTGACTGCATCCATTTTTTGCCCTCCACACCACAGGCTGGAACGATCCTTTAAAATGAAAGTCACGTTATATCATACAGCTCAGAACTCTCCGGTGGCTTCTCGTGCCACTCAAAGTGAGCCCCGGAGTCCTACATGTGCCTGTGAGGCCCCACTAGATCTGGTCCCAGCATCTTCCTACCCTCCTTCTGTTCTCCTGGCCTGTGCCCGCCCCAGTTACACGGGGCTCCTTGCTGCTCCTCGAACCCAGTCCAGCCTCCAGCCTTTGTCTTGGCTGTTTCTCTTCCCCAGGCCTCTGCACGAAGGAGCCTCATTGGGTAAGCCTTCCCCAGCCTCACTGTCCAGAATGGCATTTCCCTCCCCAGTGCTCTCATACCCTTTGCCTTACTTAATTTTCATAGCACCTGACACCATCTGACATATTACATATGTGTTTATTTTGCTGAGTGTCTGTCTGCCTGAGCAGGACCTCACTACCCTGAGGGCTGGCTGGGACTTTGTTTTGTTCACACATGGCACCTCGCATGGAGTGAGCACTCAGTGAACACCTGCTAGATGAATGAATGCCTCCCCTTTTTTGTTTCCATAATTCAGGCACCTCGTTACACTGGGCCACTTCTTGCCTAGTTCTTGAGGGTCAAATGAGAATGTATCATCATCTTAGTTCCCTTTCTTGAAAGGGCCTGGGACTTTTTGAAATAGCTTTCTAATTTTTCTCATTTTAAAAAGGGACACATGTGCCATATACATTGCAAAATAAAAACAAAAGTAAAACAAAATTCAGGAAACAGAGAAATGCATAAAGAAGACAATAAAGATCTCCTGGAATCCCACCTCCCAGAAAGAACAGCTGTTACCATCAACCTGCCCCCCGCCAAGCTTTCCTCAAAGTCACAGGTTTTCTTTCTTGGGGAGAGGGATGAATGGGAAGGGACATTCTACAAATGAAGGATATTATTACAGAAACTGGTGACAAAATGACAATGATAACCAGCAGTGTGTCTGGTGGAAAGGATGCG
>NW_011888813.1:1356069-1375554 GCF_000151845.1 Pteropus vampyrus
GAGTCCTACATGTGCCTGTGAGGCCCCACTAGATCTGGTCCCAGCATCTTCCTACCCTCCTTCTGTTCTCCTGGCCTGTGCCCGCCCCAGTTACACGGGGCTCCTTGCTGCTCCTCGAACCCAGTCCAGCCTCCAGCCTTTGTCTTGGCTGTTTCTCTTCCCCAGGCCTCTGCACGAAGGAGCCTCATTGGGTAAGCCTTCCCCAGCCTCACTGTCCAGAATGGCATTTCCCTCCCCAGTGCTCTCATACCCTTTGCCTTACTTAATTTTCATAGCACCTGACACCATCTGACATATTACATATGTGTTTATTTTGCTGAGTGTCTGTCTGCCTGAGCAGGACCTCACTACCCTGAGGGCTGGCTGGGACTTTGTTTTGTTCACACATGGCACCTCGCATGGAGTGAGCACTCAGTGAACACCTGCTAGATGAATGAATGCCTCCCCTTTTTTGTTTCCATAATTCAGGCACCTCGTTACACTGGGCCACTTCTTGCCTAGTTCTTGAGGGTCAAATGAGAATGTATCATCATCTTAGTTCCCTTTCTTGAAAGGGCCTGGGACTTTTTGAAATAGCTTTCTAATTTTTCTCATTTTAAAAAGGGACACATGTGCCATATACATTGCAAAATAAAAACAAAAGTAAAACAAAATTCAGGAAACAGAGAAATGCATAAAGAAGACAATAAAGATCTCTTGGAATCCCACCTCCCAAAAAGAACAGCTGTTACCATCAACCTGCCCCCCGCCAAGCTTTCCTCAAAGTCACAGGTTTTCTTTCTTGGGGAGAGGGATGAATGGGAAGGGACATTCTACAAATGAAGGATATTATTACAGAAACTGGTGACAAAATGACAATGATAACCAGCAGTGTGTCTGGTGGAAAGGATGCGACTAGGAATTGGAAGTATTTGACCTGTGTCTGTGACTCACTCTTATGAACAGTAGTGCCCCTTTATCTTTGTGGGGGATACATCCAGTGGATGCCTGAAACTGTGTATATTACTATGTTTTCCTATACACACATACTTATGATAAAGTTTAATTTATAAATTAGGCACAGTAAGAGGTTAATAACAATAACTAATAATGAAATAGAACAATTGTAACAATATGCTCTAATAAAAATTATGTAAATGTGGTATCTCTATCTCTGATAACTGACTTGATAACGAAGAACTCTACTAAGTGATTAATGAGTGGGTGGTATATATAGGGTGGGTGCACTGGACAAAGGGATAATTCATATCTGGGCCATCAGATTTCATTATACCACTCAGAATGGTGCACAATTTAAAACGTATGAATTGTTTATTCCTGGAATTTTTCATTTAATATTTTCAGACCACAGTTGACTATGGGTAACTGAAACCGTAGAAAGTGAAACCATGAATAAAGGAGGACTATTGTATTAACAAATAATTTTGTTTCTAACTAGATAAGGGTCTGATATAAAGAAGACAGAGATCCCTCAGGAAAGGTGCAAGGGAAGTTCATCTCTGCCTTATTTTGCTTATTTTTCAAAGCATCTACCTGGACAGAGCTTTCTTTAAGGCCACGAGAACTGTGTTTCAGTGTAAGCGAATTCATAACTAGTGGAGTATGTGGGGCTGGTTGGGAGCTTGGGAACTGACAGTAGTTGAAGAACTACTTACCTTGTGCTGGGAGCTTTATACTCAACAGCGAACACGTTGAATTCTCATGGCATTGAATTCTCTTGTGTGGCAGGCATTGTGACTCATGTTTTACAGATCAGAGCATGGAAGCTTAGCGAGGTCATGTGACTTCCACAGGTGGACACCCTCTGGAGTAGTACACAATCTGAACCCAGGCTGTCTGACTCCAGAGCTTAACCACATAACCATGATGAAACATGCTTCTAGAGCAGTCAGAACAGAGGGGCAGGTGGGCCAACATGGAGGTGCATTTGATGAAGCAGAGGGAGAAAGCTGGGACTTTCTAGGGGAGGACCCCATGTGGGGATCCCCCAGCCCCCAGAGTCCTACCTTATGTGGCCAGATGGGCTGCGAGAGCCTGGTTCTGTGTCTTTGGCTAGGAGGCTGACTCCTAGACATGTCCAACGCTGGTGTGATGGAAGTTTGGAGGCAGTGTAAACAGTGTGAAATAACGAGGAAACTCTTGAGATAGACATGGCAGGGAAACCAGACAGCCGCCCACATCGCTCTCCAGCCCAGAAGTTTTGTAACAAGTGATTCCCTGCAGATGACGTAGTTACAGAAATTGGGGGTGAGCAGGGGTATTAAATCATCCCTTCTCTTTGAGGTGTGCACAAACTCTGAGTATCTGGCTTTGGCGATGGGGGCTGGTGGGGTGGGAGGGCTGTCCTTTGAATTCATGAGGACCATTCCAGCTGGGCCAGTGGACTGAGGTGCAGATTCTTAATAGCCCTGTGGGGGTGGTGCCACGTGGCTCCAGAAGAGGGATCTAAGTTATAGCCTTGCTCCCTTTTGCTTCCCAGAGCATGGTTGGTCTCTCTCTCTCTCTCTCTCTGCATAGGGTATGGATTGTTTGTATACTGTTACACTGCCTAAGGGCAAGAATTGGCTCCTGGGAATTACTGCTGTTCAGATGTTAAACTGATACTGACACTCAGATCTTATCCGCAGAGTGAGGAGATACCTGTGGTTTCATTGTCACTCTTGAGTCTTGAGATCTGTGTAGGAAGGAGAGTGAGAGGGATTCTTAATACAGTGGTTGTGCAGTTTGAGGTGAAGTTCTTATTTATGCTTTAGCTGGGTAGGAAATATTGAACTTACCATCACCTTGTAAAAATAGTTTGTCTCTCAGTGCTATTTCTCAAGGAGAAAGAAGTCCTCTTGGACTGCATTCATTCAACAAGTCTTTATTGAGCACCAGCTGGGTCCAGACACTGTGCTAGGTGCTGGAGATGGAGTGGGAGCAGTGGTGTGGGTGACAGTTGGCAGGGATGAGACATATTTTGGTGATACTGTTGACCGGAGTTGATGATGAATTGGATATGGGATGAGGGAGAGATCAGTGGGGAGAGCGACTCCCAGGGTGTTGATGTGAGAAGCCATCTGAAGCTTGGCACTAGATCTCCTCTCCCAGGGTGGGTGGCATGGCTCCAGATTGCTCGGGCAGATTTCACATATTTCAAAAAAGGGAGGGGTAGAGAGGCTTCAGGAGATGTCAGCCACTCAGCCTGAACATGTGCATTTTTCTTCTTACAAGAAGTTGCCATTCACCAGGTCTTCCCGATTTCTCCTCAATCTGCCCAATATCTTCTACCTTCCTGATCTCCCACCTCTGTGTGGAATAGAATATGGGGAGGAGAAATTGACCTTTAGAACATTACCAAGCTAAGGGAGACTTCAGAAAGCCTGTTCAGCTTGGGGCCCAGGAAGGCAAATAGATCTAGGTCCAGTTTCAGTAAAGTGGATATCATTGTCGCAGATGAATCCAGCTGATAATCTTCTTTCAAACAATTATGGAATATTAGTGCTAAAATGAAACTTTGGAGCTTGTGTAATTTAACACCCATTCTAGGGGTACCTAAATTGAGGTTCAAAGAGGTTACAGATTGCATAAAATCACACAGCAGTTTGGTCTGGCTGGACATCGGGACACAATATAGCTTAAGTAACTGTGAAGTTTGAGCGGGGTGGGGTGGGCTGGAAAAGCACCAAATGAAGGGGTACCGGAGAGTCAAGACAGTGCTATTTAGGAAGTGCAGGCTTGCCCAGGAGTCTGCTGGAGTGAAGGATAAAGGGCCCTGTCCTGTAAACAGAACTGGTTTTCTATTTCATTAAGAAATTTGAATATCAAGTGGCAGTGGAACTGAAGGGGTCAAAGTTACAGGTGAACTGGCTAGAAGACATAGTTCAAGGTCATCTGTGAGCCCATGCCCTTGGAAAGTCCTCTCCCCAGGCACTGGAGCTATCGATGGCTTGAGGGCCACCCTCTTTGTGTCTCCTCCTGCCTCACCCAACCTGTTCTGCTAGACTTGGTATCATAGTACCTATTTTCTGCAGCTGGAGACCAGGCTAATTCTTCTCATCTGTCTCTGGAATTTGACCCATAGGGATGGAGAAGACACTGCTCATGCACTAGCCCAGTGGAGATGGTGCAAGCTAGGTGTGGGGCAGGGGCATGACGCACAACCCACATCAGTCCGTTTCATCCATGAGATGAGGGTTTTCAGGGTGCGTGGGCTGAGAACAATGGTCAGAACCACAGATTAATCCCATCGTGGCCTTGCGTTGCCATTTTGATAGGCAATGTGGTATCTGAGTGTAGAGAACTACAGATTTTTTTCTTCGACATTTAAAATGAAGTTTCACATCTGGTATTTCTCATGTCTTGCCCAGTAGAGTTAGGAGAGGGTCAGGACTATGAGTTCTAGCTAATACTCAGCCCGCTAGGGAGACAGAGCCCTGACAGCCACCAGAGTGAGCCTCTTCACCTCTGATGTGCACCTTCTCAGCTCTGGTAGCTGTGGCTCAATGGCTCAGAAAGAACATGCCTAGAATGTAGACAAGGTGAGGTCATTGTGATTTATGCCCCCTGGGGGTCAGGGCTTGACCTGGGATAGTCCAGCTTCATCTGGCAGGAGAGGGGACAGATGCATCTATTGTGTTGCCCTGGGTCCCTGACAGAATAGCAGAGCCACCTGAGTTGGGTGGATTAAAAGGAGAACAGTGGAGATGTCCCAGAATGAGCGGAGGGGCTCCAGAGATGAACTGCTAAGTGGAAGGGACAGCAGTTGTTGAGTGAGGCAGGATGCTCTATCATCCTGGGGTGGATATCTTGGTCCTCATCCCGGTTGGTACCTGGCTGGGCCTGCATTTCAGACTTGAGCCCTCTCAGGGGCCCAGCCTGCAATCGACACCCCAACTAGTGCTGACCCCTTGGCACTGGATTGAGCGCCATTTGTCTTTGTGACTGATCTGCGACGTGTGCAGATGCAGAAGTAGCTCAATTGATGACCTGTCTTCCGGAGCGCTCAGGGCATCCTGGGAGGCTCACTTGCTTAGACATTTCAGAGGCGTTAAGAAGTGCTTGGCAGAGATCTGCGTGGCAAGGTTAATTATGACTACCTCTACTACTCCCCCACCCCCTCACCCCCTGTCTGGTCACCATGGTGAAATTTAAGCAAGTTTTAAGTCTCAAGCTGAGATGATGTTTAAGGACTGTAGTTCTTAAAAAATTAATTCCCAGGGAAAGTCAAGCAAATTAACACAAAGAGCCTACTATGAACCAGGCACTGTGCTAGGCATTTTCATTTTCATTATTCATTTGTTTCTTCACTGTGATCCTGAAGGGTGTTTGCTTGTTCGTTTGTTCATTCATTCATTCATTCATTCATCCATTCATCCATCCATTCATTCATTCATTCCATGTTTGTTGAGCACCTAATGTGCAAAGTAGTATTCTAGGCTCTGGTGATCCAGCAGAATATAGGGCAGACCAGGTTTTCTGCTCTCATGGAGCTGAGATTCTAGTGAGAAGGGTGATAGACAATAAGCACATACAAATTAGACCATTTCAGATAGATATGACTGCCAGGAAGGAAATAAAATAAGGTAGAGGGCAGGTGGGTGACTTTGGAGAGCTGTAGGGAAAGCCTTCTGAGGAGATGACATCTGAACCAAGACCTGAATGCCAAGACAGCCACAGAAGAGCTGGGGAGGCAAAGGTGGGGAACAGTAAGTGCAGGTGTCTTCTGATGGGAGTGAACTTGGCCAGGGTTCCATTTCTGCCCAGCGAACCAGAATAGATCTTCTCAGGTCAAACGCACGATCTTTCCGCTATAACCCGTAGCCGCCAATAAACTGCTAGCTGTGTGCTCTTTTGTAGCAAAGTCCTTTTCGTGCATCATCTTATTCTGTCCTTGTAATCTATCGTTAGCCCTGTTTTACAGATGAGGAAACAGAGACTCAAGTCTCAGTCAAGTACCTTATCCAAGGTCACACAGCTGAAAATTGGAGAAGGTGGGATTCAAACTCAGGTCTGTGTGACTGACTGCTGTATATACTTACCACACATGGGAAAGTGGACTTGATGCCTAGAGGCCACAGAACTGTCCTCCACTTTTAGAGATGAGACAACTGTACTCAAAGGACTTTGATGTTTTCCCCATGTCACCCAGCTAGAAAATATAGGTCGGGTACTAACGCTCAGGTCTCTTACCTCCTGGGCAGGCTCCTTCTGCTCTAAATACTGCCTTTGTCCATGTGCGGTGGCCTGAAGGACTGCTTAACCATGTCACCACCACTCAGGGGGCTACTTGCCAGTGTTTGGCATGGAAGACACGTTCCCAGTCTTGGGTATGAGCTCCTTAAAAGGTAAATCACCTGAAAATAGACACTGAACACCTGTTATGGGTTTGAAATTTTGCTAAGCACTATGAAAGAACAAAATGAGGTGGGTTGTTTGGTTCATCTTGGTGATGGGAAACTATTGCCCAAGGGGGCCAGAAATGCTTGACTGCACCCCTGTTCTTGGGCTGGGGAGAAAAGACCAATTAGATGGTGTCCTTGCCTTAAGATATTTCACAATCTAATAGGAAACAAAGAGCAATAAATATGACCATAATATGTAATAGTAGGACTCATTTATTCATTTGTTAAGTCACTATCTGTTGTGTTCCAATGCAAGTCAGGGATTGTGGTTGGTAAAAGGGATACAGGGGTATATAGAAGCAAATCCCCTTCATGGAGCTTACGTTTGGGGGTTGGGGTCAGGAAATTGACCAAAAAAGTATGGAAAATCTGAGTACAAACTGGGATAAAGCTATGGAGGAGAGGCACAGGGAGCCGTTCGAACCTAACAGGAGGTCTGTCTGAGTTCAGTGCGTTGGACAGGCTTCCCTGTGGAAGAAATGCTGTGAACAGATGGATGAATTGGAAGCCTCCAATGAAAGCGAACATAGGTTATCAGAAAAGCACCAAGGAGGCCACCTAGCCCAGTTTGGGTGTATAGGTCAAGCTTCCTTTAGGTGGTGACTACCCACCCCCGCACCCCTGTCCCCGCCACCCCAGTCTTAAAGGAGCCTATCAGGGGAGGAGGTGTCTGGGATACCGGGCGGGAGGGTGTGTCATAGGCAGTAGGAGTGGTGTGTCACGAACAGACATTTTGGCACCACTCTGCGTGATCGCCTTAGGAAACCTTTCTGCCCCGCCCACCTACCGAAGCTGCAGAAGTGTGTCGGTTTGCTTAAGTCTTGAAGGTCTGCTCTCCATCTCTTTCCTTTGAACTCTGCCCACACAGCTCTGTGAATGCCAGTGCCAGCATGTAAATTATCAGTGAGCCTCTTCACCTCTGATGTGCACCTTCTCAGCTCTGGTAGCTGTGGCTCAATGGCTCAGAAAGTACATGCCTAGAATGTAGACAAGGTGAGGTCATTGTGATTTATGCCCCCTGGGGGTCAGGGCTTGACCTGGGATAGTCCAGCTTCATCTGGCAGGAGAAGGGACAGATGCATCTATTGTGTTGCCCTGGGTCCCTGACAGAATAGCAGAGCCACCTGAGTTGGGTGGATTAAAAGGAGAACAGTGGAGATGTCCCAGAATGAGCGGAGGGGCTCCAGAGATGAACTGCTAAGTGGAAGGGACAGCAGTTGTTGAGTGAGGCAGGATGCTCTATCATCCTGGGGTGGATATCTTGGTCCTCATCCCGGTTGGTACCTGGCTGGGCCTGCATTTCAGACTTGAGCCCTCTCAGGGGCCCAGCCTGCAATCGACACCCCAACTAGTGCTGACCCCTTGGCACTGGATTGAGCGCCATTTGTCTTTGTGACTGATCTGCGACGTGTGCAGATGCAGAAGTAGCTCAATTGATGACCTGTCTTCCGGAGCGCTCAGGGCATCCTGGGAGGCTCACTTGCTTAGACATTTCAGAGGCGTTAAGAAGTGCTTGGCAGAGATCTGCGTGGCAAGGTTAATTATGACTACCTCTACGACTCCCCCACCCCCTCACCCCCTGTCTGGTCACCATGGTGAAATTTAAGCAAGTTTTAAGTCTCAAGCTGAGATGATGTTTAAGGACTGTAGTTCTTAAAAAATTAATTCCCAGGGAAAGTCAAGCAAATTAACACAAAGAGCCTACTATGAACCAGGCACTGTGCTAGGCATTTTCATTTTCATTATTCATTTGTTTCTTCACTGTGATCCTGAAGGGTGTTTGCTTGTTCGTTTGTTCATTCATTCATTCATTCATTCATCCATTCATCCATCCATTCATTCATTCATTCCATGTTTGTTGAGCACCTAATGTGCAAAGTAGTATTCTAGGCTCTGGTGATCCAGCAGAATATAGGGCAGACCAGGTTTTCTGCTCTCATGGAGCTGAGATTCTAGTGAGAAGGGTGATAGACAATAAGCACATACAAATTAGACCATTTCAGATAGATGTGACTGCCAGGAAGGAAATAAAATAAGGTAGAGGGCAGGTGGGTGACTTTGGAGAGCTGTAGGGAAAGCCTTCTGAGGAGATGACATCTGAACCAAGACCTGAATGCCAAGACAGCCACAGAAGAGCTGGGGAGGCAAAGGTGGGGAACAGTAAGTGCAGGTGTCTTCTGATGGGAGTGAACTTGGCCAGGGTTCCATTTCTGCCCAGCGAACCAGAATAGATCTTCTCAGGTCAAACGCACGATCTTTCCGCTATAACCCGTAGCCGCCAATAAACTGCTAGCTGTGTGCTCTTTTGTAGCAAAGTCCTTTTCGTGCATCATCTTATTCTGTCCTTGTAATCTATCGTTAGCCCTGTTTTACAGATGAGGAAACAGAGACTCAAGTCTCAGTCAAGTACCTTATCCAAGGTCACACAGCTGAAAATTGGAGAAGGTGGGATTCAAACTCAGGTCTGTGTGACTGACTGCTGTATATACTTACCACACATGGGAAAGTGGACTTGATGCCTAGAGGCCACAGAACTGTCCTCCACTTTTAGAGATGAGACAACTGTACTCAAAGGACTTTGATGTTTTCCCCATGTCACCCAGCTAGAAAATATAGGTCGGGTACTAACGCTCAGGTCTCTTACCTCCTGGGCAGGCTCCTTCTGCTCTAAATACTGCCTTTGTCCATGTGCGGTGGCCTGAAGGACTGCTTAACCATGTCACCACCACTCAGGGGGCTACTTGCCAGTGTTTGGCATGGAAGACACGTTCCCAGTCTTGGGTATGAGCTCCTTAAAAGGTAAATCACCTGAAAATAGACACTGAACACCTGTTATGGGTTTGAAATTTTGCTAAGCACTATGAAAGAACAAAATGAGGTGGGTTGTTTGGTTCATCTTGGTGATGGGAAACTATTGCCCAAGGGGGCCAGAAATGCTTGACTGCACCCCTGTTCTTGGGCTGGGGAGAAAAGACCAATTAGATGGTGTCCTTGCCTTAAGATATTTCACAATCTAATAGGAAACAAAGAGCAATAAATATGACCATAATATGTAATAGCAGGACTCATTTATTCATTTATTAAGTCACTATCTGTTGTGTTCCAATGCAAGTCAGGGATTGTGGTTGGTAAAAGGGATACAGGGGTATATAGAAGCAAATCCCCTTCATGGAGCTTACGTTTGGGGGTTGGGGTCAGGAAATTGACCAAAAAAGTATGGAAAATCTGAGTACAAACTGGGATAAAGCTATGGAGGAGAGGCACAGGGAGCCGTTCGAACCTAACAGGAGGTCTGTCTGAGTTCAGTGCGTTGGACAGGCTTCCCTGTGGAAGAAATGCTGTGAACAGATGGATGAATTGGAAGCCTCCAATGAAAGCGAACATAGGTTATCAGAAAAGCACCAAGGAGGCCACCTAGCCCAGTTTGGGTGTATAGGTCAAGCTTCCTTTAGGTGGTGACTACCCACCCCCGCACCCCTGTCCCCGCCACCCCAGTCTTAAAGGAGCCTATCAGGGGAGGAGGTGTCTGGGATACCGGGCGGGAGGGTGTGTCATAGGCAGTAGGAGTGGTGTGTCACGAACAGACATTTTGGCACCACTCTGCGTGATCGCCTTAGGAAACCTTTCTGCCCCGCCCACCTACCGAAGCTGCAGAAGTGTGTCGGTTTGCTTAAGTCTTGAAGGTCTGCTCTCCATCTCTTTCCTTTGAACTCTGCCCACACAGCTCTGTGAATGCCAGTGCCAGCATGTAAATTATCCAGCAGGCCTCAGCCCTCGCCCAGCCGGCCTGTTCGCTCAGTGGCACGCATGCATAATCGATACAGGAGGCTGCCACTGCTTTTAGCTAGGGTGCTGGAGAAGACCTTCTGCTTTCACAGAGCATGCTGGCATATATTCTCCCCATTCCTTTTCTTCTCATTTATTTTGGCTTCCACCTAACTCTATAGGGCTGTGTGGCAGGATTTTACAGTTGGGCCACAGTTCCTGAGACTGCCCCAAACCCTCATGTACAATAGCTGGAGAGGCACTTGGTTAGGCCTGAGCTCAGCCTGGAGGATGTCTAGGCTGCTGGCATGCTGAGCCTTCTACTCTGCTTTTCCTCTTGTTGCTCTTGGCACTGCTGGGGCCTCTGACCACTCCTGGTGTCCGAGGCTTGGTAGACAGGCTGATAAGAGAGGATGTGAGCACTCTTGTGTTTTTCCTGCTTGGGTATTTACTAGGTGGGTATTTAGAATCTTGCCTCCCCTTCACTTGGTGAGAAAAGCTGGTTGTCCCTGACATAGCCCCCTTCTCCCCAGGAGTATCCACGACCCAGCCTTATCTCTCTCTCTCTCTCTTTTTTTTTTTTAATTTTAATGAGTTTCTTTGAGACATGACTGGGGTCATTTTCTTCCCATTTCCTCCTCCCCTCCTGCCCAGGGAGGAGAGGAGATGGTTTCTAAATCCTCTCCAATCCGTGGCAAATATGGTTGTCTCCTCTGATACCCTCCCCGCTACATCCTTTCCTATTCTTCATTCTGAAACATCGACTGAGCATCACCTGTATATATTTTTTTTTTTTTAAAAATCATGAATCACCTTATAGCTCCTCCAAACCAGAGCAAGGGACACTTAAAAATGTTTTCAGTTGAGGAATGGCTGTGACTCAGATGGGATCTGTGCCCACTTTTGAAAAGCCCTGGAACAAGGCCCTGCTCTTCACACTTGTCCTTTGGCTGCCGTTTTGCTCGTCACAAATCTAGGCGCAGCTCTGAGTGGGGAAGTGCTCTGCGGGCCTGGTTTCTGCCTGGCACGTGAGTTCGATTTTGTTTTGTTCCCCTCCATGCTCAGCCACACTCTCTTCTGAGCTGCCCTTCCTATCACCCTGCTGAGTGGACAGCAGCCCTGCTGTACACCTTGTGAGCCGGCTCCCCCCACACCATAGCCATGGCTTGTTGTATCAGGTGTGAGCACCCGCAGCTGCCCAGCCACGCCCTGGCCTGCTGTCTAGAGCTTTAAAAAGATAAGTTAGGATGACGATTCTGCTCCCTGGGGAGTTCGAAACTGGGAAACTGAGTCAGGATGGGAATTCTCGAGATCAAAGATCATGATTTAACTAAGGTTAGGAGATGGTGACCAACAGAAAAGGGAGAATAGAGCGTGGCACGGAAAGCAACGCAGTGATGCCATGAAGGAAAGAAAAAGAGAAAAGAGGGTGCAGCTACTTCCTTTGCGGGTAGCTTTGTGGTCCCAGCCTGTTCTCCCAACCAGCCCTTACCCCAGCTCTCGTTGGAGGAGGCTTTTGTTTCCTGCAAAGCTAAGGTTTATTAAACAGTCTGAGTCCTCTCTGAGTTGTCTAGCACAGAGGTGAGGGTAACAGAGTTTTCTCAAATGGACAGCTGAGAGTAGGTTTTAGAGTTGTGTTTCATTTTGGGCAGCCCCAGTTAAACTTCAGTTGTCAGCTCATTTCCTGTAGTTTGAGAAAAATTCCTTAGCTTGGTTTATAGCTGGCAGATTCCTGTCAGGGCCAGGTGATGGGTGTGTCTTGGTCATACGGTGACCGAGGGGGGGAAAAAAAAAACCTCTGGCCTCTCCCTGGCTTTGGGACAGGACTCCTGGCTCCAAGGAAAGGTCTAGGGATGCCGGAAACGAGAAATGCATTGAGGTCAGCAGCCGCATGTTGTCAGAGCCTGCACTGTGGCTTAAAATGGATGTTGATGAGAGGCCAAGATGAACCATCTAGAAAACAGCAAGAGAGGTCTCCTGTGAGAAGGGCAAGTGCAGCAGCCAGAGGCCGGATCTTGGCCAGAGCTGCTGGTGGTTAGGTGAGGAGCGAGTAGGTGCCCGGTGCTCACAGAGGCGTCCGGTCCGCTTATCCACAGGGGTCCCTGTTGAATCTGAGGCCTCACTTCCCGAGGCCTTTGAAGTATGGCAGTTTGAGGCAGGTGTAGGGCCTTCTGTTTCTTCTTGATCATAACAATAGTAAGAGCAGCATACATTTATTGTGCCAGGTGCTCTGCTAAGAATTTCACAAGCATCTTTTTTTTTTTTAAATTTCTTGTAAACAGCTATGAAGCAGGTAACATTATTTCCCCATATTACGTTTGAGGAAACGGGAGTACAGAAAACTTAAGTGACTTTCCCAAGGCCACACGACCAGCCTAAGGTGAGCGCACCATAGATCCTGGCTGCTTTGACCACACGACTATGCTCTTAAGCTCACTCTGCTGCTTCACTGATTCATATGTATCTGGACCTGGAACCTCAGCTGGGATCCCATTTCCTTACATTGGTCATGTCCCATTGAGCAACCCAGTGTCCCAGGAGGTTTGCCGTACCCAGAAGGCTGCCTTGCTAGAAGACATCTGTTGATGTGAGCAGCTGCCTTGCCATTCTGAGGTGGAGGCAACCCAACCTGCTCTGAGCCAGGGACTCAATACATTATATAGGAGTGGCTGTCCCCCTGGAATGCATGTATCTGCAGTGGGAGAATGCCAGCTGCTTCTGGAAATGAATCAAAGCCCCAGAAGTTGGGAGTGGATGGAGGACACCAAAGGTGTGGGCTGCCTCGGGGGTCCCCTCTCCAGATTGTGGTCACTCCCGGGTCCAGCAGTCTCTGGCACAGCTGGTGTAATGGGAGGCATTTCAGAAGCGGCTTGTTGTCAGGATGGTGGTTGGCAGCTCCTCGCTGGTTCATCTGCTCTGTCTGGATTTGGGGAACTTGATGCAGCACAATGGCAGGCGATCTCGGAAAGGGGGCCAGCCTGAATCTTTGGCCATCTGTTAATGGGGCAATCGATTATGTCGTAGCACGAGCGAGTCACCTTAATTGGGTAGAACTATCAGATAAGGCCGCAGTCATGGGAGGAGACTGAACAAATGTGTATTAGTTGTGAATATGCAGCGGAGACATGGAAGTGTTGGTCTTAGTGAAATCCAAGTACATGGTCTCAAAATGGGTCCTGATGTCACCTGGGAACTTGTGTGAACTGCACGTACATTCTCACACCCCGCCCCAGACATCCTGAATCTGAAACTCTGGGGAAGGGGCTTAGCAAGCTGTGTTTTTAAAATGCTTTCTAGGTGATTCTGATACATGCTAATGGTTGAAATCACAGCCGTAAACGTGGTTAAGTGGTGGTTTGGGGTCCTGGACAGAGCCCACAGTGCCAGGGTGACAGAAAACCCTGGACTTGCTGGCTTCATACTGCAGATGAAAAATATACTTGGTAAACCCTCAATCCTATTAACAACTGCAGTTCTCCAATGATTCAGGCAAAGTTCCCCATGGTCTAGCTACCCCATCCACCCTTGTCACAAAAAACCTTCACTGGACTGGAGCGGGAGGAGACCTATGATTTGATAATGGGTTTTGGCAGGTGTTTCCTTAAGGTGGTACGGGGTAGTTGAATGAGACCCTGCCCTGGGCTTCTGCTTTAACCATTCACCAGTCTCGTGGGCTGTGGCATGCTTCTTCCTGGCTCCTGGACTCAGGCTCTTTATCCGTGAAGCGAGGATGGATTTGGGACCCTCTCAGATCCTTCCTTGTGGTCACATGCCACTGTTCGCAGAGATGTCCCAGGGGAAAGCCATGGTTATGTCATGCTGGAAACAGAAGTGTTGATGCTGTCACATTTTAAACATTAATATTGGAAGCAACAGCCTGCTGACCATCTGGAAGAATCTCCCAGGGCACCGAAGGCCCTGGACCCTGATTTGAGAGCTGCATTTTACGACAGGTGCCTCATTAATAGACACCACTTCCTAAGAAGGTAGCCAGATAGGCTCCCCGACTTTGTACCAGGCTAATTCTCTACACTGTCAAGCTTTTTGAGAGCAAAGGTTAATCTACACAAAAGGATCATTTCCCCCTCCCCAGGCCTCCATCCATCTGACTCTTCTGGGGCTCGTGGATCTGATGGCTTCCACGGGGTGCCTTGCATGAATATGTGTGCCAAGCTTTGGAGCCTGTGCAGGAAAGTCAGTGGAGGAACACCCAGCCTGGGAGCGTTCTGTCCTTCCTTGGCTGAAGACACTGTTCATGGGGGTGCTGGTGAAGGAGTGAGAAGCGGGGGGCGGGAGACGGGGGAGCCTGCATCCAGGACTGCTTGTACTCCCTTTGCTTCCATGGGACTTTGGCATCAGAGGCAGAGAACATGTACAAATCTGCTGCAATTGACCTTTTAAGCCAAACCAACTTGTATGTTTGCTACAAGGGGCTGCTGACAAGTCTCGGGCTGGAGGAAGAAGGTGGAGGAGAAAGGAGAAATATCACAGCTTCAGGAAGGGAGTTCAGGGCTAGTGAGAGATAGAGCGGCGGGCAGAACCAGAGCGGCTGTGACATCGGCAGACACCAACATGCTGCTCTTCCATCTTCTCAGAGGACACACGTTTGAAGAGTGACTAGGCGCCCCCCCGCCCCAAGAAGAAAGTGCAACTGGGAATGCGTGAGCAAAGTCATCAGGTCAGAAACAGTTGACAGTGACCAAGGCCATTTAACCTAAGGTCCATTTCAGGCTAGGGCCTTGACCAGGGGAAAGAATGGGCAGCTGATTCAGATGCAGCTCTGAATGGGAAAAAACCCCATCACAGCCAGTGTGCTCCCTTTTATCCCTCTTGAACCTCATTTTCCACCATTATCTCGGAAGGCGTGATGCTGCCTCGGGTGAACCTTGTCTCAGCCTCCAGGGTTGGATAGCAGAGCGCCGTCCTGGGTGGAGTAGGAGGGAAACACAAGGCTGGATGATTTGAAACTAGTATCACTCCATTTCCCTTCCTGAAAAATGCAGGGAACACCTGTTTCTGTCTCCAGCCAGAGAAGATATGACAGAAATTTTTAAAATAAAAAAAAAAACGTGAAATGAAGGAATTTAAATCAGCCTCTGCAAAAGACTTTGTGGATTCCCTGTTGGTTAAAGATGTTGCAGCCTTATTTTTCTGTTTCTGGGGATGTCAGGAGTAAAATGATATGATGTTTTTCAAGCGCTTGGGCTAACCATACCAGAAGGTGCTTGCTGCTGTGGGCTTCTTCGAAGGTCACCTGTCAGGGCTGTAAAGTGGTGGTGGTGGTGGTGGGGCGGACAAGGAGGGTGGAAAGGAGGTTCAGCTAGGTAACCTTAAAGTCCCTCCCAACTCTTAACTCTGATTCCTATGAAATAATCTGCTAGAAGGGAAAAATAAATGACAGCGATGGACCTTCTTGTTCAATATGTGTTGGTAAAATGAGCTAAACAGATCCTTCACATCAAGCCCAATCTCCTACTAACATCCAGGGAGGGAAGACTTAATTGCTGGGGGAGCTGGGGAGCATGTCCCTGTGAGCTAAGGGTCAAAGGCAAAAGAGAGAAATGGAACCAATTTCCAGGTACCATGTGCCAGGTGTGGTGAGATTCTTGATGTGGATTAGTCAATTAATCAACACAGTAATCCCATGAGATGGATAGGATTATTCTTCTCCATGTTTCAGAAGAGGGTCACAGAGGGGCAGAGACATCAAACACTTGAATATAGTTCCACAGCCAGCAAGTGGAGACATCTAGCACACAGCCCTGGTTGGGGCCATGACTCCCTGGCTGGGTTGGGGGCTTGTTGTCTGAAGACTTGTGTGAAGACGCAAACAGGCAAACAAGGTCCATACCTGGGTCCTTGTGTCTTCCTTTTCATGCGTGAGATGTTTCCTCTCACACCTGTGTCCAGAGAGAGGGCTCTCTGAGCAGGGCTGAAAGGAGTGGAGTGTGACATGGGGCCTGGCCTTGTGCTGCCTGGGCAGGTGTGAGGCACCAGGTGTGCGGAGGGAGGCGTGGTTAGTGAGGGAGGCCCCTCCTTTCCACTTCAGCCTCCCCTGTGTGAAATGAGCCTCCTGGGGCCAGGGGGAGTGTTGGTTACTCACTGTTGGCATTTTGGAGCTGGATAAAATGTTCCCCCAGTGTCACTGTTTTGGGGTTAGCCATCAGTGACTTAGAGCCTGGTGTTTGGCTACGGCTTCCAAGTTTGATGTGTTTCTTTGATCCCAGTCTTTCTCAGTGACTTGGCTCAGTTTCAGAACTGGGTGGGAAATGTCACAGGCTCTTTTCTGGCTGGTGTTTTTCTTCTTTTCCCTCTTGGATACAGCCCAAAGCAGAGAGGTCGAGAATGGAGACACGATGAATTGGACTGACCACCCCAGAGTCCAGACACTCGAGTTAATTTAATTTAATTTTATTCACTCCTTTGATACATTTTTTATTACCACTATCAACACACAGTATTTTGTGTAATGCAAATAATGCACAGTTAATACCGAAAACTTTAAAAACTCAGAAAAGCACAGAGGCCAAAGCAAAAATCACTGTTTTTCCATGTACCACTACTGACATTTTGGTGTTGATTCCTCTAGCTGTGTGTGTGTGTGTGTATGAGATTCTGTTCATTTATTTTTTACAGAAATGAAACACTGTATAGTCTTTTTTTTTTTTTGCTTTTAGTCCTATAATGTGAGTACATTATTGTGTAAATAAATATTCTTTAACCTTTTTTTAAAAAGGTTGTAAGAATATAAAATATTCTATTATATAGCTGTAACAATTTACTTTTCCCCCTATGGTTGGATATTTAGACCTTACATTGTCTGTAATTAAAAATAATATTATTTCTCTCTTGAAAGTTTAGGCCTTGTTATGTTCCACGTGCAGTGTGGAAGAATAAACATTTCCCAGGACTTTTCCAATGTATTTTTGCTAATCTTTGCCTCCCTGATAGGACAAGAAAAAGTATTTCACTGTTTCATCCTTGAGCAATTCTAAAAAAGAATGTGAGCCTGTGCGAATAGATTTATTGGGACTATAAGGGGAAAAAAAGGTATCAGCCACCTCAGTTTGTTTTTCTTAATTTGCCTCCTTTGATTTTCCCTCTGTCAGTGTAATGCAAAAACACTAGATCTCTACCTTAAGGAAAGAGGTAGATATAAATATCTTTTAAAGGAAATTTGTCATAGTTTTACTTATATGAGCAAAAAAGTTAAAATGATGGGAAATTAGTTAAATTAATGATGATAATGGAATGCTATGCAATCATTAACATAATTTAATGGCCTAGGGAAAAGTCAGCCTATAAAATAATATGTACAGTATGATCTCAATTAAATAATATGTATATAGAAAAAAGGCTATGAAGGATAATGTCGATCATTTCTGAATGATGTAATTATACTCCGTCCCCGTATTTCCAAATGTTTTTAATGGGTACATATATTACTATTGTAATCATACACAAAACAAACGTTAGCAAGTAAATTCTAAAAAAAAATTACAAGAAATTAACGCGCTCTGAGTAACTGGTCTCTGGGTCACTCAGATTCTCCCAAGGACTTCGTAGGTCATTGAGTCTTTTTTACATTCTTTGAGGTTTCTGGTACTCTTTGGACGTTTTCAGGACCAATTTCAAACAGGTAGATAGAGTCAAAGTAAGGAGGTCAGGAAGAGCTTTCTTCTGCTCTGCTGCCCTCTGCGTGGTCTTGGGGGCGCAAGGTGGTGGAGTAAGAAAACTATGATGCTCGCTGCCCTGGACCACAGGCTATGTAGGACATACCACCTGAGGCACCAGTGGCTCTCAGGACCATTGGGGTTGGTGTTTGAAAGCAGAGGATGCCAGAGGATTGATGTCTAAATGTCATCTGGGGGTACTGATTGGGTCATGTTTGTGTAGTTCTGATAATGACGAATATCCTGGGGACAGAATCCTATGCTAGTCCCCTCACTTACTGATGAGAAATAGAGGTCTCGGTGGATTAAGTCACTTGCCCAAGCCGGTGTCTCTTCCTTCCCCTCAGAGTGGCTCACTGAGATGGTGCAGTACATCAGGTTTTGGGTGCATCTGATTGGCTGAGATGATTTACAGCATTTACAGCATACTTGGATGAATTTGAAGTACTTAAAGTTGCTTGGTTATAGTTTGGATGAAAGAGGATCATTTAACTCTCTGAGTAGTAGGGTGAGGGGGAGGTCATTGTTGGTCTTTTCTCATTATATTATGGTTATTAAATGATACACAGAGGAAGAGGAAATTTGAAGGGAGGTGAACTAGGACAGCTGGCAGAGAGATGAGTCAGTGATAGAATGGATTTGTTTTCTCCAGCCTTGGGGTTCCATGTGAAGATGCCCTTATTTTCTGAGTTGCAGGCACTTGGTGGTATGGAATTTTTCTCCTATTATGTCTTTCATCCTGGGTGAATAAAGAGACCTCTGAGCACTTGAGGTTTCATCCACCTTTATGACTTAAAGCATTGTGCTGTGTTACTTTGTTGGTCTTTGGCTATCATTGCTCTGAGGATCAAGACATTGAGTTCCCTTGGGTTTCACTCTTTAGTCTGAGGTTCTATCCAGAGGAGGCAGAGGACTGGAATTCATGGCCAGAGAGGAGCTCTTAAAACAAGTGAAGTGTACAGTGGAAGAACAGATAATCGAATGAATGAGCAGGGCATGACAGCTGTCTTCAAATTTGTGAGCGGCTGTCATAAGGAACAAAAAATAATCTTGTTCTGTGTGACTCCTGAGAGCAGAGCTGTGATTGATGAAGGGGACATTATGGGGAGACTCATTTCAGCTCCGTATATAAGAAGATGTTCTAGAAAGTAGAGCCACCCATCAATGGTCAGCGGGCAAATGGAAGTGTCCTGCAGAGCGCCTCTGCATGTTTGTCAGAGGAGTTCCTGCAATGGGTGGGAAGTTGTTCTAGGTGACCACTAAAGGCCATTCCAAGTCTACTCTTCCAGAACTCTGTTTCTATGTCTACCTGCTGGGTATATTATCCACTCATTATTCACTATTAAGCATTTATTACGCTCGTCATATGTTCTGCTAGATGTTGACGATATAATGGTGAGCAAAACATAAGATCCTCGAGCTTCCAATCAACCTAAGGAGGTGGATAGATTATGGACAGATATTGGTCCAACCGAGTAGAGTTTAGGGTGTTATGTGCTCACATAGGACAGGCACCCGGCTTAGCTTGGGGCAAATGGAGTCTTTCTGGAAAAAGTGAAATGGAAGACCTAAAAAATGATTATAACTTGGTTAGGTCAAGAGGGTAAAGAAGAGTAGAGGGAACAGCCGGTGTGAAGGTGGAGAGACAGTGTAGTGTGTTAGAG
>NW_011888813.1:1376539-1378675 GCF_000151845.1 Pteropus vampyrus
TTCCCACATTTGTAACTGGCAGGGACATTGAAGAGCATTAAGTCTAAATTGTGACTCAGTGGGATATGAAGCCACTTGTCCAAGGTCATAAGAGTTGGTCTCCTGGCTTCTTTTCCCATTTCATCATGTTGAACTCTAAAAAAATCTTTCTCAGCCACACATCTACAGGCAGTGTTTGTTTCCTAAGGGCTGTAAAGATCCATTCCTTCTTTTTGATTCATTTCTCCTATATGATGATCCTTAAGTGTCTGAGTTCTCTAGAGCCCTGACAGGCACCCTCTTCCCTTGAACTCTGCCTCCTCTTTCTGTGTGATCTTATCTACTCTTATGGTTTTCACTGCTACTCAAGAGTAGATGACTCCCCAATGGTGCCTCCACCTTGAACTCCCTCATACACATTAGATCACTCACATTCTAGTCTCTTCCCACAGGCACATTAAAATTGACAGCTGTAAAACCAGCAGTGTTGGCTTCAGACGTACATATGCAACTGGTTTTCGCAATTGAGAATCCGTGGTAAATTGAGAGTCAAACTTACACCCAAGTCTGCTTTACATCATTTCCTTCATATCTGAGTGGGTAGATCCCTGTCTACCTAGGTGGCAGCCAGCTTCAGTATCCCTCTCTCCCCAACCCATAAGTCATCACACCCTTTAGTTCTACCTTTCAAGTAGCTGTGGACTTCATTTGTTCCTCTGTGTCTTTCTTGCCAATGGACCATCGTCAGCTATCATTTAGAACACTGGTGCCTTTTCAGGTAGACTTCCTACCATCCATCTTTTCTTCCTCCTTCTCTTCTCTCACATACTGTGGGGAAGTTTGTAAGAAAACACAAACCCAATCACATCATTTCTTGCCTAAAATACTGCCTTCCCTGTAAAATACTGCCTTTTCTTTAGTGTGCAATAGGTAGTGGCTAAGAGCCTGGACTCTGGAGTCAGACTCCCCGGGTTTGAATGCCATTCACTAGCTGAGTTATCTTGGGCAGATTATCTAACCTCTCTGTTCCTCAATTTCCCTACCAATAAAATTGGGGATAACAATAATAGCTACTTTATAGGGTTGCTATAAGGATTAAATGAGTTAATGTTTATGAAGTGCTTAAAACTGTGCTTAGCACATAGAAAATACTATACATGGGTTTGTTAAATAAAATAAACATAAACCACCTTAGCTTGGCATTCAGGCCTTTCTAAATCGGGCCCCTGTTGACATCTCCAAGCTCAGGCTGTTGATCCTCCTGCCCTTGGTACTGTGCTTCTGCTAATGCTCGATAACTTGCTGTCTTTCATACTGTTATGCTTTTTCTCGTGTTTTCTTTTATCCCTGGATTCTTCCTCTTCTCTCTTCCTTCCTATTTCTCCTCCCCTTTACGAACCTTCAGATAAATTAGTTGTCTTTTAAAATCCAGAATGAATGCCTCCTCTCTGGAGCCAGCCCCGTAACATTAGAGATAACACTTCTTCCTGAGCTACTTCCATGCCTGGGCATATTTCATCATAGTGGTTCGTCTGGGGGCTCTGGGTGGCACAAACATGACTCCAATTCGGATTCAGCCACTTACAAACTGTCTGACCTTGGGAAAGTTGCTTAGCTTCTCTGAGCCTCATCTGTAAAATGGGAGTCATAAGTTACCTACCTCATAGGGCTATTGTAAGGGTTATATGGCACTATGCTGGGTCCATTTCCCAGCACGTGGAAATCTCACAGCAAGAACTGTATTTATGATATATTTTCATTAATATAGGCACCTCACATTATTTAATTTATAGTTTACATATGTGTCTCCTTCAATGTTTGGGCCCTGTAACTCAGATTTATAATTCTAGAATCTCCCTTAGGAGATGATCATGAATGTTGGTAGTTATGTGAACCCCTGGACCTGGACACTGGCCACACCGCACTTGGGATGAAGTTAGTGTCCTAACCACACAGACCTCCTAGGCTTTGCCCCCGGGAGGTCACTTTGTTATCTTGATGGAGCCTGTCAGAAGGAGGCGAGTCTGCACCTGGGAGGTGGTAAGATGTTCTAAACTGAGCAAGTGGTGTGAAGCAAGGTGCAAAGGCTTGCTTGGGAGGTGTGTGTCTGTGTGTGTGGTAGGGCATAAGCTGAGGGTGGGAGAGGAGAGTCTGGAG
>NW_011888813.1:1378725-1398254 GCF_000151845.1 Pteropus vampyrus
TCTTTTCTTCCTCCTTCTCTTCTCTCACATACTGTGGGGAAGTTTGTAAGAAAACACAAACCCAATCACATCATTTCTTGCCTAAAATACTGCCTTCCCTGTAAAATACTGCCTTTTCTTTAGTGTGCAATAGGTAGTGGCTAAGAGCCTGGACTCTGGAGTCAGACTCCCCGGGTTCGAATGCCATTCACTAGCTGAGTTATCTTGGGCAGATTATCTAACCTCTCTGTTCCTCAATTTCCCTACCAATAAAATTGGGGATAACAATAATAGCTACTTTATAGGGTTGCTATAAGGATTAAATGAGTTAATGTTTATGAAGTGCTTAAAACTGTGCTTAGCACATAGAATATACTATACATGGGTTTGTTAAATAAAATAAACATAAACCACCTTAGCTTGGCATTCAGGCCTTTCTAAATCGGGCCCCTGTTGACATCTCCAAGCTCAGGCTGTTGATCCTCCTGCCCTTGGTACTGTGCTTCTGCTAATGCTCGATAACTTGCTGTCTTTCATACTGTTATGCTTTTTCTCGTGTTTTCTTTTATCCCTGGATTCTTCCTCTTCTCTCTTCCTTCCTATTTCTCCTCCCCTTTACGAACCTTCAGATAAATTAGTTGTCTTTTAAAATCCAGAATGAATGCCTCCTCTCTGGAGCCAGCCCCGTAACATTAGAGATAACACTTCTTCCTGAGCTACTTCCATGCCTGGGCATATTTCATCATAGTGGTTCGTCTGGGGGCTCTGGGTGGCACAAACATGACTCCAATTCGGATTCAGCCACTTACAAACTGTCTGACCTTGGGAAAGTTGCTTAGCTTCTCTGAGCCTCATCTGTAAAATGGGAGTCATAAGTTACCTACCTCATAGGGCTATTGTAAGGGTTATATGGCACTATGCTGGGTCCATTTCCCAGCACGTGGAAATCTCACAGCAAGAACTGTATTTATGATATATTTTCATTAATATAGGCACCTCACATTATTTAATTTATAGTTTACATATGTGTCTCCTTCAATGTTTGGGCCCTGTAACTCAGATTTATAATTCTAGAATCTCCCTTAGTAGATGATCATGAATGTTGGTAGTTATGTGAACCCCTGGACCTGGACACTGGCCACACCGCACTTGGGATGAAGTTAGTGTCCTAACCACACAGACCTCCTAGGCTTTGCCCCCGGGAGGTCACTTTGTTATCTTGATGGAGCCTGTCAGAAGGAGGCGAGTCTGCACCTGGGAGGTGGTAAGATGTTCTAAACTGAGCAAGTGGTGTGAAGCAAGGTGCAAAGGCTTGCTTGGGAGGTGTGTGTCTGTGTGTGTGGTAGGGCATAAGCTGAGGGTGGGAGAGGAGAGTCTGGAGACCTTGGTGGGCAGGCCTGTGCAGGCCGTGGGAAGAAGCAGCAAACGAGGCAGGGAGTCTGGAGAGCCTGAGAGAAATGAGGCTCTATTGGGAGCTCTATTGGGAGGCAGTCTTCAGGTAAAATTGGAAGGAAGGGCTGAGGGGGAACTCACAGGCCAGAAGGGTTTGCTCTCCTGGTAGGTGTGGTTACCTCGCCCACTTTCCTATATCTGTCCATATGCCATGCTGAGAAGGGGGCCTTATTTGAGCCGCTTGTTTTCAATTGCATCCCTCCCCCCACCACAATATTCCTCATTCCCTGCTTTAATTTCTTCCAGAGTGCTTATTGCCATTGAGCATACTATTTGTTATACTTATATATTTGCTTATTTTCTCTCTCCCCCCAATAGACTTTACGATCAACAAAGGAAAGTTTCTTAATCTGTGTATACTAATATGTCACCAGCACCTGGAACATTTTCTGACAAATAATAAATGCTTAATAAATATTTGTTGAATAAATCCTACCACACAAAGATAACTGCCATTCATGTTTGTCGTCAGTCATTCAGCACATAGGTTTTTAAAAAATTTGTTCGAAGTGTAATTTATATGCAATAAACTGCATCCATTTTAAGTGTTCAGTTCAATGAATATTAGCAAATATATACATTTGTGTAACCAACACCACAATGAAGATATAGAACATTCCCATCACCCGGAAGGTTTTCTTGTACCTCTTTGTGGTCATCCCTGTTCCCACCTCTGGCCCCAAGCAACCGCTGATGTAGGTTTTGTCATTATTTATTAACTCCGATTTTTCTAGAATTTCATATAAATGGACTCATACTCACATCTCGTTTTGCCCAGCCTAATATTTTTAAGATTTATCCATGCTGCATGTGTCAGTGGTGCTTCTATTTTCTTGCTGAGTAGTAGAAAATAGTTTCTTATTTCGCTTTGTGGTTTTCGTGACTGCGAGTGAGCGAGCATGGGCTCTGGACCCAGGCTGCCTAGTTGGATATCTGGCTTTTTCACTTACCAGCTGTGTGGCTTTGGGCAAGTTTATCCACCTGTGCCTCAGGCCTCTCATCTGTTACATGGGGTAATGATCATACCTACCTCTAGGATAGCTGGAAGAAGGAGTAAATGAGGTAAACACATTAAATGCTTAGAATGGTACCTGGAACATAGTACATAGTGAGCATTCAGTAATTGTTAGCTGTTATTACTTCCATTTTGCAAATGAAAGAAAAAACCCTGAGGCACAGAAGGGTGGAGTAGTTTGCCCAGTGTTATTTGGGTTACAGGAGGGGTTGGAACCCAAGTCTGTTTGATTTAACCTCTGTATTCCACCACCTCCCAGATTCTGGTCTTTCCCCTTTGGGCTACAATCCCGTGTGTAGCACACACACAGGAAGGAGAAGAGCTGATGCTCAATTTGGGGAACATTTGACCTCCTACCTCAGTGTTCACTTAGGCTGTAACTGTCTATTTTACCACCTCTGCCCCTGTGGGTAGAGTTTTACTCCCTCCTTTGGTCTACAGAGCGGGCGAGGTTGAGGCTTCTTGCCCTTTGTCTCCCTCCCAGACCCTCTCAGGCAGCTGAGCTTTGCATCAGGAACACCTCTTGCAATCATGCAGCATCAGCCCTGCAAGAAGCTAATTTGATAAACCCCACTCCAAAGCTCATTGAACCTGTCTATAACGATGCTTAATTAAAGTGCATAAACTTTGAAGAGATAGCAAGTTACTACTTAATGCAGTACCAGAGTGCCTCTATTCCACCATCTGCCTCCTTCTCTGCAGTAATTGCTTCCTGACATTTGTTTATTTTAATTAGGAGAGCAGTCTTGATCAAGAGGGATGGCAGGCAGGGTCAGAACTATTGGGGAGGAGGAAGAAAGTAGAAAAGGTGGGCTGCAATGTGGTGGTTATGACCTGAAAGGGGAGCACTGTTGTCTTTATAGTATAAGTGGTTCCACTCTCCCACAGGGATGGGCTTGTGAAACTTTCTCCCTATGATGGAATCACGAGGCTGATCATATGCTTATGTTCTTGGGGTGTACTTTAGGAAGTATAGGAATCAAGATTTTTGCTTAGAGAATGGGGGCCCCACTTTATTAGGAGGGAGATTATAGATAGGGCTGGTCAGATCCCAGGGTGGTGGTCCTAGCAGAACTAACTAGGTTACTGTCACCCAGTGAAGATATTTCTAGTCCCAACAGGGTCTCAGCTGAGGGGGGAAAAAAACTCATTCATATCTGTGAGTTCTATGGGTTCTTAGTTATGATTTTATAGTCTGCCTAGTTATCTTTGATTATGCGTTGGTCATTGTACATGAAGACCATTTGTAAGTGTATAGGGCTGAGATGAATAAGATGCCTTCCTCTAGAGAAAAATTTTATTTTTTCCTGGCAGGTATCTGAAGACACTATAAATCTAGGACCCCTCCACCTCCAAAACAAATTTAGAAGCTTGAATTTCTCTCAACAACAAGCATTTCAAAACCAATCTGCAGATCTTCTTCTGGACTAGTCAAATTCTGGTTTATCCTCACCTTGAGGGTCCTAGGTTATTGTGAGAAAGGTCGGCTTTGCCACCCCATCGTATGCAAGTTCTAGGCATTGATTTCTGTTTCTTTAAACTTGCCAGACTATCAAAGTTCAAATTAGCCAGACTCATAAAATGCCTTTGGGGCAAATATGATATCCATACTTCTCTGGGCTTCTGATTCCCTTCATTGTTGAAATGATATTTCCTTATTATCTAATCAGCATTTTGATGATTTTTAAAAGATGTATATTTTATCTAGACTTTTGTTGTTGTTTTCAATGGTAGTAGCCTATAATTACCAGAAAGCCCCTGATAGTGGTTTTTAAGTTACATATGTTTTTACTTAGGGTAGCAAAACTTTTTTTTTTTCTTTTTTTCTTTTTTTTGGCAAATGAAATCTTACATAGGATCTCAATATCAAAAGCAAAACTAAACAAAACAAAAAAGATAAAAGTAGAGCAGTTCTGATTTAAAAAGAGTTAGAGGTCCCCAAACCCTGCTTACTAGACCTCCCTTTTGTCAGACTCACATAGAACATCTCTAAGTACCTGGGTTTTATGGGTATGGTTTAAAAAACTCTGCTCTAAGGAATCCCTGGGTTTGACTGACTTTGAGAAACCACAGCATTAGCAAAGCTCGTCTATCACTTTCCCTAAAAATACATGGTTCTTGATATTTTAGTATGGCTAGAAGCCTAGATGTCGGGCAAGATGCTATAAGAAACGACAGGGTGTGCTGCCTGAGTCCCAGAGAGCCCCTGTGGAAGTAAGATGTCAGGGACCCTTTCCATCCACTTAGAAGGAGTCATCTGATATGCAGGGGGGAGAATGGAAGCAGGGTGAGGATGGTAGGTGTGTCAGGACCTTATTAGGGAAAATGCTTATAAAAGATAAAGGGGAGGGAGCAGGAGTAGGAGAAAGAGTGTTTGGACCTTAATGCAGATCTGACACCTGTGAAAGGAGCAAGGAAGGAAGAATTGGAGAAGAAGAGCCTCATTACCTACAGCTCTAAGAGAATCTGAACCAGGCTGACGGGAGGTCCTTAAACAAAAGTTGCTTCTTAGAGGAACCTTACATTGCACAGGAATGGCCAGCACTAGTGTTCCTAGGAGCTTGGTTATTGGCTGGGAGCAGCTTTGGGGAGTGTGGCCTCAGTGTGAGTGCAGTGGTGGATCCACAGGACTGGTGACTGTCAACTCTGCTGTCTGCAGCATATTCTCTTGAAGAAGATCTGAGTGGTGAACCCCCATGGCCACCCTATAGGGGAGGGCCACCTGGAGAGTAATGAGGCATTTGTTGAAACAAGGGGAGGAGGAAGAGTAAGGCATACTTTTCCAGGCCAGGGGGACAGTCATAGTGAACTATTGTGTTTATTTCCCAGACACTCAGTGTCCAAATGAGTGGGATTCTGCTCAGCTTGTTTGAGCATATTATTTGAGCTTGTTGAGAGAAGGCCTACAGTAAAAATCCATCTTTATTACCTAAAGATACCCTGATGTGACTAGTTACATCATTCTGGCACCCTGACTTCCTAGACCTTTCCAATGGGTTTCAGCTGCACTTAGGATGAGGACCATTCCCTTTATCCTGGCCCTTTTGTCCTGGTCCCAGGCCCTGTCCACCCCTCCATCCTTAGTGCACACCATACTCCCCTCCTTGTCCCCGATTCAGCCCCACTGATCTCTCAGTTGCTTGTCTTTGCCTTGCTTATTTCACTGCAGGGCCTTATTTATCTAGGATGTTTCCTCTGCCTCGATGTTCTTCTCTCCCTCTTCTCTATCCTTCAGACCTTGGCTCAAGGCTCACTTCAGGGAGGGCCCAAGTCCCCTCATAGTGGCTCACAGCAGTGTGTTTCTTCCCGTGGTGGCATTTGTCATAGGCTCAGTTCATGTCTTTTCTAGCTGATTGTTTGTTCAATCCCTGGCTTTCCCATTAGACTAGAAGCCTCACATGGGCAGGGCTGCATCTGTCTTTGCTGGTTGTTGTGCCTCTGTGCTTGGCACAATGGAGATGCTCAGTCAGTTTTATTCTAGAGAGTAATCCACAAAGGAAGAGATGAAGAACACACTTAGATATCTAATAAGTAAAAATAAAATGTGCATAGAAACCAAATAAAAGGCAGGGTGAGACAGAGTCCTCTAATGCTGAGAGTGACTTTCCAGGCTCCTGGTTGCCCAGCCTCCTTGTCTTACATTGGAACAGACCTAGCCTGGGGAGGTGGGACAATTTCACATGTTCACATAGCTGTGGGTGACAGGGCTGGCATCCACACCTCGGTCTCTTAACTCCGAGTCCAGTGCTCTCTTTGTAAGGAAGGCCACATGTGGTCACATGGCCTGCAATTTGAAGGCAGATGCCTGGCTTCCATATGGGCTCTCCTCTCACCATTGATCTGACCTTGAGTGTGTCATTATTGGCTCTGTTTCCTCATCTGTAAAGTGAGGATGATTACGTGTACTTTAAATGGAAACTTCGAGGATGAAATGAGGTAAAATGCAAAAAAATGCTTTTCATTAATGGTAAAATGTTTTACAAATGTTATTACTGTTTCATGCTTTATTACTGTTTGGTAAAAGAAGCCTGAAGTCACTGGCAATTGGGGCAGGTAGCGATAGCATCCAGGCCCTGATGCTGATCATGTTCCTGAGCCCACTTGGGCACTTCTTCTGTGGATAGGATATTTTTATGTATTTCTTTAAAGGAGCTGAAAATGTTAAATTTTTGGAGCATCCCCTTTATGAAGAAAAGAGGAAGCATGAGAGATGGTTCGGGCCTGTCACTTAGCCTCCCCGGGGGCGGGTCCCTTCATCAATGAGAGGAGGGGCTGTGGTAGCTGGTGTCTAAAGGCTCCTTTCAAATAGGAAGCCCCATAAACCCTCATGCATGGGAGGGGCTCAAACAGGGAAGCAGGAGGCTATTTACCACACAGACAGACTCCTAAACACGGGACACAGAGCATGACAGACAACCATGGCCTCTGGTTTGAGAGATTCCCTAAATCCAGAAGGAACTTTCTGGCATCGAAGGTAGTTAAATGCTAGAAATGGAGAAGGCAACAACATTTATGGAAATTGCTTTCTGGTCTTTATAAAGAGAAGAAAAATCCAATTGTTAGAACTGGGGAAATAGATTAGGAAGCATTTGGAGTGATCTCCACCCTGCAGGTAACTGGCACTGCATAAAATGCTGGCGGTTTTGGCGTTGAGATGCCCTTTCCACATACTCGTCCCTGTGTGCACACCTGTTCTCTGTTGCTGCTTGGCATTGTGTGTACCTGGGTGAAAGGACTCCAGGGCCTCCCACCGCTCTTCTGGATTCTGAACTTTGGCCCCTTCTCCCTGTCTACCACTTCCTTCTCCTCTAGCGCATCCTTCCACAAAAGCCCTGGTGCCAGCAGCCACTCCAGATCATAAAAGCTCAGCATGGTGACAGAGAACCACTCCTGTTAAAGGATAAGATGGGGGAATTTTCTGCCAAGATGACTAACTAAAGAGAAAATAGAGGAGCACATTTGATTTAAAATTTTTAGGGAGCATGATGTAAAAACTTTAATTGGTTTTATTTTTGCTACCGTTTTCAGTGTGTATCTGTCTTCCTTCCTCATTTTTAACCCTCTTGAGACTGGATAGAGATTTCCCAAGCAAGTGTAAAAGTAATTATATTCAAATCAGATTTTTTTTCCCTTTAAAGATATCAAGTTAATTGTCTTTTGGGGGCTCACTGTCTTTTAGTTGGTCTAGGTGTGAAAAGACTGCTTGGGCTAGTAACAGTTTGCTTTTGTGTTTTTCAGATATACCTGATCTCATTTTGTCCTCCAGATGTCCCTGTGCCTGGTAGTTGTTCTTGTTCCTATTTCCCAGATGAGCGAACTGAGGCCTAACCTGGCAAAACTCACAGCTCTGACCTGGTTCCACCACCTCCCACATCCCTGACAGAAGGTGGTGAAGCCACAAGGGCCCCTTGAACAGTAGCCAGCCAAACCCCGTGAGCATCACAGTGGCTGGCAAAGGCAGGTCTGCTCCAGATGAATTTTCACTGGTTGGTGGTAGAATGAAGACCTTCCTGGGGATGCAGAGTTTAAAAAGGTGGCTAGCCTTCTTTTATGTGGTAGTTTCCTAGTACTGCTCTAAGAAAATGCCACACAGGGTGGCTTAAGACAAAGAAATGTATTCTCTCATGGTCTGGAGGCTAGAAATCCAAAATCAAGGTGTTGGCAGGGCCATGCTCCCTCTGCACACTCGAAGGAAGACTCCTTTCTTGCTTCTTAGCTTCTGGTGGCTGCTTGCAATTCCTGGTGTTCTTTGGCTTGTAGCTGTATCACTCCAGGCTCTGCCTCCATCAGCACATGGCCATCCTCCCTGTGTATCTTTGTGTCCAGATCTCTCTCCCTCTGAGGACTCCTGTCATTGGGTTTAGTTCCCACTCTACTCCAGTAAGACCTCATTTTGACTTGATTACATCTACAAAGACCCTGTCTCCAAACACTATCACATTCACAGGTGCCAAGAGTCAGGACTGCAAAGTATCTTTTGAAGGATACAAGTGGGCCCATAATACCTTATTTTAGTCTACCCTTTCTGTTTGTTTGATTTTTAAAATGTCGTTTTTTTAATGAAATTATGTTTTCATCATAGATGGTAGTATTTTATTTTATAAATTTATAAGATTCAGAAAAATACAACCCCTCATATTCCTATTACTCAAATGAACAATCGTCATATATTTGATTCTAAGGTCTACTCTCCTAGGACCTTTCAAATATACAGTACAGTATTATTAACTATAGTCACCATGCTATAGTGGGCTATTTTTAAAAATGTCTATTTTTAAAGATGACATTAAAAATTGATAATCCTATGTCCCATGTTAGGCTTGCTCTCTTTTGGGAAGGATCGAGTTTTATTTCCCATGTCATCTGTAAGTCTGCAAACCCAAGACTAAATGTCTCCAGTCCTGGTTGGCAAGTGGGCTGATATTCTGAGGTGTTAATTCTCTCTAAGAACTTAATTGTCTGAGAATATAGCAATATAAAAGGCCCTGAGCATCCTCAGTCAGCTGGTAGGGAGATCAGAATTGTGTCACAGCTCCAAATTAATATCGGTAGGACTGGAAAACCCAGGATTAAAGTGAGGTCCACTCAGATTTCGGTTTCCAGAAGAAATTGACCAGGGTGACAAATTTGGGAAAAGGAGGCCACTTTCGAGGAACTTCATCAGATATACACAGACTATCATGTAGCCAAAGTCCAACTTATTAATCCCAAAGGCTAATCACTAAAGGACTCAATGGAAAGCACCCCCATCTGAGTTAGAAGTTTTGGGTTTGATCTTAGCTACTTCCTGGCTATGTGACCTTGAATAAGTTACTTAGCCTTGAAGTCTCAATTTTCCCTGACCCAGAATGGAGATAACAATACATCAGTGGATTTCTGCAGGGATAAAATGAGAACAGCGTTAGGTATCTGGTAAGTTTTCAAAAGTGCGAGTTGATCCTAGAGACTGAAATCTCAGGAGATTGGACTCTTTCCTGTTTGCAACAAGGCAGCCTTTGGTTTCTTTAGCAGCATGGGAGTGATATGTTTAAATGTGAGTTTTAGGTAGTTAATTCTGCCTTGGAAGCAGTGTGTAACAAGAGTTGGAAGTATAAAGACCAATTATTAGGCTTTTGAAATAATCTAAATGAGAGAGACCTGTCTGAACTGAAAGAATGGGGTGAGTGGAGTAGAAAGGGAGGGAGGGGAGAGGGATGTAGAAAGAGGAGAGGACAAAGAAGGGAATGAGGGATATTTAGGAGATGGCCTCAGAACACATGAAGATCGATTGGATGTGGGTCGTGAGAGAGAGGAGATGAACATAATGGGATACTACTGAGGCTGTTAGCTGGGTCTACTGAATGGATGATGGTAATAAGGAAGATAACAAATTAGAAGGAACAGTTAAGGGAAAGTGTGGAAGAGGAAAATAATCAATTTGATTTTAGTCAAGGTTTATCTGTTGCCTAGGGGACATTTAGGGCTGCGGGTGGGTAGTTTGTGAAGGGATCTGGGGACAGAGGTTCAGGGGACACTGACATCCAAAGGATGTGGGAGAAGAGCAGCAACTGAGAGTGACTTTCAAAGGAGGAGTGACTTTGAAAGAGTGATTTTCAACAGAGGGCAGGAAAGAGGCAAGAGATTCATAAAAGGGGGATCCACATGGCCTGAAGAAGCAGGAAGTCCTTGGAGGGTGGGAACTGAGAAGAGGCTCTGGTTTGAGTATGTCCAAAGCTGCTGGTAACTTTGGGGCGAGCCCTATAAGTTCGGGATGTGGGGGGACAGAAGTCAGAATGCACAGGGTGAAGATAGAACGGGGGGAATGGAAATTATGAGTGCTGGTAGAGAAAAGAATTACAGAGACTGTTTCAAAGGGAAGGGGAGGGGGAAGACTTCTGTTTGATTTTAAGGTTACTCTCATGCTGCTAAGTGGGTGGGATAGAACAAGGTTCTGAGGAGGTGGGAGGACTAGGAGGAAGAGCACTGGGGAGGAGTCAGTCCTGAAGGAAACATTTTTAATTGAGAAAGAAAGGAGGAAAGTAGGTAGGAGAAAAAGTAAGTAGCTGAAGGGGAGAGTACTACAGGCTTTCATGACTAAGGGCCTCAATTTTCTCAGTAAGATTGGAGCCCCTGTAACATCTGCTGAGTGAAGAAGGTGGAAAGGGTTTGAAAGAACTGGTGAAGAGAGCAGGTTGGGGACAAGTTGAAGGCTTGCTGAGTCATCAGGTATGAGAGGGACAGAATTATAGTTGCATTCGTTGGCACCGATGGGCTATTGGTCTCTGGTACTGATCATTTGCTCAGGGGTGAGGAGAGTGGGCACTTAGATTTCCTCCACAGTGGAGGACTGTCAGGATGGATGTGTTGGGAGTTCAGAGAGTAAAGGAATGATTGACCAAGAAACTCTGTCTAGGTTAGAAGTGAAGAGAAAGGAGTGGAGAAAGGGTGATATACAGTGAGAGAGAAAAGATGGGGGTGTTGTTGCTTTATAAGGTTATCAAAGAGGATTAGAAAGAGGTGGGAGATAGAAATACAATTTTACTGAGATAGGTATTTGATGGAGAAGTAGTTCTAGGTGAGATCAAAGTTCAGGTGGATATGAAGAAAGTGAAGATGAAGGTGAAGGTTACCAGAGCAGAGGAGAACAAAGGAGTATGAAACCGGGATGCTGTGCACATGGACAATAAACACGATGGTAGAAGTAAGGGTGCAGGAGGGAATCGTTAGCTACGAGCTGAACATCTCAGTGAAAATGGCAGAGTAATCTTGGGATGACATATTGGTCAGTCGTTACTGCATAACAATCACAGAAATCTTGGTGGCTTGCAGCAGTAAGTATTGATTTAGCTTCCACATCTAGAGAGAGTTGATCTAGGTCAGACTCATCAGGGTCATTCTGTTGATTTGTCATCTGCAGGTTGGATGAGATCTAGCTGATCTAGGCTGGTCATGGTTGGGGGCACTGGCTAGAATGGTTCTGGTCCTTTCCCTCTTGAGACTGGAAGACTAACCCAGGCTACTCTTCTCATCGTGATGGCAGAGGTGCGAAAGAGCAGGCATGTTTACAACTTTTGGTCACATGATGCCCACTAACATTCCTTTGGCTAGAGTCATTGGGTGAAGAAGTACACTCTACCCATGGAGGTCATTGAAGGTGGGGAGGGAATATTTTTCAACAATAACCTAATAACCTAATAGGTGGTAGATGGAGAGAGGATGGGGTTGCAGATTGCACAGGACACTCGAATGACAACAGAAGAGCAAAAGTGGGAGGGAAGGATCCTCTCTGCTCTGTTCCCATCCCGAGATGCAATGGGCCCCAACTGAGAGTGTTCGACAGAGAGGTTATTTGGTTAGAGAAGATACAGGTTCTGTATCATGAAGAGTCATATATGAATAGCAGCAATTCCAGAGGCCACAGAGGAGACCTGAAAAGAGGCATCGGGTGGCAGCTGGCTACCCAGAATCAGAGAACAGCTGCCTGAGCCGGGAAGTCCTAGCCTTGGAAATAAAATTGGCCTAATACACACAAGCACAAAGGTACTAGGAAAGAAGAGCTTGGACTGGCCCAAGGTAAACTCTCCGGGAGCCTAATTATTTTGGGAAGGTGTTGTAAAGGCCAGCCTCCATGTTGCTTTGAATGGGTTCTGCATGCTGGCTCTTTCTGACTAACCAAGGAGGGCAGATGCTTCCCAGGGGGAGATGTTTCTAGGGAGAGGCTGTCACAGCTCCGTACTATACTTGGGATTTCACAATTGCTTTTACTCTGACAGGGTGTTGGGAAATTTTTTTTCCCACTACAAATAAGGAAGCAAGAGGGTGGGTGTGGGAAGGAAACTACAGTGATAGAAATAACATCCATCCTTGGAAAGAGAGACTCTAGGAGAAAGATGGATGGAGTGGAGCAACTCACCTGGGCTAGATCTCTTCATAGAGGCTCTCACAGCCTTTCCTTGACCTTTCCTCCCCAACTAGGCTGTAAAGTCATTGAGGGTAAAGGCTGAGCCTGTCTCCATCATGCTCCATTGCCAGCGCTAGCAGCACACACGTAACAGGTACTCAATAAATATTTTTGAGTGTATGTGTCAATGAATAATAAAACATTTTTAAGTTTGTTTCTCTATCTCTACTTAGAAGAAATTCAGACTTTCTTTTGGTCACATCAGTCAACCAATACAGGAACCTCTTGAGTGTTAAGCAGGTGATCAGGCTCTGGGCATTCACAGAGAGTGGAACAGTCCTTGCCAGATGGTTGCTTTTCTTCACTTGAAGCTTAGGGAACAGTAACTAAATGTGGAGCTATATAGCAATGTTTCAAGCCTCAATTTTCCCTTCTGTAAAAGGGGGACATTCAACTAGATTTGGGTTTCTTTCCTACAAGGCTCCTCGAAGCCTATAATATTCTGTTGTCCATTGCAAATCTCTAAAACATGGAAAGCAGTTTGATGTCTGTCTTTGTTAGCTCAGGCTGCCATAGCAAATATACTATTGAATGGATAGTTTAAACAATAAATATTTATTTCTCACAGTTCTGGAGGTAAGGAAGCCTAAGGTCAAGGTGCTGGCAGGTCTGATATCTGATGAGGAACTGCTTCCTGATTTGTAGACGGTTGTCTTCTTGTATTCTCACACAGTAGGCAGAGAGCAGAGAGAGAAGACGAGGCAAGCTCTCTCATGTCTCTCCTTATATGGCCCTAATCCCATTCATGAGGGCTTCACCTTCATGTCTTAATTATCTCCTAAAGACCTCTCCTCCTAATATCACATGGGGGATCAGGCTTCAACATAGGAATTTTGCTATTAACAAACATTCTGTCAATAGCAATGTTTCTGAAATGTGTTTGACCATGAAGACTTTTTTTTTTTTTTTTAAGAGCATCTCATGGGGCTGGTTTTCTAAGGGACACACCCTTTAGGAAATGTGGGTTTAGGCTAATTCTGGTGGACCAATTCTTATTGTGTAATTTCTTGTGAAGGTCATCTCCATCCCAACTTCACAGGTGCACCATGCCAAACTCTATGGTGTTTTTTTTTTTTTTTTTCCTGTGCTCAGGATGAGGCCAGCTGATTTTTAGAGCACCCAGTGCATTCTGGCATCTGATTATCCTTTGTCTTGATGATGTTGCAGGTAGATGTTCAAGTTTCAGGATTAGGTCGTATCTGCTAAGCGTCTGTCTGGCCCACAATCCCTAAAGCAGCCCTGGCTCACCCCTGAGCACCCTGCACCCCAGTGAAGATTTGAGACATTTAGGATAACTATCTCTCTGGAGGCTTGGGGACAAAGGGACTGGGCTGTATTGGGATGTGGCCAGAGGTTGAGAGTTCTGGACATGTCTACACAGGACAGAATCAGGAATTCTGAAAATCGGGAAATTCCAAGGTAAGGCACTGAATCTAGAACAGGGGCCATTTAGCTGCTTTTTCCCTCTTTTCGATTATCTACTTGGCTAGGATGTGATCTCAGGTCGGATCACTTGGCTATTGAGGTATATGGGGAATGGATTGGATAGTTAAGAACTAGATACAGGGATCGAGTTCAGGCTTCTCTCATATCTCCTCTGAGTAAGAGCAATGGCCTCCTAATTGATGTCTCTGTGTCCTGACATATTCCTTTCAATGAGTTCCTGTACCACCTAAAACATAGACTTTATCCCATCACTCCCTCTGTTTAAAATCTCTCAATGGCTCCCTAAGACCTCTTTAGGCTGGTACCCAGGACCTCTGGAACTCTACTCCAACATGACTTTTTAGCTTCACTTTTCCCCCCATCCTTCCCTCCCACCCACCCTATAGTTTAGCCAGATGGAACTTCTTATTGCTTCCTGAAAACCCCTTGGTCTTTCATATCTCTCTACCTTTGTTCATGCCTTTCCTTCTGCTGGTGTACTTCCCCTGAGGCTTGGTCTAGCAAAACCCCTCATTCTTTGAAATGCAGCTCTAAAATCTTCTACATTTTGACTAGTCGTTGGCTCCATCTTTTGTGCTCACATAACACTTGTACATATCTTTATAGAAGTATCCATCGTTACCCTTATGATTGTTGTCACCCTGGCTCAGTAGATAGATGGAGTTAGAGGATATTTAAAATAGAAGAGATGTAGTTTTGCTACTTTTCAAGCATAGCACATTTTTTAAAGCTAAGATATAAATAGGTGCTAATAAGTAAAGTGGGAAAATTAATGCAAAATTACAGGTTGTATGAGTCCTGATTGTATAATAATGTGTCATAAACAAAAGACCATAAACATTCCAGAATTATTCACTAAGCCCTGAAGTTGAAGCCATGTTGATAGAATAGTTAATGTTTTGAGACTTGAGTGTGAAAAAGATACTGATTTTTATTTTAAAAACTTCAAAATATTTTTAGTGTTGAGTAAAACCTAGAACTTTGTAGACAAAGATGCATTTGGAACTTTCTACCCTTTGAGGATAATGAACACTGCATTCGAATGATTACAAATTCTGGATTAGCAACCCTAGATGAAGAGGTTTGTTGTTACATGATGACTTACTGTTACAGGGCGGAGTCTGGCATAGGTGGGTCCATTGTGTGCCATCAAATGTGTTTGATTACTGCAAGACGAGTCCCTAGGTTTCATTTCATATTCCTGTTGTAACTGATGGGCGGTGGGAAGATTCGTGTATTTATTGTCCTCATCTAACAGATCCCGGAAACAGTCATATAATGCTAACCAGTGTGACATGATAGAAAGGTGGTACTTAATGTTCAAATGCCTGAATTTAAGATTCTGCTACATCACTTAACTGGTTCTGTGACCCTCTACAAACCACGTCCTCTCTCTGAGCTTGTTTCTCCAATATGTAAAAGAGAGTTGAAAAATTGACACCTAACTTGTCGCTATGAAGGTTGGATGAGAGTGTTTTGTAAACTCTGAAGTACTGTGCACACATTGTGCCTGCTATTTTTAATGAGGCTTATGAGATCATTGTTATATGTGCTTAGTGACTATTTGTTTGCTCTGTGCATGTTATATATGATATTTCTATGAGTATTGCATGTTTCACATTCTCAGCTCATGGTACAGGGAGGCTGTGCTGACTCACTGACTTGATCTACCACCTGGCCCGGGGTTCTCACTGGGCTCCCACCTTTCTGGTTCTCTGCAGTGATGTCCTTCAGAACAGGCAGTTCCACTGAAGCCGATGAGGTTGGACCACATTGTGGGGTTCATAGGCTTGGGCGTTCCATGGTAAGTGCTCATAGTAAATTTGGAGCTAGGCACCTGGACTTCTTTCTTTAGCTGCCCCAGGATTGGGGCTCTAGAACCAACTAGGGCTAAGCCTTGACCAGGATAACTGGGGTGACTCAGATCTATTATACATGTCTCGCTCTCTAGGAGGCGAGCTCAGGTGTGTTCTCCTAGCAGAGAAGCCAGAGCGAGCAAGTAGAAAAGGTAAAAGTGGTTTCCAAGCCTCTGCTCATGTCATTTTTGCGAACATCCCATTTGGCCAAAGCAAGTCACATGCCTGAGCTTGGTGTCAAGGGCTGGGCACAATAATGTTAGATGGCCAAGTAGGTAGAGATAGGGAGGGGTGAATTAATACTATCAAACTACTGTACAGCATTATGGGAGACGTGTCTAAAATCATGGTGTGAATAGATGAATAGAGAAACGGCAGTGATGATGATGGTAATGGCTAATGGCTAATGTTTACTGAATGCTCCCTGAGAGCCAGCCTCTGTGCTAGGAGTTTGATGTGCATTTCCCCTCCATTGAATCCTCACAACAGGTACTAGGTACTAGGTACTAGGTACTAGTACTGCTGTAGGTACTAGGATTATCTCTTCTATTTTGCAAACGAGAACACTCAGGTTCAGAGGGATTAAATAATTGCCAAAGGTGACATCGCTCCTAAGTGGGGGAGCTGGGTAAGAATCCAGGTTTGTCGAGCTCTTAACTAAATCCCAGAATACCAGAACCTGAGGGCAGGCACACCTCTTGAAACTTAGCAGAGAGGAGCTTAGGACAAATATTGGGCAATGCCATTTCAGGCAGAGGGTGCTAAACTCAAGGAATGTGTGTCCCTCGTGTGAGTATTTACTGATGCTAGGACCTGTGAGGGATGCAAAGGTTCTAAGACTCAGTCCCAAGCAGTATGATTGAAAAGGCAAATCTATTCCAGAAAAGTCTGTATAAATGATGGTTCCATTGTGGCTTTTCGAGGGGAAGTAGAAGATTTCAGGGATAGCTCCCTATCTGTTGGGGTTGGTATGGTACAGTGGTTTTGAAACTGTTTTGGGACTCCACAGTTTTTATCATAAAATCGGGAGAACTATTACAGAAGTCAAGGTGGAGGCAAGGATAATTTCACCTCCCATTTCCACAGAGCAGTTGTTTTAGCTGTCAGATATTGGAGGTTTTCTTTTCCCTTTTTTTTTTTTAAAAAAAAAAGAAGAAATAAGGGTCTCAGTGGCCTAAAAAAGGAAAGCCACTGTTCTTATGGAAAGGTCCCTGGTCAAAGGTCCCAGTAGCTGGGGTCTAAGTGCCACTTCTACCACTGCCCAATTGTGTGATCTTGGACACTTGCTTAACTGTCTCCAGGGTCCTTTTTTCCTCCCTCATCTGTATGATGAGAGGTTTAAATTTGGTGATCATTGCTGTCTTCTCCCTCTCTGATATTCTTTACCTTCAGGGGGCAGCTGTGCCTGTTACACTGTCAGGAATGGAATTCTAGAATGGGCTGCCATTGGTTTGACCAATGGCAGCCCATTCTCTTCTCACTTGCGGTTTTTGAACTTCCGTCTGTTTTCTCACCCTAGTCAGCAAACGTTTATTGCCCATGACTTACTCTGCCGGGCACCATAACCCCCTTTCTTCAATGCTCGTATGCTGCTAATGCTTGCCCTGGTCTGGGAGAGTCCCAAGAGTGCCCCCTAGCTGTGTCTTCTCCTAGCCACCGTCTTCCTTTCTTTTCTTCCTGCACCCATGTTTATGTATCTCTGCAGGACAGTGTATGAGGGTTGGTAACAATTTTTACTTTGTAGGAGTTGGCAGTTAGGGCAGTGGTCAGGGGGGACCTGGGGGTGTTGATACCATTGGGTCATTGTGCCCTGCCCAGCCTTCCTCAGCCACCAAGAGGGATGAACATATGACTAAAGGACTTTTCTGATTTAGATCCCTTTCCTCTGGCCACCTCCCTCTCTCAGGTGGTGACTTCCTGAGGAAAGGGCAGAACTAAGATTTGGTTGTTTGGTAGCAGTACCTGCATTTCCTGTTCTCAGTTCCTAGGGAACAGATGGGCTGGGGAGATGTGGAAGGACACAGTTTCCCCACAAAGTATGGAAGGAGAGGAGTGGAGAGTGGCAACTGGTACCACAATGCTATTTTAGATAGAGGAGACCTTGGAGGGGATTCCTGGGGGAGAGGGTATAGAACCTGAGAAGTTATAAACGCAGTTGAACTGCACTTAGTGAGTCCCGAAAAACACTGAGGGGTGGCTTGTTTGGGGGCCCAGTGAACAAGGAGATGAGAAGTAGTAGATGAGATTGGAAAGATGGCTGGGGTCCAGACGGTATGGACCACAGATCTTACAGACCACAGGGAGGGTTTGGATTTCATTCTGGGTGTGTAGAGAAGTCATGGGTGATTTTAAATGAGGAAGTGATGGTTTCCCTTTTAAAAGGTCACTCTGACTGTTATGTAGAAAATATTCCACAGGGGCAAGGTTAGGATCAGGGTGTCCTATTAGGATGCTGGTATGCCGTCTAGAGGAGAGATAAAAACGTCAGTATACTTAAATCGATCATAGCATAGCCAAAGCTCTCCCCTGTCAGGTCCTGGGTTGCTGGGGCAAGCCTGGAATATCCTGCCAAAGAGTCAGGGAATCCTGGGGAGTCTAAGGGTGGGGAAGGGGAGATAACAGATTGTGGGGTGGGGGAAGGCGGCAGGGCATGGCATGGATGAGAGCCAGACCTAATTCTGCTTCTTATTAAACTGTGTGACTTTGGGAAAATTATTTAATCTCTTGGGACTTCAGTTTACTCATCTTTAAAATGGGGATAATAATAGTCTTAGAGTTTTTGTAAAGATTCAATGACTTCAAGTGTAACCTCCTGGAAGTAGTGCCTTGCACAGAGTAACCGAGATTGAGTGCTTGCTATGGCTTTGTAGCTATTGTTGTAAGACGTGTGTGGAAGACGTGTGCGCAACAGCCTTATCAGGGGCTTCCCAGAATCATGGGAGGACCAGATGGACATTGGCCTGGGTCCTGAACACACTGATCAACTCTGCTCCCTTCTTAGGGGCTGCCTTTAGCCTGCCCTGAACCCCCCGGTTCAGCCCTCACTCCATGGCAATCCTTCCTAGAGACAGTCCCTGCTTCCTGCCCTTGCATGCTCCACCCTCAGCCATCACACGGCACTGCAGGAAGCATGTTCTGCACCTCTGAGGTGCACCCCACAGATGGGGCTGTGCCAGGCCCTGCATTTGCCTTGTGGTGAAGTCGGGGGCTGTCTGGCGTGCGGTCCGCACTTCTTGAGTCTGTCCAGAGCCTCTACTATTCCGTTTGGCTGTTCCCCTGCTAGTTCTGGCACCACTTGCTTCGTTAATGGAGAATTTGTCAAGTAATGGGAATAATTAGCACAGTGGGGGCCTTACTGTGCCCTGGAAAGAGAACAGAGAGAGCCATCTCACAGACCCAGACATGATTGCTGGGCAGGCTTATTTCTCTTGTCTGCGTCTCTCTCCCCATCTCTTGCACGTGTTTGATTTTTTTTTTTTCTCTTTGTGTAGAGAGAGCTGGCTAGGAGAAAAGACTCGTAAATTGCACTCTTGCTGGGCTAGTGCTGCGAAAGCTGGATAAGATTGTCTTCTTGGACTGGATAATTTCCCTCTCCCCCTACCTCCTTTATGGGGGAACATGGGCTGAGCAGCTAAGTTGATTCTGCCCTCCCTTTCTCTTCCCCGTTTCCTCTCTCCCACCAGCCCTCCCCTCTCTCCTTCTCCCTGTCCCCTCATGTAAAGAACTCACTGACTCTCAATTGAAACCATTTTAATGGTCCCAAGAGGCGAGGATCTTGAAGGGTGATTATCTTCATTATAAATTATTAACTCTCCCAGCAGCCAGATGGCTTCCCAACCCA